>NW_024582062.1:324992-348856 GCF_017639235.1 Corvus kubaryi | reverse complement strand
TACCAAGGGCTCTGTGTGATTTTCAAAACCTTTCCCCAGAGCAAAGAGCCCCTGACACCCCTAATCATTTTTCCTTTTGAATCTTTTCCAATATATCTCGTTCTCTTGCAATTGCTTCATCCAGACTTCTTTTGCAGTTTCTCTTTGTGTGTCCCTCTTCACCACAATAATTAGTTGGGGTACAGGAGAAGTTGGCTCAGGGGTAGGGGAAGCAGATGGAGCAGATGGGGTCTGGGGTGATAGAATAGGATGCAGCAGAGGGGGTTGAGACGTGTGGAGCAGGTGTTGAAGGGGGTGGGAGAGACACTGGCTGAGCAGGGGGAAGCACTAGAGGAGCAGGAGGGTGAGCCACAGGCAGAGTGGGCAGAGAAGGGGGTAGGAGACACTCAAGAGGGTCCCATCTTTTTGAACTACTTTTCTCTCCTGCTTCCTGTGTTTCTTTCTCATTTGCTTCCTTCTCTTTTGACATTTTGTATACTCTTATTTTCTTATCCCAGATTTCATTTTCAAGCCAGCAGGCTGCATATAACATTACTTCCTCATTTTGGTTTTCTTTTAACATGTCTGTTCAAGGCCCTGCACGTCCACTTTTCTTTAGATCCGTACCAGGGCCAATAAACAGGCCCTTCCTGAATCACTTCCTTTGACCAAATTTCAACGCTATAATTGATCATTTTAATTCTGTCCAATTTCTTTAAATTTTTATCAGCATCCCAAAGTTGCATCATTTCCCCTAAGGGACTGTTGGGAGGAATGTCTTTTATCTCTTTCTTTTCCTTCTTTGTATTCTGGGAATTCTTCCCTGCACACTGACCTATGATTCAATAATAAATTGGATTATAATTTAGCTATTTAATAATATAATAATCAAATTATAATTTAAATATTTAATATTATAATTTAAATATTTAGTAATATAATAATCGGATTATAATTTAAATATTTAATAAATTACCAAAATAATTTGAGTTTTATATTTAAATTAATTCCTTAATATTATAGTTATATTATAATTTAAATATTTAATAAATTACTAAAATAATACAAGTTTTAATTCCTCAATATAAAAATTGAATTATAATTTAAATATTTAATAAATTACTAAAATAATTCAAGTTATTAATCCCTTAATATGGGAACCTAATAAGACTGCCAGTCTCAAATGATAACATAAAGTGTTTCAATAATACGGGAGAGAAAAGGAAAAACCTATATGTAGGAACCTCAAAGGGATCGTGGGAAAATATACCGGTTGTGGGAGATCCAACCGGAGATCAAAAAAAAACTACAATTAAGATGGCGGCCCAACCGGAGACCGGATGAACCCTACCAAAAACTACAACCAAAATGGTGGCCCACCCAGAAACCGGATGAACCCTACCAAAAACTACAATCAAAATGGCGGCCCAACCGGAAACCGGATGAACCCCACCAGACTCTTCCGGCCCGTCTAGGACCCAATTTCAAACTCCACCCCTCGTCGGAGTGGGGGGGGGAACCCTCCCTCCTCCGGGGAGTTCTTCAGAAGAAATTAATATGGCTCCTGCCAGACGCCACCGAACACCTCTCCTCTGCAGCCTAGATCTTAAAATAGCTGAGACACTGACGGTTTCTTAAAAATTAAGATGGCGTTCGCTAGACACCACTAGGCACACTCTCCTCTCTGATGTTACGATTGGTGGACCTCCGATCCTCCCTCTGATGGCTTGTTGCTAGGGTCCTCATTGGTGTTCAGCTCCGTCAGTCTCTGGGGCGTCGAGTGATTGGTTTTCCCCCTAACCAATAATTCCTCAAGATGTTTACATCATAAATTATTAAGTCATCTTAAGAACATTCCAGAACGTTCCCCTCTTTTCTATAGACCCACCACTCATCCCCCATTGGTGTGTAAGAGACGGTCCAAAGATCCCTCATCTGCCTCACGATCATCGCCAAGGATAGAGACTGAGCACAGGAGTCCTGGCCTGGCTGAGGTGGGATTGTCTGCTGAGTGTTGCCTACGGGTGTGCCCACTGGGAACTGGTACGCATTCCTGAGGAAAATTAGCGCAGGTCACAATGGACTGCGCCGTTCTTGCTGCCCAGGTGGGAAGGACTGTGCTGAAGCGGAAAGGAATGACCTGTCCTGTACACCTCTCCGGTACACCTGTCTTGTACGTCTGTCCTGTACCTGCTTCCCAAAGCAACGGACCCCATAACAATGGCTGTAGATTTCCCAACCTCTTGGCCAGTTGCCCCTTGCTTCTGAAAAGGACTATAAAGGGACCTTCTGAAATAACCGAGTCCGAGATCTCCCCACGGAAAGAAGACGAATCTATTGGCGGAAGACCACGAGGACTTCGTCTCATCCGTTGGTAGCTATTGCCCCTCTTTTTCCCCCTCTCTACTTTGTTTTTCTCTCTCTCTCTCTCTTACTCTCTTCTATTGCATTACTGTGTTGTGGGCACTTAATAAAGGTGCACTGTTTTGATTAAAACTGAAATCTCTTGTGTCCTTTTACACTCTGAGATCAATAAACGAACCATCACGACCCCCGCTTGCATTAGCGGATCGTGACATGGTGTCACCATCTAGCAATCACATAGCAGCATTACACCCGTACAGTCACAATAATAATTAACTTATTAACTGTATATAACAAGTAACTTTTAATTTCTTTTTAACCAAAAAAACCTTTTAACCATTTATTACAATCTCAACATTCTCCAAAAGGACTCTTTGGAGGTATTTCAGGATTGTCATCCCTATAGTTGATACTCTTTTTCAACTTTACTTTACTGCCCCCTCTGGGCATCCTGCCATGTTTTATTCCCCGAAGTTCCCACTGGACTCACCAGTGAGATTTTCAGTGGTCCTTTCCTGCAGACTGTTGGGGTGGCTCAGCCTACTCTCAGGCTGAAACCATCAAATGTCAGTCAAACCAGGGCCGCCCACTGGGTGGATTTCCCCACTCAGGACAGTGGATCGGAAGGCAGACCAGACGAGATCACTGAGATCTAGGTTACCTCCCCCTGGGTGGCTCCCAATCTTAAGTTACCTCCCCCTGTTCCAGAAAGTTCTCCCTTTCTTAGTTGTTAATTGGTTTCCTGTTGTGACTCCCGCCTCCCTGTTTTCCCCATTTGTTCGGAAGAATTGTATCCTCCCCTCTGCTTGTACCCCACTGGTTGTTTTCTCTTTCCCTGCCTTGTTCCACCCCCCCATAAAATGGTGTGCCCAATGCTTCTCGGGGCTTTTTCTGGTTCCTGGACCCTCCCACAAGTAAACCTGTTGGAACCCACACCAGAGGCCCCTCCTGCCTTCTTTGCTTCCGGACTAACGCAGGCCTAATCCATCGGCTGCCCGACGTTCTTCCTTTGAGGAGGAGCCAGCACACGCATCCATCTCACGCTGATTCCACTGAGCCATCCAGCGAGGACGCTGTGGAGGCTAACGCTGCGTCCCCTCTGCCCGAGGGCACGCCGAGGCTTGTGATTGCAAGCCCCCGGTTGCGTTAGCTTGGCGCACCAAACAGCGACTACACACGTGAGTTCCTGCATCGTCCTCACTGCCAGGGGGCTGCGAGTGTCAGCGATTCGGAGACGCCGACGCCTCTCGTGGCAGTGCGCTCTGTTTTAAAAGTTGCGCTCCGAGAGGAGGTTGCCAACTCCTGCCAGGAGAACAGCCTGACCCGGAGGACCCCACCGTGCCATTTTGTTTCCAGGACCAGAGACCTGTGTCTTCTTTGCGTGTGTGTAAGTATTTTTGCGATTCCCGGCCCCTGGGAAATTACCTTTAGTCTCTCCTTTTTGCTGGTGGTGGGTGAAGTTGAGGCTGAGATTTAAGATGGGAGCTAAGCTTTCTCAGCCTCAACGGGAGGTTTATCGCCAAGTTGGGGAGTCCCTGAAGAGTTGTGGGTTACAGTTATCAAAGGGGTTTTTGAAAAGGTTTGTTGAGTGGCTCTTCTTCTATTTTCCCCAGATGTCCCCTGTTAATTTGAAGTCAGCCATGTTTTGGCAATTTGTGGGGGACAAAATATTGGAATTAAACCAACGGGGAAATCCCTCTGGAGAGAGGTTTCTCTACATGGTCTGGGCTTTGAGTGATATACACAAAGCTAATCGGAAAATAAAGGAAAAGCCCCGAGTTCTCCCCAGTTCTTCCCAAGTCCCTCCTTCCTCCCCTCGCGTTCTTCATTCCACTACCCCGTCGCTGAGAAGATCGGGAGGTGTAAAATGCTCAGAAGCACAGGGTTGCCACTGTCTCCCTGACCCTTCTCGATCCTCTCAGCCACCCTGCCGAAGTAGCCCTGGCCAAGCTGTTTCAGCTTCTACCCAAACCCGCTCTCCTATGCCGTCTTCCCCGCTTGTTCACCCAAAAAGCGGTTCCCAGTCTTGATGCCCTCAAAATGACAGCAAAGGCTTTTCTTCATCCACCATTTCGCCCCCTTTCCCTGCTGTTCCTGCATTCCCCCAAAATAGAGGAGACCACATGGCACAGCCCGCCTTTTTTCCTTCTTCTTCCCACAATCCTCTTGCCCCCCTCCTCCTCACTCTTTCCTGGCCCCGCCCCCTCCTAATGTGATGACTGTGAGCTCCTCCTTCGCGTCGAGTAGCGCCCCCTGCTTTGGGAGTCCCCACCTTTCCCGTGGCCACTCCTCTTTGTCCTCAGCCCCCGCCTACTGGGAGGAGCCTTCTGGTTCCCATGCCTTGTCTTCCGGTTCCCACGCTGTGGAAACCAGAACTGACGCCATTTTGAACCCGGAACTGGGAGCCTCCTCCGGTCCCTTCGCCACTCCGGTTACTTATAACCGAGCTGGCGGCAACCCCACCTGGAAACCCTTTGACCCTGCTGGGCTCAAAGAACTTTGTAAAGCTCAGAAGGAGTTTGGGAGGGAGAGTCCATATTTCCGGAATCTCATGTGGGCCACCCTCACTAATACAGTGCTGGTCCCAGCAGACCTCCAAAGCATTTTTTCTTGCTTGCTTTCTCCAGCCGAATTCGAGATGTGGGATGACGGGTGGAGAAAGCAACTAAAAGAGGTCCTCCCAATCCTATTGCAGGACCCTAATAACTCAGGGGTTTCCATGGACCACCTTACCGGTGAGAGGTTGCTGGCCAAGCCACAAGACCAGGCCCGAAACACCCCAGAGCCGGTCTTAAATGCTGTAAAGCATGCGGCGGAGCAAGCATTTTTAATGATGCCCCCTAAATCAGCGCCTCTACTAAATTTTACTGAAATTCAGTAACTTCCAAATGAGCCATTTATTGATTTTATCGACAAATTAAAATTAGTGGTGGAGAAGCAAGTGGAAGATACAAGAATTAGAGAAAGCATAATCACTCAAATAGCAAAAGCTAATGCAAATTGTTGGGGTTTTAAGAGGTCTAGTTTTTTTTCTGTTAAAGGAATTTTCCCCCATTCTGTTACTAAGACGATAAATCGCTGGGTTCTTGAGAGAAAACAAAAGACCTGGCTGCTCCTTTTGTTTCACCTGGGTGTGTGGTCAGTTTGCTCTCTGCGTTCGTTCGGGGAGAGAGAGAGAAGAGCTGCTGGTTCTTTTCAGCCGCTTTTCTTTCTGCTGGAAACAACACCGGGATCCCAAAGCCACCTTCCCTGCCCTGCTGGAGGCCGGGCTGTGGCCACCCTGCCCTGCCGTTGCTTCGAGCCTTCGCTACGTTGTAGCCACGCTCACCCTGCCTGCCCAGATCTCTGGGGGGTTCCCCGCTTGGATACATCACATCTGCCACCTGGGATTTGTGTTCATCCCTGCCGCTCCAGCCTGCCGCTCCAGCCTGCTTTTCCCGAGGGTCCGGCCAGGGGTTTGTGAAGCCTTTGTTCCATCCTTCCCCAGGATCCCAGGCCACCAGTGCCGCGTGCTCCCCAAGCTCGCTCTGGAGCGCCACCTGCAGCCGCGGGGAAACCATCGCACCTGCCCCGCTCACCGGGAGCCGCCAGCACCCCTGCCGGCTGCAAGCGGAACTGCACCCAAGGAGAAAGAGCCTGACAGCTGAGAAGGCTGGGACTGGGTTTGTGATTGTTTGCTGTTAATGCCATAGTCGTTGTTTGTTTGACTGGTTATATATATAATAGTAAAGAACTGTTATTCCTATTTCCCACATCTTTGCCTAAAAGCCCCTTGATTTCAAAATTATAATAACTCGGAGGGAAAGGGGTTGCATCTGCCATTCCAAGGGAGGCTTCTGCCTTCCTTAGCAGACACCTATCTTTCAAAACCGAGACAGATCTTGGCGCCCAACCGTGGGGCCTGAGGGCATTAAGAGAGAGAGTTGAAAAAGGAACAACAGCTCCTGGATAACTTAATTTTGTGTGCTGGATATAGGAACCTTGCTAGGCAGCACTATGTGGTCTACTTTACCCTGGTTCGGGTGGCAGGTGGTCATGGCTATATTCTTCCCCTTTGCAGCTCCTTACTTGAATATGGCTCCTCTGACTAAGGCTACCATTGCTGTTATCCAGCTTGCGCTATGGGTCAAGAAGGTGAGGAATTCATGGGTTTTTAAATTCCTCTGGAATGTGGGCACGTGGATAAAGGGTTATCACACACTAAGTGCATGTTTTTGGGGTTATGTTAAAAATGGTACCTTCTGTGAGGAAATGACACCAGGGGAAGTTTTCTCCCAACCCCTCAACCAGTTCTTTGGGCCCACTCCACCAACTTTCGAAGGGTTTAGATTTCCTCTGAGTACTAACCAACTGGTGCTGTTAGGCCTACTCTATTTAGCACTTAAGAATAAATTGAGATTGGCTTGGATAACTACCCAGACACCAGCCCCAGACACTAGAGACCCTGCCCCACAGCCTGATACTGCCCAACAGCCCGCCTCAGAAATGGACTATCCAAACTGGCTGGGGGTACTGATGAAGGGGATGCAAGAGATGCGCCAGGAAATACAAGTGCTAAGGGAATACACCTCCTCAGCTAGTGAAAAACCCTCTCTCTGCCCCAAAGAGGGTGAGTCCAACGGTGCAGCAGTGGAACCCACGGATGTTACAACCGTCCAGGTTTCAGGTGAACCACAAGGACAATCACAGCCAGCAGCAGTCACCCCTGTGCAAAGGAGGAAGTGTAAGACCAAATCAGTACGATCAGTTAATGATGATGGGCAACCAGGGCCCTCAAACCAGCAGGAGAGTCAGAGCCGGAAATCATCACTGAGTACCTGTTGTACGACAGTCTCCGTGGTATGCGAAAAGACATTGTGTGAAGGGGGTATGAACCTTACACAACCTGGCTGCTTCAGGTTTGGGACCTTATGGGCACAGGTGCAACTGGATAGTGGTGAGGCAAGGTATCTGGGATCATTGACCCAAGGTATGTGGGATCATTGACCCAGGACCCAGGTGTGGACCAGATATTTGTGAGGGAGCCAGGGCCCCTTTCTCTCTGGGAGTGGTTCATAATGAGTGTGAGAGAAAGGTTCATTCACAAAGAAAGAATGCAAGAGTACCATCATAGAATGCAGTGGAAGACACTCGAGGAAGGGATCCAGCAGCTAAGAGAGGTGGCAGTATTAGAGGTACTCTTGGGGAGGGATGGACAGCATGATAATGACCCTGATAAGGTCAGGTGCACAGGACAGATGATGTGGAACCTGGCAAAGCTAGGGCCACCCAAATACACCACCTTCATTGCAATGATTGATACTGAGAATAACCGAGAAACAGTGGGCTCTGTCGCCAACAAGCTCAGGAATTACGACAGTATGCTCAATGGTCCGCTGAAAGCTCATGTCTCTGCTGTGGTCCAGGACCTCAAAGAGGAGATGAAGGAGATGAGGAAGGAAATGAGGGAGGAGATGAGGGAGGAGATGAGGAGGGTCAGTGTGGCACCAGTGCGAGTCACAGGCCCCCAAATCAGAGCCCGTCGTCCCCCAGCTAGAGAGAGGGTACACCCCACGAGCTGAGCTGTGGTTTTTTCTGTGCGAGCAGGGGGAAGACATGAGAAGGTGGGATGGGAAACCCACCTCTGTCCTGGCAGCACGGGTGTGTGAACTCAAGGAGGGAGGCACTAACCGAGGGGGTTCCGCTAAGGTGAAAGTAACCTCAGCCTCCCGTGACCAAGCTGCCAGGTATTACAAAAGGGAGGATGATATGTCGGATCCCCTTGAAGGTACCTCGAGCATGTACGCCCAGGGAAAGAATGATAACCAGGGCTAGAGGGGCCCTGCCTCTAGCCAGGAAGTGGTACTGGAAAACCGGGTTTTCTGGACGGTGTGGATTCGATGGCCTGGCACATCAGAGCCACAAAAATATGATGCATTGGTTGATACTGGGGCACAGTGTACTTTAATGCCATTGGGACATGTGGGGGCAGAACCTGTTTCTATCGCTGGGGTGGCCGGGGGGTCACAGCAGTTGACCCTGTTGGAAGCTGAGGTGAGCCTGACTGGGAAGGAGTGGCAAAAGCATCTGATTGTGACCGGCCCAGAGGCCCCGTGTATTCTGGGCATAGACTTCCTCGAGAATGGCTATTACAAAAAGGACTCAGGTGGGCATTTGGGATTGCTGCTATGGAGGCAGAGGGCATTAGGCAATTGAACACCCTGCCTGGACTATCAGAGAATCCTTCTGCAGTTGGGCTCCTGAAAATGGAAGAGCAATGAGTACCAATTGCCACCTCAACAGTGCACTGCCGGCAGTATCGGACAAATCGAGATGCTGTGATCCCCATCCACAAGATGATCTGTGAGCTGGAAAGCCAAGGGGTGGTCAGCAAGGCCCAGTCACCCTTCAACAGCCCCATCTGGCCTGTGCGCAAGTCTGACGGGAAATGGAGATTGACTGTGGAATATCGTGGCTTGAATGAAGTGACTGCACCATTGAGCGCTGCTGTGCCAGATTTGTTGGAGCCCCAGTACGAGCTGGAGTCCCAAGCAGCAAAGTGGTACGCCACTATTGACATTGCTAATGCATTTTTCTCCATTCCTCTGGCAGCAGAGTGCAGGCCTCAGTTTGCTTTCACCTGGAGGGGTGTGCAGTACACCTGGAACTGACTGCCCCAGGGGTGGAAGCACAGTCCCACCATCTGCCATGGACTGATCCAGGCTGCACTGGAAAAGGGTGAGGCCCCAGAATATCTGCAGTACATTGATGACATCGTTGTGTGGGGGAACATGGCATCGGAGGTATTTGAGAAAGGAGAGAAAATCATCCAAATTGTCCTGGAAGCTGGTTTCGCCATCAAGAAGAGCAAAGTCAAGGGACCTGTGCGAGAGATCCAGTTCCTGGGAGTAAAGTGGCAAGATGGATGACGTCAGATTCCCACTGAGGTCATCAATAAGATCACAGCAATGTCTCCACCGACCAACAAGAAGGAAACACAAGCTTTCCTAGGTGCCATAGGTTTCTGGAGAATGCACATTCCCGAGTACAGCCAAATTGTGACCCCTCTCTACCTGGTTACCTGCAAGAGGAACAATTTCCACTGGGGCCCTGAACAGCAACAAGCCTTCACCCAAATCAAGCAGGAAATCACTCACGCAGTAGCCCTTGGCCCAGTCAGGACAGGACCAGAGGTGAAGAACGTGCTCTACTCTGCAGCCGGGAGCCATGGTCTGTCCTGGAGCCTTTGGCAGAAGGTACCTGGTGAGACTCGGGGATGGCCACTGGGATTTTGGAACCAAAGCTACAGAGGGTCTGAAGCCAACTACACTTCCCCAGAGAAAGAAATCTTGGCAGCTTATGAAGGAGTCCAAGCTGCCTCAGAAGTAATCGGCACAGAGGCACAACTCCTCCTGGCACCCCGACTACCGGTGCTGGGGTGGATGTTCAAAGGAAAGGTTCCTTCCACGCATCACGCCACCGACGCTACTTGGAGCAAATGGATTGCCCTCATCACACAGCACGCCCGAACTGGAAACCGAAGTCGCCCTGGGATCTTGGAAATAATTATTAATTGGCCAGAAGGTGAGACTTTTGGGTTATCTTCTGAAGAAGAAGAGGAGCAGGTAACACGTGCCAAAGAAGCCCCACCATATAACGAGCTACCAGAGAGTGAAAGACAATATGCCCTCTTCACTGATGGTTCCTGCCGAATTGTAGGCGCTAGGTGGAAATGGAAAGCCGCTGTATGGAGCCCCACACGACAAGTTGTACAGGCTGCTGAAGGAGAAGGTGGATTGAGCCAATTTGCTGAACTCAAAGCCGTCCAATTAGCTCTGGACATAGCTGAAAGAGAGAAGTGGCCAAAGCTCTACCTCTACACTGATTCATGGATGGTAGCCAATGCTCTGTGGGGTTGGCTGGAAAGGTGGAAGAAGGCAAATTGGCGGCGCAGAGGAAAACCAATCTGGGCTGCTGAGGAGTGGAAAGGCATTGCCACTCGGGTAGAGAAGCTATCCGTGAAGGTCCGTCATGTAGATGCTCATGTCCCCAAGAGCCGGGCTAACGAAGAACATCGTAACAGCAAACAGGTAGATCAGGCTGCAAAAATAGAGGTGTCCCAGATAGACTTGGATTGGCAACATAAAGGAGAGGTGTTCCTAGCTCGATGGGCCCATGATGCCTCAGGCCATCAGGGCAGAGATGCCACCTATAAGTGGGCACGAGATCGAGGGGTGGATCTAACCATGGATAGTATCTCCCAGGTTATCCATGATTGTGAGACATGCGCTGCGATCAAGCAGGCCAAGCGGGTGAAGCCTCTGTGGTATGGTGGGCGATGGTCCAAATACAAGTATGGGGAGGCCTGGCAGATTGATTACATCACACTGCCTCAAACCCGCCAAGGCAAGCGCTATATGCTCACAATGGTAGAAGCCACCACAGGATGGCTGGAGACCTACCCTGTGCCTCATGCTACTGCCCGGAACACCATCCTGGGCCTGGAAAAGCAAGTCCTTTGGAGGCATGGTACCCCTGAGAGAATCGAGTCTGACAATGGGACTCATTTCAAGAACAACCTTATAAACACCTGGGCTAGAGAACATGGCATTGAGGGGGTGTACCAAATCCCTTACCATGCACCAGCAGCTGGGAAGGTTGAGCGGTGTAATGGGTTGCTTAAAACCACCTTGAAGGCACTGGGTGGGGGGACTTTCAAAAACTGGGAGATGCATTTAGCAAGAGCCACCTGGTTAGTTAACACCTGAGGCTCCACCAGCCGAGCAGGCCCTGCCCAATCCGAACCCCTACAAACAATAGATGGGGATAAGGTTCCAGTGGTGCACATGAGAGGTATGCTTGGAAAAACTGTTTGGGTTAATTCTGCCTTGAGCAAAGACAAACCCATCCATTGGGGTTTTAAGAGGTCTAATTTTTTTTTTTTCTGTTAAAGGAATTTTCCCCCATTCTGTTACTAAGACGATAAATCGCTGGGTTCTTGAGAGAAAACAAAAGACCTGGCTGCTCCTTTTGTTTCACCTGGGTGTGTGGTCAGTTTGCTCTCTGCATTCATTTGGGGAGAGAGAGAGAAGAGCTGCTGGTTCTTTTCAGCCGCTTTTCTTTCTGCTGGAAACAACACCGGGATCCCAAAGCCATCTTCCCTGCCCCGCTGGAGGCCAGGCTGTGGCCACCCTGCCCTGCCGTTGCTTCGAGCCTTCGCTACGTTGTAGCCACGCTCACCCTGCCTGCCCAGATCTCTGGGGGGTTCCCCGCTTGGATACATCACATCTGCCACCTGGGATTTGTGTTCATCCCTGCCGCTCCAGCCTGCCGCTCCAGCCTGCCGTTCCAGCCCGCCGTTCCAGCCTGCTTTTCCCGAGGGTCCGGCCAGGGGTTTGTGAAGCCTTTGTTCCATCCTTCCCCGGGATCCAGGCCACCGGTGCCGCATGCTCCCCAAGCTCGCTCTGGAGCGCCACCTGCAGCCGCAGGGAAACCATCGCACCTGCCCTGCTCACCGGGAGCCGCCAGCACCCCTGCTGGCTGCGAGCGGAACTGCACCCGAGGAGAAAGAGCCTGACAGCTGAGAAGGCTGGGACTGGGTTTGTGATTGTTTGCTGTTACTGCCATAGTTATTGTTGTTTGTTTGACTGGTTATATATATAATAGTAAAGAACTGTTATTCCTATTTCCCACATCTTTGCCTAAAAGCCCCTTGATTTCAAAATTATAATAACTCGGAGGGAAAGGGGTTACATCTGCCATTCCAAGGGAGGCTTCTGCCTTCCTTAGCAGACACCTATCTTTTAAAACCGAGACACAAATGAACCTTGTAAAAGAATGATTATGAGCCTTCCGCTTGATCCTTCACCAACGCTAAAGCAAATGATTTGACATTGCACAGCCTTAGTTCCAATTGACCAACCAAATTTAAAAATGAGGGGGAATGTGGTAGGAGCTGCGGGTGCCGCTGAGGCAACGGCACCTCAGGACAAGAGGGTGACAAACAGAACCTGGACTTGTCATAGATGTGGCAAGCCAGGACATGTGGCCTGGAACTTCAGAGCTCCAGCCCCGATTAATCAAAGTTCCTGAGCTGTTTCCCCAGGGCAAGTACCATCACCCACTCACATGGAGGTACAGCCGGGAAACTGAGGACCCAGCGCGGATCTGCGGCCCCGTGTGATGACATAAATAAAGAAGCCGTGACCAGAAAAACTGTGACTATCGCTACTGCAACCACGATGGACTCCATCACACCTCAACGGGTCCTCGTGAGTTGTGAAGGATTGAAAGACTGCTGCTTGTTTATTATAGGAGACACCACGCGTACACCACCAGAGATCTCAATAACACCAGAGGTCGTCCAAGTAGGATCACAAGGACTCTTTACAATTAACCTCCAATGTATTCATCCACCTTTCTTTCTTGCAGCTGGCCAAGTTCTCGCCCAGGCCATCCTCATGCCCAGAAGTTCACCAGAAAACTACAACCCATCTGTCTTCTGGGCTGAGGTGGTAGGGGAGGACAAGCCGATGCTAAGCTGCAAGATTTCATGCCAGGGCTCGGACATCAGCCTAGCAGGGATGATGGACACGGGGGCAGATGTGACGGTCATCGCCTCCAACAACTGGCCGTCACAGTGGGGGTTGCAACCGGTGGAAGGTATTATTACAGGTTTGGGAGGATCCGTGGCTGCCCAGAGAAGCAGGACTCTTGTCCAGATTGAGGGTCCAGAGGGGCGGATTGCAACAGTCCGTCCATTTGTTATTGACTCTGGGTTTACACTGTGGGGCAAGGAACTCATATCTCAGTGGGGAGCCTGGGTTGAGATCCCATCTCAACCCCGGGATTTTTAGTAGGGGCCACTGCGGAGCGCCCCACCCAGAAATTGAATTGGCTCACCGATAAAAGGGTCTGGGTGGACCAGTGGCCTTTAAAAAGACACCAATTGAGAGCGCTCACTGCACTCGTGGAGGAGCAGCTGGGGAAGGGGAACATTGAGCCTTCCAACAGCACTTGGAACTCCCCGGTCTTTGTGATCCGGAAGCCGGGGACAGACAAGTGGAGACTCCTTCACGACCTGCGGAAAATTAATGAGGTCATTGAGGACATGGGACCCCTGCAGCCCGGAATGCCATCACCCTCTATGCTCCCTAGGCAGTGGAAGGTAGCAGTCATAGACATCAAGGACTGCTTCTTCCAGATCCCCCTACATCCGGACGATGCACCCCGGTTTGCCTTCTTGGTGCCTTCCCTCAACCGAGAGGCTCCCATGCAACGCTACCACTGGCGAGTTCTGCCGCAAGGCATGAAAAACTCACCCACCATCTGCCAGTGGTATGTCACTCACATTCTGTCCCTTGTCTGGAAAAGAGCAGCTAGAGCTGTAATCCTACAGTACATGGACGATGTTTTGGTGTGTGCGCCCATGCAGCAGTACCTGGACTGGACTCTGGGGGAGGTAATCAGGGCTTTAGAGGCTGATGGATTTGAAATGCATCCCGAAAAGGTCCAAAAGACCTCACCTTTTAAATATTTAGGACTAAAAATTGAGGAGCAGATGGTGGTGCCCCAACTGTTAAAAATCAAAGATAACCCCAAGACTCTGCAGGAACTCCATCAACTCTGCGGGTCCATCAACTGGGTGAGGCAGCTCCTGGGACTGACGACTGAGGACCTTGCCCCTCTGTTCAACCTGCTTCGTGGGAACGAGGATCTCAAATCCCTGAGGCAGTTGACAGAAGAGGCAAGAAACTCCCTCATCAAGGTCCAAGAGGTGCTGTCATCTCGCCAAGCCCATCGTTATGCCCCAGGTCTGCCCTTTCAGTTTATAGTGTTGGGGAAAATGCCATACCTCCATGGGCTGGTTTTCCAGTGGGACAAGGTGCAGAGGGATCCCCTTCTGATTATTGAGTGGGTTTTCCTCTCGCACCAGCCATCCAAAAGTATTACCACGCCACAGGAGCTCATGGCGCAGTTGGTGATAAAAGCTAAGTCTCGCCTCCGTACCCTTGCGGGGTGTGATTTCACATGTGTTTACCTGCCACTAACCACCAGTGCACTGGACCATCTCCTTCAAAACAACAATCATCTCCAGTTTGCCTTTGATAGTTATTTGGGACAAATATCGGCTCACAACCCGAAACACAAATTGTTCAATTCAGCCTTTAAATTAATTCCAAAAGAAATTCAGTCGTGAACTCCTCAATGCCCTGATGATCTTTATGGGTGGTTCTGGGGCATCTCACAAGTTTGTCATTGCTTGGAGGGATCCTTGCACTCAGAAGTGGGAGTCTGATGTGCAGGTGGTTGAAGGATCACCGCAGGTTGCAGAGCTTGCCGCAGTGGTCAGAGCATTTGAGCGGTTCAACGAACCTTTTAATTTGGTAACAGATTCCACATATGTAGCAGGAGTGGTGTCCAGAGCAGAAAGAGCATCGCTCAGAGAGGTGGCAAATCCAAAAATCTATAACTTGCTTTTGAAGCTAATCCAAATTGTCTCCCACTGAAAGCAACCCTTTTACGTAATGCATGTGTGGTCACACACTGATCTGCCAGGGTTCATCGCAGAGGGGAATCAGAGAGCTGATGCCCTAGCTATGCCTATTGAGATGGCAAACTTGCCTAATAGATTCCAGCAAGCCCAGTTGAGCCATGCCACATTCCATCAAAATGCTCCAGCCCTCGTCCGGATGTTCCACCTCATCAAAGACCAGGCAAAGACGATTGTGGCGACATGCCCTAGCTGCCAGAAATACCAGTTGCCATCATTAGGCCAAGGGGTTAACCCTCGAGGCCTCGGCAGTTGTGAGGTATGGCAAATGGATGATACCCATTTCCCCCAATTCGGTCACCAAAAATATGTGCATGTGTCAGTAGACACCTTTTCTGGTGCGACCTTCGCCTCAGCCTATCGTGGGGAAAGAGCAAAAGATGTCACCAACCACCTGGTACAAGCCTTTGCTGTGCTGGGGACACCGAAAAAATAAAAACAGACAATGGCCCAGCATATACATCTGCAGAATTGAAAAGATTCTTTGACGAATGGGGTGTGGAACATGTCACCAGCATCCCCCATTCTCCTACAGGCCAGTCAATCGTTGAGCGCAAACACCAGACATTAAAAAGACTGCTTGAACAGCAGAAAGGAGGCAATGAGACTAATGCCCCTGTTTTAAGACTCGCCAAAGCGCTCTTCACTTTAAATCTTTTAAACTGCTTCCATGAAGAACCGAACCCCCTTATTTTAAGGCACTTTACAAATTCAACCAAGGCTAAGCTAACCGAAAGACCTAATGTCTTGGTAAAAGACCCAGACACACTGCAAATACGCAGCCCATACCCCTTAATCACATGGGGAAGAGGGTATGGATGTGTATCAACCCTAGAAGGACCTAAATGGATCCCTGGAAAGTGGATCAAACCCTTTTTAACAAAGACATCAAAACCAAAGCAGCCTGAAAAAGCGGTAGCAACTGCCTGGAAAAGGAAGAGAAACAAGACCTCCTGAATAAACAAGAAATTCTCCTCCCAGGCTGCAAAGACAAACATTCCCCTTCCCACCTTCCCTAATGTGTTTCCCTCCCCTAAGTGGCCATTTGTTGTATTTGAAAGAGGGGGAGTCTAAGGGAACCATAGCTTCATGATTGTTCTGTTTATCTCATTTATACGTTGTTCTGCTTTCCTTCAGTTAAAGCCCTTACAGGATGGTGAACCATGTGTTGCTTTACTGTCTACTGCTGCAACTTCTCCCAGGTCAACACCAGCGAAGCAAAGCGTGGATCATCCCACAGCCACAACACAATGTGTGGGTGACTCTAGCACAAGCCCTCAATCAATCTGGGCTGCATCTAGGCATGGGCGGGGCGAAGGATCTGATGTCGACCTGCCTTATTGGCATTCCCTTGTACGCTGAGGAGTTTGTTGCTTACACCCACCATACACATATCCTCCAGCCTCACCGTTGGGACCGATGGATGTGGAAACTCCCGACAGACATCCCAATGCCCCAAGAGTTACATCTGCAGGGGTCTGCTGGAGCAGGTTACTGCTTCAATTCCCATTACAGCGAGCCGAGGCATCAGTTCCAGGTTGGCCCTTACAATAAAATCTATAAAAAGGCTGGTGCCAAAAAATGGTCCTGTTGGTTTCCAGATCCATTGGCCACAACAAGGTGTTGCCAGATGGATTGTTTTTGATCTGTGGGGACCGAGCGTGGAATGGAATCCTGCCCTACCTTACCGGAGGACCCTGCACTTTGGGGAAACTGACTACCCTTACCCCAGACAGGGCTCAGCTCCTCAAATGGCATCAATCTGTTAATCAGGTACGAACCAAACGATCCATGCAAAAAATGTCAGATGATTGTGATGATTCAGTTGTTAATTGGCCTCACTCCAAACGGGTTGTGGTCTCAATTTTCCTGACATGGGTGGCAGCAGCCAAAGCCCTTGGGGAGCTTGAGCAGATTTCTTGTTGGCTTGGAAAAAACGCCCAAGCCACGTCCTCCACCCTCAGCAAACTATTATCTGAGGAGGAGAAAACAATGCAGGCTATGCTGCAAAACCGAGCAGTGATTGATTTCCTTCTCCTTGCCCATGGTCACGGCTGGAAGGAATTTGAGGGGCTCTGTTGTATGGACCTGTCCACCGAAGGCAATTCCATCCAAGCCAAGATACATGAAATACAACAGCAAGTACAAAATCTACAAGCGGAAGGCAAGGACTGGTTCAGCAATTTATTTTCTGCTTTCACCTCCCCTTCATCCACGTGGAGCTTCAGCAGCTGGATCCCATCAGTGATAAAGGACATTTTATGGATTTTGTTCACAATTTTTATGATTTTATTAGCCCTTCCTGTTGTTAAGTATTTGATTTTAAAATCCCTTAAATCCTCCCTTCCTTTTCAATGTAATAAAAAAGGGGGAGATGTTGGGGTGGCTCAGCCTACTCTCAGGCTGAAACCATCAAATGTCAGTCAAACCAGGGCCGCCCACTGGGTGGATTTCCCCACTCAGGACAGTGGATCGGAAGGCAGACCAGACGAGATCACTGAGATCTAGGTTACCTCCCCCTGGGTGGCTCCCAATCTTAAGTTACCTCCCCCTGTTCCAGAAAGTTCTCCCTTTCTTAGTTGTTAATTGGTTTCCTGTTGTGACTCCCGTCTCCCTGTTTTCCCCATTTGTTCGGAAGAATTGTATCCTCCCCTCTGCTTGTACCCCACTGGTTGTTTTCTCTTTCCCCGCCTTGTTCCACCCCCCCCCCCATAAAAGGGTGTGCCCAATGCTTCTCGGGGCTTTTTCTGGTCCCTGGACCCTCCTGCAAGTAAACCTGTTGGAACCCACACCAGAGGCCTCTCCCACCTTCTTTGCTTCCGGACTAACGCAGGCCTAATCCATTGGCCGCCCAACGTTCTTCCTTTGAGGAGGAGCCAGCGCACGCATCCATCTCACGCTGATTCCACTGAGCCGTCCAGCGAGGACATTGTGGAAGCTAACGCTGCGTCCCCTCTGCCCGAGGGCACACCAAGGCTTGTGATAACAAGCCCCCGGTTGCGTTAGCAGACTCTTCATGGACCCCCCCGGTCCGCCTCTCGTCTGTCTCCTGGACAATCTCGGGAACCCAATCAATCGCCTGGTGCCGGCCAGCGTCGAAGGGAGCTGGTCACCTAAAAACTGGGTGAGGCGCACCTTCAGCTCCTCTTGCTGTGTGCCGGACCCAGATGGTGGAAGGATCCTGGACGAGGCCCCATTTTGTGTGGGAAATCACACAATGAAAAGCCAGTGTCCATAAAGGAGACAGAGGAGTCCTGCAACTTTATTCAAATAAAGGGAGAGAGTCCACTGGGGCACACACCCTCTCGAGGTTTTGGAGGGTGCAGCCTCCTTTTATCCTAACTCCCGGCCGCATGTTGCCCTCTTCCTTTCCCCACTGGCTGAGATACTAGGAAGGTACAGCCTTTCCAAACCACATGCCACATATTCCCCTCTTAAACATGTCATTTCGGTCCAAAGTTCAGAAAGTCAGGCTTGTGCAGATCCATTTGTCTGTTTCAGGAGTCAAACTGTTCTGTAACAAACCTGCTGCTTGAAGTTGGTAGAGACATTAAGCTTCATTTCAAAGACATTAACACCCATACCTTCACCCATGGAATTGTTTGTAAAGACATTAGCACACATCTTTCCTATCACCAGCCTTCTCCTCTCTTGCCACCCTCCCATCCCTGCCCAGGTTTTCTGTCTTTACCCTCAAGCTACTGCTTTCCCTCCACTATCGCCATCAGGCCTCTTCCCCATATGTTTCCCACCCCCCATTCCACCTCATCTTCCCCAACTTTTCATGAGATGTGCTGCTATATCTGCTTCCCTGCAAAATATAAACAAAATAAAGTGCATTCCACAGAGATGGGGATTTAAATCCTTATTCCCTTCATTGTATGCATCTTAAGGCATCATTTTTAAATGGTAGAAGCATGTCTACAGATTTATGTGGTTTTTGTTTTTTAAGATGGTTTAAAGTTCGGCTGGGGGTAATATTCAGAGTCCGGATAAAAGACCTCGAACTCTTGCAACTCAGGAGCCGTAGGTTCAAGCTCCGGTTCTTGCAGGGTCTCTGCATCCGGGAGTACCTCGGCTTGGTCAATATCCTTAGGGGAGGGGGAGCTTGTAATCAACTTTACTAACATTCTCTTGAGGAGTCCAAACAAAATTAGGGCAACCAACAAAACAAAAAGAAAAATCAGTCCAGATCAGAAAATAGATCCTGCCCATCCGGATAGTCCCCATTTGCTGAAGATGTCGCCAAGCCAGTCACCAGTTTCTTTCCGAATTTGCATCACCATGGCCTGCATCTTGTAGATGGTTCTGTGGATGTTCTCCGCCCTTGATGTTAAGTTAAGGCAGCACAGCCCTTCGAACTCCTCACACCGGTGGTCGTGGAGTAGGAGTAGGAAGTCGATCGCGGCCCTATTTTGCAGAGTGGCCTGCCTGGTCAGTTCCTTGTCTTTTAGGAGGTCGCTTAGGGTGCTTGAGGTAAGATTTGCTTGTTTCACAACCCAACATTCTAAATGGCCCAATTCCCCTAGTGCTTTGGCTGCCGCCACCCACGGCAAAAGCACGGTGATTGCAACCCCTTTTGGTCTCGACCAATGAACGACTTCCGAGTCGCAATTTTGATCCAAATCAGAGAGCTCGCGTTTCTGGATGGCCAATTTGGAAGTCCTATTTCTTTTTCTCTCCCAATTATTAACTAAGGTTTGGTTGGGCGTCAACAGCGTCAAGTGGCCTATGGTGCACGGGCCTCCTAACAGGCGAGAGGGGATGCCTGCCCACGCCCTGTCACCGCAGATGAGAAACAGTCCCCTGGGTAACCCTTTTGGACGTGACCTATGGGGATTTTCAGTGGTCACCTTACTGATGGCCAGGCACCATTTGGCTGCCTTATACTCTCAGTGGCTTGGAGCTATGTTCTTAAAGAACTCCCGATCCGGGGACAACCCGAATTGGAATTGGACACAGTAGTGAGCTGGGTACGATCCCAAGAGATCCAGCTCCTGGGGCTCACTACTGGTCTTCGGGAGTTGGGGCAGCCATTTCTCAAGGGGGTTGTCAATGTCGCGTTTCCCCCTGCGGTGCCAGCCAAATGGGGGCCGTCCCTGATAGGGCACCTGGGGACGGTACGAGCTGACAGGCGGCTTGACGACAGGGGCCTTACCCGTTTCAGCTGACTTGGTATTTTGGGCAAACGTAGTCGAAGCCTGCGTGGGCTTGAGCCTTTCGAAAAGAGAAGCATACTCCTCTTGCTCAAGAGGGATCCCCACCAGACACGTGGCCATAGGGTTTTGGGCCGTGGCTGTAGATAAACATATGTGGTCTTGGCCCATGGTTTGCGCCAGGACTGACCACACGTTTGCTGCCGGTTGGGGAACTATCCACGGCGACACAGGCCATGGGAGCAGCTGCAGGATGACAACAAGCTGCAGGCTTCTGGCAACGGCTCGGATGGATGGTGCAGGATCCATTTCTGTAGTCTCCAAGCTAGAAAGAAACTCAAAAGAAAGAATATCAAAATTGGGAAGAATACCTGGGGGTGAACTTAGGGTCCAAAGGGGCGTAGGATTAACCCACCCTGGTTTTAGGGGGTGCTTGACTCCTTCCTCCGGTGGGCTGGGAAATACACGGTTTCACCCATTTTGATGGGATCCACCTGGGGCCTTCGTGGGTGGATATGCATGCATATCCCTTCCCCCATGTAACTAGTTCATGAGGGCCCTGTATTTCCCGAGTCTCCGGGTCTTTAACCAACACCGGAGGCCTTTCTTTCATTTGCAGCTGCTGAGACCGCCCGAAGTGCCGCATGATCGGTGGATTCAGGTTCTCAAAGGCACAGTTGAGGAAGTTTAGCGTGAACAGTGCCCTTGAGAGCCTGATAGCTGGGGATTCTAATTTCTTTGAGAACCTTTGCCGCTGTAACATCTTTTTAATATTTTGGTGAGCCCTCTCTACGATGGCTTGACCAGTCGGGGAATAGGGGATGCCTGTCTTATGCTCTATTCCCCATTGCTGTAGGAAGCTCCTGAACTCCTTGGAGGGATAGGCTGGGCCATTGTCAGTTTTAATAACTTTGGGGATGCCCAGGGTAGCGAATGCCTGCACTAGGTGCCTTATGACATTGCTAGCCCTTTCCCCTGTGTGGGCAGAGGCAAAGACGGCTCCAGAGAAGGTATCTACTGACACATGTACATACTTCATTCTGCCGAAAGAAGCGACATGTGTCACGTCTATCTGCCACACCTCACAACTATTAAGGCCACGGGGGTTTGCGCCGGTGCCAATGGCGGAAGAGCTAATTGGTGACATTCAGGACACGCTGCCACGATCACTCTGGCCTGGTCGTGCTTCAAATTGAACTGCTGAACCAGGGCAGACGCATTCTGATGGAACAACTGATGGCTGATTTTGGCCTGCTCAAATACATTTGGAATTGGGGCCATCATGGCTGGCGCAGCGAAGGCATCTGCCTTCCTGTTGCCTTCCGCGATGAACCCAGGCAGGTCCATGTGTGACCTGACGTGCATTACGTAAAATGGTTGCTCTCGGTGGGAGACGAGGCTAACCAATTTTGAGAGCAACTCATACAAGGCTGTGTTGGAGACCTCTTGCAATATGGCATGTTCAGCTCTGGAGACTACCCCTGCTACATATGCAGAGTCAGTTATCAAATTAAAGGGTTCGGGGAATCTTTCAAAAGCCCTGACGACTGCGTCTAACTCAGCAACTTGAGGTGATCCTTCCACCTCCTTAATATCAGCCTCCCACCGCTGAGTTTGGGGGTCTTTCTAAGTCATGACTGACTTGTGGGATGCCCTAGATGCATCAGTGAAAATGGTCAAGGCCTTTAAAGGTTCCTTGCTCCGAACACTCTTTGTATTTAATTCAAATTGGATTTCCGAATTAAAAATTTTGTGGGCTGGCCTATGTAAGGAAATTTGGCCTGTGTAGCCCTGCAGAGCGAACTGCAAAGCTTCACAATCATGAAGCAAGCTCTCCAACATTGCCTTGGTAATTTGGCCCGTTTGTGTCCTGATTGGTACGTGAACGCAGTCGAAGTCACACCCCGACAGTTCCCTGATCCGGACTCTAGCTTTCCGGATCAGTTCAGCCATCAGCTCTTGTGGCTGTGTCATCCTTTTGGACCTGTGATGACTGAGAAAGATCCACTCTATTATCAAGAGAGGGTCCCTCCGGTCCCGGTCCTCTTTGCTCTTCTTTTTGTCTTCCCATTGGAAGACAACCCCGTGCAGGTGTGGCAGATTGCCCAGGATGATAAACTTAAAAGGCAAGTCCGGTCTGTATCTGCTTGCCTGCCTGGTGGACATCAGGTGTTGCACCTTCTCCAGGGCTGTCCGCGCCTCTGAGGTAAGTTTCTGGGGAGAACTAAGCTCCTCTCCCCCTTTCAGTAAATCAAAAAGGGGGGCTAGGTCTTCGGTGGACAGACCCAGCCACGGTCTTACCCAATTTAATGACCCACACAGTTTGTGGACATCTGCCAAAGTCTTGATATTTGTTTGAATAGCCAATTTTTGCAGCAAAGTGGTCCGCTTGGTAATTTCCAGGCCCAGGTATTTCCAAGGTGTCATCCTTTGAATTTTTTCTTCTTGGAGCTCAAACCCTGCAGCAACGAATGCACTGATTGTCAGGTCAAGCACACTCGCAAGCATGTCATTGTCGGGGGCACACACGAGGACATCATCCATGTAGTGGAATATGATAGCCTCTTTTGCGGCTGCGCGAACTGGGGCAAGCAAGGAAGAGACATACCATTGGCAGATGGTCGGGCTGTTCTTCATGCCCTGCGGCAGCACTTTCCAATGGTATCTCTTCCTCGGGGCTTCTCAGTTGATAACCGGAACCGAGAAGGCGAAACACGGGGCATCGTCAGGGTGCAGAGGAATTTGGAAAAAACAATCTTTAGTATCGATTACTGCCAGGTTCAAATTTTGGGGAAGCATCGTTGGGGATGGCATTCCCGGTTGGAGAGAGCCCATGTCCTCTATCACGTCATTAATTTGGTGAAGGTCCTGGAGGAGCCACCATTTGTCTTTGTTAGGTTTTTTGATGACAAAGACCGGGGAATTCCAGGAGCTGTTGGTCTCCACGATATTCCCCTTCTTAAGCTGCTCTTCCACGAGCTTCTCGAGCGCCTCTAATTTCTCATTATAGAGCGGCCGCTGTTCAACCCACATCAGTCGATCTGTCTTCCAATTCAGTTTTTGGGTAGGGCGCTCCTCAGTGACCGCAACCCAAAAATTTTGTGGGGGAACAGGTAAGTCAATTGTGACTCCCCACTGTTGCATGAGATCTCTCCCCAAGAGGGGTTCCTTGTAATCCAATACGAACGGACGTATGTTAGCTAATTGTCCGCTTGGTCCCTTAATTTGCACGATGCTCTTTGATTGTTTTGCCAATTGGATACCTCCAACACCTTGCACGTGTCCTGCCATGTTTTGCAATTCCCAATGTGCCGGCCATTCCCGCGTGGGAAAGATCGTCACATCTGCCCCTGTGTCCAGAAGTCCCTTAAAATGTAGGACTTCTTCTCCCCTGTTGATCTTACAGTCTACCCTCGGCTTCCCTGTTCCTATTACATGTGTGGTACATGCTGTCGGGTGTGGCCCTTCTGCAGGGATAGCCTGGGCGACTGTGTGCCCTCTGGGCAGGAACAGAGGTGGACGGACACAGCGCAGCCAGAGAACGGGTCCTTCGGGACTGGATGTCATGAGTCCCGGAGCGACTGCAATCTCTGGTGGTGTGCATTTAACATCTCCAACAATGACATACCTGCTAGGGCTTGGGTCCCACGTCCCCAGCTCACCACCGACACTTACTGGTGCGGCGTGCCACTCGTTGGTTTTCAGGAAGAGCAGTGTCGACAGCTGCAACCTGAAAGAACCATCAGCAGGAGAAGTGAAGTCAGGCTGACAAGTCACATCTGGTAATTTTGCATAGTCTTTTTTGGCCCCTTTCTGTTCCCCCTCCCCCTCGC
>NW_024582062.1:230734-324592 GCF_017639235.1 Corvus kubaryi | reverse complement strand
TCTCCCTTTTTTGATTTAAAGCAGACCGAATTTGTAGGTATAATAAAAAAAATCTATCTAGATATTTTTCTTTTGTCAATTCAGACTGAGCTATTTTTGCTCCCACGGCGTTCCAAAAGGGATAGCTTAAAACCGAACTGTGGGAGCACTGAGGGAAGTGCTGGAACAGCCACTGCACAAACCGTTTTAAACGCCCTTTAGAAAAATATTTCCCTCCCCCCCCCAGGAGTCCCGCAACTTGGAAAAATACCCCCTTTTGTGCTGTGGACAATTTTGCGCCCATAATCCACAGCACGACGTCTCGAGCTCAAAAACCAACCCTCGGACACTAGCTCCCAACAGAAACCGGAGGCGACTGGACCACAGTTGCCCTGGAGCTGCGCAGCCTACCCTGGGCTCTTACGAGCCGCGGACCGTGCGAAGCCGTAAAGGCTTTACGGTAAGTTCCCCCCCCCGGGGAAATACTTACCTGCTGGTGTCCAGGCGAGCTCCAGGCGTCCCGATTTCCACCAATAATGACTCTGCTGGCGTGGGTGGAGCTACCGTCCTCCTCCCCAGGAGCGCAGCTCACTAAAACGGAGCCTGCTACTACTGGGGTAGCTTGACGTCCCAAGGACGCACTTGGAAGTCCAATCAGTCCCTTCCATGGGGTCCGGTGGAAGTGGGGGGCCCCACGTTGGGAGCCAAGCTGCCTCTGCGTCCTTTTTGGAACAGTTCCCACTTTGCCCGGTCAGCTCTGGACACAGCAGGCTGCGGGGGCCAGCCTCCAGAATCCGGGAGACCAGAGGTCTGGCTCGTGGGTCCTTCCACAGGACCGCGGCAATAGAGGCAGGTGGTGGAAGAAGGAGGCAGGCTCAATTGTGGATGAAGTCCAGAAGGTTTATTGTGTCTCCGAACAGGGGACCTCGCCCCCCGGGGGTGTCCAACAATGAGCCCCCCTGAGCGCGCCTGCCAGGGGTTTTATGGGGGGGTGGCGACAGGGGAGGGATGACAAAGGCATCGAATCAGGGAAGGAGAAGGACGGGTCTGCGGGATGAAGGACACACAAGGGAACCTATCTTGGGAAAGGAAGGGAGGGATCCTCTCCCCAAGACCAATCACTCGATGCCACTGCCAGAACTTTCTAGAAGCTTGGGAGGGGTGCCGGAGCGATTGGCAGGGGTCTGGGAGGAGACAAATAGAGAAAGCAGGATTATGAACACAAAACCAGGAGGGTATAAACTGGGATGGTACAGTAACACGAAACCCAAAGGGGAGACCCGGACTGAACCAAACAAGACACACTCCCACATATGTGCATCTTTAAGGACTAATTTACACAAAAACCAAGTACAGAGTGTTTCTTAGCCCCAGGGCACAGCAGATACAAGGAGAACGAGAACACCTAATGAATTAAAAAATGTTTGGATAAAATTTATATAAATTCTTATACATGTTAATAAGATGAAAGGCTATAATTATGAGCTGAATTGTGTACTGACACAGGTAGCTCTGTGCAATAAATGACAATTTCAGTGTCCTTCAATCCAAAATAACATCTTGTGAAAAGATGCTTTCCCAGAAATCTCTCTCTCTAGGTTCTTTTCAACACCTCTGGAAGCACAGGTGAGGCTAAGGGATGCAGTAACTTTTCAGTTGGTATAAATTTGATCTTTACAGGGATCACCCACTATTTAAGGGCACATTTCCACTTCCTAAAGAGCACTGATAGAAGGTAATAATAGCTTTATCTTGAATGATTTGAATCATAAGCTGGCATTCACATGAAAGGTACATCTAAATGAGGTGTGCATGGTGGAGGGAGGGAGATATTCTCACTAAGTTTCAACACTCTGATCTTTACATCCAAAATAATTTTTTAATGCAAGGAGGAGGTTAATTTTGCAAAGCTTGGAAGCAATAGCTCATGTAAACAGCCAGCCACAGACTGGAGACTGCACTCCACAAATGCTGCCAACAAAATCCATTTCCACGGCCTTTTAATTCACAAGTTATTGTCTATCACACTCAAAACAATCCTCCAGGCACTCAGCCTGCCCATTTGTGGCACCAAGGAACAACACCTGAGGTATTGCTCAGGGTTTTGCCAGTTTGGACAGTATTCTCTGCACAGCACTGTCCTGCCTACACAGCCTCCCACTTACAAACACACCTGAGCCATGTGGGGCTGGTGGAAAGCTGCACCACAGCCATGGGAGGGAAGCCCCTTTGTCCCTCCCATGACCTTGGCTGGGCATCTCTCCCTCTCTCCCGGCTGCAGTTTCTCAGCCTGGGATAGGACAACTCCTCACCTCCCAGAGGAAGAATTCAGTAGCATTTCTTATGCCTCATGCATTAGGGTGATGTGACACGAAAAGCCCAGATCATCAAATTATTAATGCCAGCAGAAGGCCACAGAAATGCTAACCAAGGCAGTGGAGCTGCTCCAATGTGATACCAGTCTGGACCTCCTGGCAACTGACCATTGACCAAGCTGAGCTATTGATCACTGACCTTCTGCTGGTACCTCAGGGCTCCAAGCTGCACTTCCTGTGCCAACATACACAAGACAGTCAGGCTGTCCCTTAGAGTATTCACAACATTTGCAGGCACAGTGAAATGACACAAAAAGAAAAACAAAGAGCAAAATAAATCACAGAGACAGAGCTGCCACAAGAGTGGCAGCAAGAGACTGGAGACTGCCTCCTGGGCTCTCGCAGCAACAGCAAGACCACTTCACCTCCCCCTAAGGTTGGTCTCAGACTCCATGCAATCATCACCCCAGTTTTAATTTATCTGGGGACACGTTCCTCTCTTACAACTCTAACAAGAACTCAGATGAGTATTTTTTTACAGTACTATGAATTCCAAGGCTATTTAACAGGACCAAATCAATCTGTGACCTTAATGTTGCACCTGGAGTTAATGTGTACCAAAAGAAAGTTATGATACAAGAAATATGCAAAGACTGCAGTCTTTCCCAGAGCCTTTCCTACCCCCCCTTTTGCTACAGTGATGGAGACAGTCAGCACTTTTTTTGCAGACCAATACTGCGCTTGAATGTGACCACCACTCCAATTACTGCCTCAATTACAGAGACACAAGTGTACTCCTGCACAC
This sequence comes from Corvus kubaryi, assembly GCF_017639235.1. Lineage (NCBI taxonomy): Eukaryota > Metazoa > Chordata > Aves > Passeriformes > Corvidae > Corvus > Corvus kubaryi. The sequence continues at coordinate 321,493 of NW_024582062.1, read as the reverse complement.
CTACCCTTTTGCTGAAAAAACATCTTGCATATGCTGCCCCTGGAAAAGGTACCTGTGGGAAATCATTAACCCACTAATTTGAAATCAATTTAAAGTTCATTTGCCTAATGACACGAGCACTGTAAATTATCTATAAATTGTTTATGAGAATATGACATCAGAATTTTTGTTTTATTAACTGGTGTTGGGGTTTTAGGAGCTCTCCTGGGTTTTTTTTTCTGTTAAAAGAATTTTCCCCATACATGTTGCTAGGGGGACAAATGGTTGGGTATTTAAGAAAAAAGAGCTGGCTGTTCTTTTGTTTCACCTGGGGGTGTGGGCAGTTGGTCTCCGGCATTTTGGACAGAGAGGGAGGCTGCTTTCTTTGGCTGCTTTTCCTTCTGCCAGAGAAACCCCGGGATTCCAAAGCTTGCCTTTCCCACCCCACTGGGAGCCGGGCCGTGGCCACCCTGCCCCGCCGTTGCTTCGAGCCTTCACTATGTTGTAGCCGTGCTCACCCTGCCTGCCCAGACCTCCGGGGGTGGTTCCCCGTTTGGATACATCTCATCTGCCACCCGGGATTTGTGTTCATCCCTGCCGTTCCAGCCTGCCATTCCAGCCTGCCATTCCCAAGGGTCTGGCAGGACACCGGGATCAGCTGCCCAGCGGTTTGCGAAGCTTCTTTGTTCCATCCCTTCCCGGGATCCCAGGGCACCAGTGCCGCGTGCTCCCCAAGCTCGCTCCGGAGCGCCCCCTGCAGCCGCGGGGGAACCATCGCACCTGCCCTGCTCACCGGGAGCCGCCAGCGCCCCTGCTGGCTGCGAGCGGAACTGCACCCGAGGGGAAAAGGCCTGACAGCCGAGAAGGCTGGCACTGGGTTTGTGATTGTTTGCTGTTACTGCCATAGTTATTGTTGCTTGTTTGACTTGTTATACACATATAGATATATAAAAGTAAAGAACTGTTATTCCTATTTCCCACATCTTTGCCTAAAAGCCCCTTGATTTCAAAATTATAATAACTCGGAGGGAAGGGGAGTTGCGTCTGCTATTCCAAGGGGGGCTCCTTAGCAGACACCTGTCTTTCAAACCCAGACAATTGGCTTTTCCAGATGCAAGTTATTTCTAAAGCTTTATAATCCGTGTCTATTGGTGAGCAAACATTAAAACCTGCTTAATAAGACAACTTTTATGCCAAGAAAAAGAGTAAAATGAGTAAACCGACTCTTGTGAACACTTCAGTGTAAGGGTTTATGCATTCATCTTTGCAATTAGAGAAGAAGTCATGGGGAAATTGAAAAAAGGTTCTTTGAGTGTCTGTTCATGTTTTTGAACAGAATTGGTTCCAACCACATTCACATTTTTCAGAAGCAAAATTCCTCTGAGTGCAGAAACCAACACTAGCCCAGGTCACCTCTTCCATCATCCTCATCCCTCCTTGGCAAGGACTCAGCCAGGCACAGACTGAGCTAAGAACCCATCTCTCAGCAAATATTTGAGCGACAGACTGACTGGCCAGAGCATTTGCAGGAAATGATTGTCAAAGTCTGTGTCCTGGGACCACATTGTGATTTCCTTGCTGATATGGAAGTATTAGAGACCAACTTTTCCTATCTACTACTAGTACAGGAGTGCAGAGACTTCTTCAGATTATTTTCTTGTAATATCATGTACACACGTCCACAGAAGTTAAGTACCTCATCACCTAACTCCTATTTCAGTCTCTCACTCCTGCTGGATATGTATTCTTGATGTCTCATGCCATACCACGTCCTGAATTTCCCTCCTACCCCAGACAGCTGCTTGGGAATTGCTCACACACCATCCACAGCCACCCACAGAAGTCAAGTCCATGTAATTTCTCTACTCCATAGTAACCAGGCAACATGACTGCAATTTTCAAATATTGATATTTAGTGACAAAAACAGAAATGCAAAGAAATCAGGGTTTGACTGGCCCAAAGAGCAAATGCACCCGAGGAACCTGCAGCCTCTGCCTGGACAATCCCTGGGCACAGACCTAGTGCAGAGGACTTTCTTGGTCCCAGTACTCATCATTACTGAACAGTCAGAAATAAAGTCTCCAGATGCACCATGACCTTGACAAGAAGAAAAAAAAGGGAGTATAATGATTTCAGCTACTGTCTGATGTTCAGCAAGTCTTTCAGCACTGGGCTTCCCAATTTCAGTATGATTTTAAGGGAAAAGACAGTACAGGAGCAAGGTAATGGGAGCTCAGCAGAGCTAGCCTGGAAGACAGCCAGGCAGCAGGGAGAGGCACTGCTCAGCAGTGCTTCAAAGCCCCAGTTTCCACCCGGGAAGAAAGACAAAGCCACGAGATCTTTCCCAGATACCTCCTGCAGCAACTTGCAGGTCATCGGGCCAGTCTGCTTTCAGCTGCATCTGGAGAAAGCCAAGTGGGCCCCAAAGCTGGCAACATTACTGCTTGTTCCACCATGGTGCACACACACAAGGCATGGTTAGTCTTCCACGACCTTTTTAAGACTTAATCCAAAAATGCCCCCAACCAGCACAGATGCCCTCAGGAGTGCTTGTGTGCTCATAAATGAAAGCTTCTCTGTGCAGGGACCAACCACCCCTGCACTCCAGCAGCAGCTGGCAAGCACAGAAAGCTCCCTTTTTTTGCCTAAATAGAAAGCTGCAATCTCAAAGCTTCCTTCTTCCCTTAATGCTCTATTTAAGTTAGTCTGAATCTGTCAGGATTACAAACCCATCCTCTCTTAACAAACGCCCTACCCAGACAGCCCTCCCCTCCTCTCTGCTAAATAGATACTAAATATAAATAGATAGCCAGGAGAATGTATTGGGGAAAAAGAGATCTAGGATTCTTAAAAGCTTCCCTGTCCTTCATCTACTCCACAAACACACCAAAACAGAGCTGCTTTGTTGTTTGCTTTTATAGCTTCCAATCAAGAGCTCATCCCTCCGCCATTCATTGCCACAGCTTCTGCTGCAGAGTACAACGCCGGGAATACCCTTCCGCAGGGATAGCCAAGCCCCTTTGCTGCTCTCCCCCAGCAGATCCCTGCCATGCACAGGCAGGGCAGATGATGAATGCAAGAATACTCAAAGAAAAGCTGCCAGATGAATACTGGCCCTATTGCCCAATCCTTTGGTGAAACCAATCCAGCTGGAAGAATTCTTGCCTGCTGATATGCCAATAGTGTAAACGACCTTTAATTGTTTTCCCAACACTGCCCGTGCCACTTGCATACCCACACCAGCCCTCACTGCTGCCAGGCCCTCTCTGCCACAACTGCCCAAACAGAGGAGATGCTGGTTGGTATGGGGCTGTTCTGCATGTCCCACTTGTGCTCCGAATGTATTTATTCTGGTGTGAAATCACAGCACTACCTGTTCTGATCATGTCAAATTCCCATTTTAAAGAAAACACCCTTAGGGCAGGTGAGAGCTGACAAGAAAATCCAGCAGTCCTTGTACTCTCTGCTCTTGGAAACAGGAGGGGAAGGGTGCGTGGGTGAAGGTACTGGAGAGATCAGTGAGTCACACACCATCATTAGCCAGCCCACACTCCTCTACCTGCAGCTCCTTCAGAGCTGGATCCAAGAACCCATCGGTGTCTCAGCAGTGATTGAGTTGTAGGTAATATATCTGCACAGGATTGAGCTTTGCTGCTGCAGCTGTACAGATGCAGAGGTGGCTGATCAGACTAACTCACCTTTCCATTGAAAATGTTTCCTCCAATTTTGTGCTGGTATTAAACAAGCCTTTCATTTGCTCTAGCTTTCTGCTCAGAGAGGCTGTGGCTTACAGTCCTCCACGCAAGTCACTTGAAGCAGCAGGATGATACGCCCAGCCCTCAGGAGGACCTTGTCCCCACAGAAATCATAATTTTCCTCCACGACCCCCTGTAGTACCTTGTTCCCAGTCCCCCCTTGCCTTGAATTCGAGCGAGGACATAGCATAACCAACAGCCTGATGCAAAGGCTGTTGCAGATAAGACACCAGAGAACCTCAGTGTTGTCTCTTCCCAGGTACAATGCAAGGCCTTGCCTAGCTCCCTGGAAACATCTTTGGTTTTATGTTTATTTTTCAGTGCGATCATCAAGCAAGACAACCCTGTGACTGGCCCTGACTTGTCACCATCCATCACGACCTTCACTGTTTAGTAATAAGATGTATTGCCCCCTTGCAGCAAAATAACACTCCAGCCACATCTCCCATTTGTTATGATCTGGCTGACTGGGACAGCTGTTTGTGTCAATGCTGTAAAAACTCCATTTGGAGCAGAGACAGCGTGTTTTAACTGCTAATAAATGGGACAGCAGGCTGCAAGTGCACATGAGGTCAGCTGCTGGTCACCACCAGCCTTCCCCAGCCAGGTTCCTGGCACAGCTCCCAGCCAGTGCTGCAACCACCGATGCCCTTCAAACACAGAACACAGAGCATGGCTCTGCCTGCCAAGCCATCCCAGCTCTGTCCCACACATGCCTCCACACCCAGTTAACCCTGCTGGGGAGTGGCCACAGCACAGTTACCATCCCAGAGTTTCCCCAGAATTCAGCTGCCACATGAGCAGATAAAGTTTGTTATCAGAGTCAGGAGTGTAAGGCAAGTTTCTCACCTTGGAAGAAAGGGCTCAGAGTAGCAGTGCTGGAGGAAAAAACTTACTTGTCTCCATGCTTTGGGAACAAGCTGAATCTGATTTTCTGTAGTTAGCTTTATTAGAAATTGCCTCAGCAAAACAGACAGCAGAGAGAAAATTTTCTGGGAGACTTCTCCAGTAGCACACAATGATAACCTGTGGAGAACAAAATTAATACTTAGTTGGGTGTCTCTGATCTGGTGCCCTCTGTGCTTTCCAGTGCTAAGCCATGATCTTCTCTCAGGGTTATTCCCAGCTGCACAGACTGCTCAGCCCTAAAGCTCCAGAGCAGCAAAGGCCCAGCAAACCTGAGCCTCTAACAGCAGCTGGAAGATAACTGCATACTGGAGGGTGAGATCTGTCACCACAATAGATGCCTAAACACACAGTGGGGCAGTTGAGAGCATGCTTCCTCCCCCCACATAAACTCCACTGTGGCCAGTGTAAGCCAGGCCCCAAGGAAACAGCAGTGTTTCCATATTCCCAGCTACTGAAAAGAGCCCTGGGACAACAGCCAGCTGAGCACGGGTAGAGCAGCCTTGGATGGTGCATGAGGGCCTTCTGGCAGCATCCACCAGCAGATTTCACTGAGGTCACAGCCTCACACATTAGACGCAGATGTCACTTCCATTTTTACATCAGAAAAAATGAAGCTTAAAGACATACAGACACAAAGCACTGGCAAGATATAATCTATCGTCACTGTCATTCCAGGCGTTCACAGTAGCCTTTGGCTCCCTTATAGCAGCTCCTTTAAAAGTTACATGAATATAGAGGGCAGGGGACAGGTCTGCTGTTTATTCACACCTATGTCTCTGACAAACTAGAACCTTCAGGAAAACTGCAAGAGTTTAAAAAATAAAAAAAAAAATCAGCCACCAGCCTCTGCAGCCAACCTTAAAAACTGTCACCAGGAGCAGTTCATTCCCAAAGAGTATACAATGGGAGCACTATCCAGAGCTAGCTCAATAGCACTTGCAAGAAAAATAAAAAGCTGGTCTAGCTTTCACAGAGTTCAGTCAGACCCCCAGACTGTTTCAGGCAGTGCTGTGTCTCAGTGCCAGAGGACAGAGGCTGAGTCTAAAGACAGAACAGGTAAAGGCAGCAAACATGACCAAAGCAGCACATCTCCACTACCTTCCCTTGAGCAGTCTGGCAGCTTAAGAAGGAATTTCTCTTGTGAGAAACTTCCCCCTCTCAAAACAAAGGGCTGGAAAGAAAATCCCACAGGCAGCATTTGTTGGGCTGCATCTCATTCAGGAAACGACCACGAGTCCAGGTGTCACTGAAGGTGATTAACCGCCCCTGCTCACTCTCTAGTGACAGAACTATCTTGTAGACCAAACACAAACTCCGTGAAGCGAAGCAGAGCAGCACCACGGCAGTGAACTCATCACATTCTTGAATGCCATCAAGGGCCATACCCTAGCTCTCACGGCTGCCCATAGCACGGGACCATTCTGACAGGCAGCGCTCAACACTAAGACAACAAACTTGGGTCCAGCCTCTGACAACCATTTGCGGGCAATTAGCTTAAGCACTCGCTGCTTAATCAACTCCCCTGTTAGTCTACAAAAAAGCACAGGGGAAGGTCAGACCATTCCCCTTAGGAAAGGCTCCCAGGATACCTGCACAAGCTAGCCAGTGGGTTTGGGAATGAGTTCAAGAGAGAAAACACAAGTCCCTATTGCCTCTTCATAAGCTTCTGTCCAATACAGCACAGCCCTAGGAAACTCAGCAGGACAGAGGCTACCAGCTAGAAAGGATTAAAAGCCCTAGCACACACATGCAACCTTCCCTTGCAGTCACCTTGTAATTCTCATTCAGCACCAAGAGATTCAACTGAAAAGGTCACTAAAGTTTAACAAAAAAACCCCAAAAAGACACCTCTGCACAGCCGTTTGAAAAGCCCACCCTGAGTCTGTCCTGCCCCAGGTTGTAAAGGGTCCCACCCCTTCTATATCTTCACTCTCTATTTAGAGAGATAATCTCAGATCACGTCATTTCACATGGGAGCTTCTTAATCACTCAACACCCATCACATTCCAACGAGGCTGCAGAGCTCCTTTGTTGCTGTGACCCAGCCCACTGTTGGGCTTGGGGAGTTGAATGCCAACAATTCAGTGGGTGGATTTCCCCACCCAGGACAGTGATTCGGAGGGTGGGTCGATGGGCGGCACAGAAGCCTAAGCTGCATCTCCCTGGGCAGTACCAGGCTCCACACCGCCTCCCCCTGTTCGAGAAAGTTCTCTGGTATTCGGTTGTTCATTGGCTCCCTGTTGTAACTCCCGCCTCTGGGTTTCCCCCAGTGGTTCTTGTTAAATTGTATCCTCCCTGAAGAACGGGCAGTCAATAACTAACTCATGTAAGCACAAGTTAACTATTGGGAGACAGCAAATGTTAGTTCAGACCGAAGATGTTAATTACAAAGCCTGAGAAGCTGAATTCACCCTAATCTTGTCAAGATAGAGGGGTCAAGGATCATCTCAGAGACTGCTTAATCATTCCTCAAAGGACTACGCATGGCCAGGGAGAAAGGTGAAAAGTTCACTGGGAGGATGACTACTGGTCTTCACCAGAAAGACCCCCGAGGAAGAGGAGAGGTCTTCCTCAGTGCGACCACCAGGACACACAGTGCATGCGTGCCCCATATGCTAATGACTTCCGAGAAATAATTTGTATAACCACACCTGTCCCAAGGAATGTGATGAATATTCATAATTTAACCCTTAATACTGTGTTGTAGGGAGCACCGGTGTGTGTGTGCTTGGAGGAGCGATCCCCACACACCTGGCATGCTGAATAAAGCAAATACCCACTTCTCTGACTCTGTCTCTGAAGTGTCTCCTGGCCCGGTTGAGGCGTGATTCATCCCCCTGGCTTGTATCTCATTGGTTGCCTTCCCTTTCCCTGCCATTTTCAAACCCCCTATAAAACTGAAAGCGAAAGCCCCTCGAAGGCCTTTTTCTGGTTCCTGGACCCTCTGACAATAAACCTGTTGAAACCCAGACCAGCGGCCCCTCTCCTTTCCTTTGCCTCCGGATTAACGCGAGCCCAGACCACTGGCCCCTGACGTGCCTCCTCCATGGAGGAACCAGCACACGCACCCAGCCAGCGCCTTTCTGCTGCCGAAGTTGGTTCTGAAGGACGTTGCAGAAGTGACGTTGCAGAAGTAACTCTGCGTCCCCTCTGACTGAGGGCATGCCAGAGCTCTTGCCAGCGAGCCAGGGACAGCATTACTGCTTCGTGTTGGAAAATGAGACATTAGTGCACACTTCTGTAGCCTAAGATGAGCCTAACACAGAACATAGGCTGCTTGCCTTCCTACCAAAACCAGCCAAACCACAATGCTCTCAGTGCCATATTTCAGCTCAGCCCTTCAGCGATTACATGTCCTCACACCCACCTTAACCCTGGGGACACCAAGACTGACACATCTGCTACTGGAAAAGGATATGACCTATCCTCCCCACCCACACACTCTCAGATGGGCTACCCAAAGCAGGAGCACCACAACCTTTCCTCTCAGACATACCCCTTTTGTTGGCTAGTCCACACGCAGGACCTACCCATACCTCCTTCCTGCCCAAATTCACCCTTTGGTATTGCCTCTCAACCTCCATTTCCACAAGCAGAACTTCTCATGTTCAAGATAGGTTGTGATTGAGGCAGGCAGTAGAAATGTTCTGTATTTCACTCTCCTCCACATCCTACCACAAGCTGTTTGCTAGCTGCTGCCTTCCGGCCCAGCCAAGGCTGCCCTTCACTGTCAGATTAATCCATGGACAACCCCACCTAGCAAAATAGCTTCTCTGCTTCAAATCTGGGTTTGAAACCAAATCTTTGGCAATCTTTTTCACCCCAGCTCAAGACACTTCAGGCCTTATTCAGCTCCTTCACTGCTTTTCTCCATGTCAAAACACCCATCAGGCTGCTACAAGGTTTCCTGGCCCTGCCTATTGCTTGTTGCATACTGCATTCAATAAACTTGCTCTGACTTGAAAGAGGAAAAAAAAGGTAACAAGAAATAGGCATCGTGGGCCAGTACTTACAAAAACATGATCCACAAATCTTCAGCGTTCCCACTGCTTTGGGCTCAGTTCAGCTCCTGCACTAGCTGAAAGAAAGCCTGGCACCCAGCCTCTCCAGCTTTTACTCATCACCATCCTCAGGGGTTGGGGTGCACATAATAATGGAATAAACAGACATGAGGATAAAAAAAGAGCATCCCAGAGGCACAGCTCCCCACAAGATGTGTCACTTGCAGGGTGACAAAGTACTGGGGAAGAGGGTGAGTCATCCTCTTTGTCTGCCCTCTGTGTCAGTCATCAGAGGGGGAAGGCTGTTCCCCAGCTACTCTGGATAATGAGCCATGTGTGGCTCTCAGGAACCAGCTGGGGGCCAAACTCAATGGCAGGCAATGCTCCCTGGGCACTGTCTCAGAGAGGGTGGGAGAAGTGTTGGCGAGCACAGCATGGGGGAGAAAAACACCAAGGAGTAAAAGCTAATAAAAAATCCCCAAAATACTATTTTATTTTCCCATCAGCATGACTGAATCAGGCAAGGATAATGTTTAAAAGCTCCCTATTTCTGTGCTAAGACACCTGCAGTGGAGAGGTGGAGAACGGTGCTAAGGGAGAGAAGGGGACAGGAAGGCGACCCAGGTTGGCACTGAGAGCCAAGGGATGGTCCTGAGGGCACAGGCCCTGACACAGGGAGCCACTCTTCGGGCTGACACCAAGCCATGTCTTGTCGGAAGCAGCTGACTTCTCTCAGCCACGCCTTACATGCGGCCTGATGAGGCACCGGCAGCATATGCGCCCACCTGCCTGCTCATGAAAAGGTGGGAACATGTAGCCCCTTGCCCCTTATGAAAAGATAGAAAGCCACCCCCTACCCCGGACCCACTGAAGCCCCTTTAGCAGCTTCCCCTTGAAGTAAGGGGCACTAATGAGCCCAGCTTACCTCCCCAGCTCCTCAAAAAGCCTCCCTGGGACAGGCAGCTGACACAGGTACAGCATCAGCATCTGACAGTTTTTCAGAGAGGAGGCTTTTCCCTTTTAAAGCCCCAGAACTGGGAGGTGGTTTTGGGGTGGGAAGGAGCTTGTGGGAGAATGCACACAGGGAACACAGGCAGAGCCCCCAGATGCTGGTGTGGAGGTACTGGAGACCTCACTGTGCCAGAGGCTGACAGGAGATATGGGGGAATTCCTGTGTGTGATGAAGACGTCACACCAGACTCCCTCATCTGGAAAGAGAGATGGGGCTCTCCTAATGGTAGGCAGCAGGTTTCGGAGTGTGGACTGTTGTAGGTACAAAAATGCTGTTAGTGAGGATCTTCTTGTTATTTTTCTAAGTCCGTGAGAGACTTTTCTCTCTCACAGAAGAGGTAGCAGGGAATGTAAACAACCAAGCCACCTGCAACCTTGGAAAGTCTTGTTTATGGTATAGTAGAAAATATTTTGATAATGGATGTTTTAGGATTTTGGCCAATCACCCCCAAGGGGTGGCTGGTCCTTTGTCCAATTAGACTATGAAGAAAAAAGTCTATAAAAGAGTTTGTAAAATAATTAAATCAATCTTGCTGCACAATTCCTGCCTGCTGGATCTTCTCCTCCTCCTCCTCCCTATAGCTGCGGGACACAGTGATATACCGTAGGAACCAGGCCTGTGGTAATAGACTGTCAGCATTAGCACAGGCTGAGCCAGCAGCCTGTGTGGACAGGCTCCCCCAGATGAAAACACAATTCCTTCCCTCCTCTGCGAGCTTGAAATGAATACCAAGCAGCTGTCACCCTGTGTAATCCCTCCTCTGAGCCCCTTCCCCTGTCCCAAATCCTTCCTCAGTCCAGCAGCTGTTTTCTGAAGAGCTGTGGAAACCCTGTCCATCTCTGTCCATGCCTGCAGCTATCCTACCCCATTTCTGTGCCCTCATTCCCATATTTGGCAGCCCTGGGCACTCACCACTGCCAGGTGGTCCCACAGTCCTGCGAAGGCCAACCTGTGCCTCCTCTGTGGTCCACAGCTCTCGCACAGCTCCTCTTGCAGACCTGTGTGGTTTCCTGCACTGCCTTTTCCAGATTGCCGGCTCTTCTGGATGTGATAAGTTGGCTTCGAGAGGACCAATTTCAGTAGTAGTAGCAGACAATCCTGTGCATGTTAGGAACTGGTTCTGTGGCCTCATCCCCACCGCATTCCTTACACAATACAGATCCTGTCAGTGCCACTCTGGCTGTCAGTATGTGTACACAAACAGTAATGTGGTGATGAGTGAGGGTCCAAACATGCGAATGTCAAAATCTTTTTATTTACAACAGTCTCCAAAAATCAAGGAACACTGAAAATAGTGAAGGTAGGAGACAACTTACAAAAGTGACACACATACATCGGGAATTGTGCTACATCACTCTGAGAACTGACACTCTTAAGGTCTGCACACAACGTGGTAGAATGGCAATGCCCTCCCTCCCTCTGTCCATGGGGTGCTAACACCTCTTCTCCCTTGTATTTTGGACCATCCTCCCTCCCATTTGTTCTGCTTCTGCCTCCAAACCTTTCTGTCTATCTGATCATTGCTCTGCCTCTGGTCCTGGTCACTGCCCCCCACCTCCCTTCAGCAACTGCCCAAAGGAGGAGCAGAGAGGAAAAAGCCAAAAACCTCTGTCCTCAGGATGGAGATAGGCATTGAAAGATGTCTAGCTCTGGGACCCCGGGTACTAACCCAGGGCAGAGTAGTTAGCAAAAGCCTTTGAAATACCTGTGAACTATGGCTTACATGGTATCTGGGGTGAGGTATGACTTTGGAAGAAGTAACCAAGAGACTGAGTTTGTCCTGCCTGGCTGCAAATCAGTCTGCACAGCTTCATTGGTGGACAGTATGGGAGGATTTATATGTGTCATGGGGTTAAACAAAAAGCCTTTTATAACCTTCCAGAAAGGCAGGCTGCTCTGCTACAGAAATTCAGTGCAGGACCAGCTAAAAGACTTAGACACTGTGACATAAAGCAACATCCCAATTTGCTCCAGTGGAGGCAAAACCAGGGTATCTGGAGACCATTGCCTCCAGACTACTATATCAATGGTCCCAGTAGCTCTCCAAGTGTCTACATGTCCTTCTCCTTGGGGATATTTCTCAGGCTGCCTTTGCTCTGGCATATTTTCAGATCCGGCAAGAATTGAAAAACACAGTCCAGCTCAGCCAATGATTCCTTTCAGAATCTGCAGCCTTGGCAATTGCTGAGGTCAGTGGCCAAACCTGATGCCCCAGTTGCCCAAATCCAGCACCTCAAGAGGCACCACAACATAAAGAAACAAACTGAGTGAGGAGTCATGGATCTTTTCCTTCCTCTGATGCTGATCTCTACACAGGACATCAACTCTGTTCCTCCCTGCTCCAAAGCTGATGTGGACAGGGCTGTTGTGAGTGGGGAGTCTTTCTCTCAGTGTTCACAGCCATGGGGAGCCCTGGACTCACTCAGTAACTCCACTGAAGGCAAAGAGCAGTCACACCAGCTCTGTGCATGAATCTCAGAGCTTCAGCACCAAGGAGCAGTGTCCTTCTGCTACTGCCCTGCGCTGGAGAGAACTTCTGGGCAGGACAAGCCCCACTCTGTTTTGTAGGAGACTGCATAGTTCCAGAATGACCCCCTCCTGAAGTATTAACCTAACTTTTCAGAGCTTAAGCCTCAAACCAGGATTTACTAGAAATAAAGGAGTGGGCAATTAACAGGCACATTCCATTGCCATGTGCTAGCTGAAAGTTCGTGTATGCTTTTTAATTGCACCAAGATCATTTTGAAATGGACAATGGAGCATTTTTTTCCAAGTAAGACTGATCTGATACATTCCATTTAGAAACATCAAAACTGAAAGCTCTGTGTGAAGCTGTTTAACTCCCTGGCTTCCTCTGCCTAAAGAGATTCTCCTTGAGACTTCTCCAGCCACTTTCAGTCCAGACTCTGTGAGTACCTTAGGCATGAACATGTACCACGGAGAAGGCTGAACCTTGCTCAGCAAGAAAACAGGGCCCAGGAGATGGCCTGTGAAACAGAGGAGTCATCAGAGAAAGAAGATAGGCAGAGATATGGGAGGAATTGTTTAAGGTGAACATCTGCTCCTGGAACAGCACCAGACAGGTGAGGCCTTGCTTTTTATTGCTACGAGCATCTGCCTTCGAGTACCAATTCCCAGCAGGACCTCCACACTTGCTCAGATAAAGCCATCCCTTTTCTTACCTCTATAATTTTATGAGTGTTCTGTAATCACAAGGATGACACTGCCTACATGGACATGGATGTATGTATCTGCTACCCTTTTGTTGTCTCCACAGATGCTTGGGCAGATCAGGATGTAAGTGTTTTGCAGAAGGCTGGGCCCCACCTTTAAGTCTCTTTCCTTCCACTGCATTTGGAGAAAGCAGCAGCCACCCTGACCACAGAGCTGTGCAGGGTGAAGTGGTGATGGGGAAAATGTCTAGTTAGATCTTAAGCCAAGTATCATGACTGTGTTTAATCAGGGTCTCAAGTTACAACATTCAGTGAGTCCTTGCAGCATAAAATATCACCTAGGATCCTCTACCAGCTCTTCTGCCATCCTGCTACATCTGGTGTAAGTTCCTCCTCCTCTCCTTACGTCACTTTCCTTCCTGGAAAATATCACTTCCTTTTCCTCAATATGCCTTTGTGAATCATTTGCACTTATCCTGGTTGCTCCTCTTCCTTCTGAATCGTTCCAGCCACTGCATTCCCAGTATCACTTTGGGCAACAAAACGCAAGGTGATGCCCTGCTCCTGCTAGTGCCAGCTAGTCCTTCTGCAATGAGGGAGCCTGGGCTGGCTGGAGAGGAGGGGGGAAAATGACAGCTTGTCCTTCTCCCTTCCTGCTCCAGAAAACAGCATGGATCCTGTCAGGTGCCAAGAACTCTTGTTATTTTTGTCTGCAGATCAGACACTGCCAGATCATACCCAAGAGACATAAAAGGTTTCCCTCTACTTTGAAATTAATCTTTGCCTCCCCTCAGCAGCTGAATGAGTGTTCCCAGCATGGCGTGTCCAGAATCACACTGGAGGTGAGGGGTTGATGTAGCCTCTTTATAGTGAGCACAAACATAGGATACCAGGGGCTTACATAGGCTGTCAACTTTGCAGGATTCAAAGCACTCCTGTGCCTTTTCTTAGAGGCCTTTAAAGGTTTCTTCATACTTATAGGAGGACCTTCCTCTAAGGGTGCCCTCAGCACCTTATTCTCTTGTCTGGTGACCTGGAAATATCCATCAGCTTTAATCACCCAAAAGGGGTTTGAAGTGTTTGTTAAGTTCAAATCAAGCCACCAGTCAGAGCATCCTTGGCCACAGCACTAGGGATACCTTGCCCTCCCCTGCAGCACCTGCATAGCCACACAGGTCCCATGGGGCTGTATATCATCAGCACTCTTGCCCTCTCCAGTCACTGCCACCTAGGACTACTCAGGGCACCACCAAGAGTTAAGTCTGGAGCACAGACACGGGGAACAGCATGGCTTACAGATCAAGGATGGTGCTGAACTGCGCACAGCAGCCATCAAAGCAGCACAGCTTAAGGATAGTCAAAAATCCTTTCCAGAACCATTTATTCATGGGCACAGGGTTCATTATGAAGGAGCTAGTGCAGATTAGAGGTAGGTGCCAAGAAACATTTAACACTTTGCAGAAAGGGGTAATTCAGCTGCACCATGGAATAGCAAGGAGAAACCAGGTCTGCTCCACTCGCGTTCTCACGACCCTCACTGCCTGCAGCAGGATTGCTCTGGAGCCCTCCTGAAAATAATAACTCCTCTCTCCAGCTTGGGGAACCTTGGGGACACCTTGGGGAAGCTACTTTAGAAACAAATATTTGATCCAGTTTCACAGGCATGACACAATGTGAAGGTGTAAGACTGGCAGGGATCAGAGCACGGATGCACTGAGCCAAGTAGAAGCAGCTCAGTCTCCCAGCAGCACAGGCTCCACAACTTGGCTGGCAATTAGGTTGGGCTTCCTGGAATTTTCATCTTAAAAAGAGAGGTTGATCCAGACAGATAACACAAAGCCACCAGGACATGGAATCTGCAAAGAAATGGAGTCAGGCTGCTTCCTGGCCACATTACTCTATTGGCACCCTTGTAAATAGTGGTTAACGAATCTCCCAGGGGGCCTGACCCTCCCCTTCTGCTAAGGATCAGATGTGCTGTGTATCAATGCACACTTAGCTATTTCAATTTAAAAAATATAATAGAATCAGTGGTGCTTAAAATGTACTTGTTAATGGCACCAGTTTGCGATTTCATTTTACTTTAATATAAACCATCTGCTCAGAGCAGACAGCAGCTGCAGCTCTGCTGCACTCAGGTGTCCACACAGGAGGGTGTCTCTGAGCTGCCACAGAGGATCCTGTGTATACCACCAGGTGTGGGCTCTACCTAGCCCCAGGGGTTACCTTGTCCTCAGGCTAAGAGCTGACCATTATGGCCAAAGACCTCTGCAGGGCTCTCAGGGCTCTCTGTTTTCTCTCCACCAGGAAGAGCAGAGGCAGTGACTGGTGAGGTGACCAGGGGGACTGGGCATTGAAACTGCCTTGACCTCACTACTGAGATGAGGGAGAGGAGGGCAGGCTGCTGAGGGCACCATCTGCTTCCTGATGGCTGTTCACAGACACATGAGATCCCAGTAAAAGGTGCACTGTCCCTCCGGAAAGAAGGGGAAAGCCATGTGTCCCAGTGCCCTCCCTGAATGATGAAAGCAGGTCACTGCGGGTGGTGCCACCCAACAGCTCTAGTTCGGATCTCAAAATGACACCCATAAGAGCTCCCATGCAGCAAGCTCACTGCTGGTCTGGCTTGGATACAGGGCCTGCCAAAGGGATCCAGACAACACTGTTCTCCAGGCCTGTCCAACAGCTCACTGCTGTTCTTGAAGGCTAAAGTAATGAAGCACAGGCTTGGTGTGGGAGTAGGGTATCGCCTCAAGAGTCATCATTGCAATGCTGACCCTGGACAAGTGGAGAGGAAGGACAGAGGGAAGGGTTTTTGAAAGGATCAGATGGCCTTCCCAAATTCTCTCCTTTTAGCTTCGTGATTCCAGAAAGCCCTGTTTGTTAAAAATAAATTAAAAGAACAAGAAAAGAAACAAAGAAAAGCAGAAAGAAAATTGAGAGAAGGAAACCTCCTCCCCTCCTACTCACGGGCTGAGGTATTCCCTGGGCAGCCCTCACCGTCCATCATCCATCCATCACTACCCAAAATAAATACAAGTTTAGAGCAAAACCCATTAGAAAATAAAGTGCATCTGGATTTGAAAAACTTCTGGAAAAAAGGGACTTTTTTTCCTCTTTTTTTCTTACAAAAAATATTCTTTAAAAAGAAAAGAAAAGAAAAAAGAAAGGGATCAAGAGGACAGAGCATGTGGCTCTTGGCCTGGGGTCTACAGGGCTGTCCCGTTGGGGAGGGGGATCTTATATCCGCTCTTCAGCAGGGCAAGGCAGATGCAGAGACCCAGCAGGCCAGTCAGGAGCACCCCCAGCACAGCCTTGAGGCAGGAAGTCCTGCTGCGGATGAAGGTGCCAGGCCCCATGATGCTCAGCAGGGCTGTGCTCACAGTTAACGTGTACAGGATGGAGACTCCCGTGTTGAGGGCCACGATCTTCCCAAACTTAGCGAAGGGGGCAATGATGCAAAAGAACAGTGGGACAGTGGCGATCATGGTGGTAACAGCACTCGAGACGATTGCCACACCCACATGCCGGACTGCTTCCATTGTCCTCCACTGTCGGCACACTGTGGGATCCTGGTGGAAAGAACAGCAGTGTTAGCAGAACCGGCAGATGGAGCTACACTGATATTTTAGGCTTTGAGAGGGTGGCTTAGCTCACAGAATCCCTGTCCAGGACGAAGAGGCTGCCTGAGTGCATCTCAAACAGTTCATGCAGTCTCTGAGAACACTGAGCCAAGAGCCATAGGGTTAAAACCCAGCAGAGGCAAAGGCTGCTGGATTTTGTGCCTCCTTTCCACCATATCAGACTGATTGCTGGGCCTACACAACACAGGCACTGCAGGCAGACACTACACCTGGCAACAGAGATCCCAGGCTTTTGTGGTCTCCATCTTCCCAACGAGACAAAAGATGTTAACAAGCCCAGAGATGAGCTGGACGTCCAGCAAAGCAATTTTCAGAGGTTACACAATTAGTATGGAGCTGTTCCAGCACAGACTGTCTTCACTTGAACGTGAAAAGGTGTTGCTTTGGCACAGCTGTGGCCAGCAAGAAAAGGGACAACCATGTGGGTTGGACCCCCATCTGAGTTTACTGTACTCAGGTACACAAGCTCACAGTCTGAGCAGTCAGCTGGACAAGCAGCAACTACCATATCCCAGGGATGCTCTGAGGGTGCCAGGACACATCCCCCCTTGCCTATCGTGCATCCTGCATCACAGTTGAGTGGCATGGGAGGGCACAAGAGGAATGAATGCAAGGCTGTAGGAAGAACAGAGCTCACCTCTGCCTGGTGGAGTGGCAGGTTCTCCCCTGCCAGCAGGTAGCCCTCCACCAAGTGCACGCAGTAATCAACAGAGGAGCCAACGAGGATGGAGAGGGAAATGGCTTCCACAGCTCCCATTTCCCAGCCAGACCAGTACATGATGGTCACCACAAGGCAGACAACCCCTGTGTGAGGAAGGTGTTGTCAGGCAAATGTAAAGGACTCTGGGACTGCTGTCCAAGCCTACTGATACAAGTCAGTCCCTGGGGAGTTTGGGATCATACCCCGCTGCCAGCCAGCCTGAGTCCTGTACACACTCCCCCTGCCACAGAGAAAAACACTTCCTTTGCCTTCCCTTTGCACAGGGACCATTCCATAAGGTGATCAGACCTGCTGGGGCCAGTGGAACACCTAGTTAAATATCAGGCAAACTGACAGACTGATGTCAATCTAGACTAACTCTTGCTATATGAATCCAAGCCCAGACAAATGTCCATGTGTGCACACAAGCACCACAAGGAAGTGAGCCTGTTGTTTTGCTTGCTGAAGTTACACAGAGGCTGAGCACACTTTTTAGAAGTCAAGAGTACTGTTAGTTTTTGAGTCATATGTGGGAGAATAAGTGGTTTCAAAATGATAGATTTGATTTTTAAACTGAGAAGTTTAGCAACACACTTAGAGCACAATATCACCAAATCACCAGCCAGGGAGAGGAAACTATTTAAAATTTGCTTCGAATACTAAAAAACTGCTAAAATACTCAGCTTTTAACATCTCCCACTGCTTGGAAACAGCAGCCATGGTGCAGGTTCTTGGAAAGTAATGCAATTGTTATTCAGAGCATGTGGGACTTTAATCACATTATTACACATAACAGGTAGGGATGGCATTTGTGTAGCTAAACCCCTTATTTAAACAAATAGAAGGGATTGTGTAGATAAAACACACTGGGAATTAGACACACAAATCTACTTTCCCAGTGAGGTTCCTGTGCATTTGTTGAGAGTTTCTTCTGATCACTTAGCTAGTCTGTTCTCCAGGACGGGCTCCTGGAAAGCCAAAAGGGTTTTACACAGAAGATGGGCAATTCAGTTCAAATCACCAGAGACTCAGCAGTGCCACAATCCACCAATTTCAGGAAAAGTGAAAGCCTGACACATTGGAATTGGTGTTTTTACCTAAGATGCTGAGCAGCACTGGCAGCAGGAGGAGGATGTGTGTGGTGAACACTGCCACGGCAGCCACACAGATGACCAGTGAGAGGACAAGACCATACAGGGCACTCTGCACTCCTGGAAGAAAACAGCCAGCTGATTTGAATCCTGGAAGGTGACAGCTGGGGTGAGAAAGGTACCATGTTCCTGCTGGCAACAAGGCAGGCAGGGACTCACGCTGGGGAAGATGAGAAGGGACGATGACAGTGGAAAGAAGGTGATAGGTTTCTTGAATCTAGCATCAGCAAGGCTGAGTCCTTTCCCTTACCTATTTCCTTGGGGTTTGCCTAATTTTGACAATACACATTGCTTAGGGCAGGAACAGGCTTTAGGAATTTGCACAGCAATGGCAAGGGACTGCAGATATAACCCATGCCCACCATACAGGATGGAGTGTGCTGTGGAGATGTATCAGAGAGCACGGAGAGAAACACAGCAGTCACTTGCCTATTATCTCCATGAAAATCTGCTTCCAGTGCTCACAGGTCTGGAAACCATGCCGGAGAGCAGAGCCCTCTGGGAAGAGTTGGAGTTGCTGCTGCAGGAATGTCTCCCATTTCAGATAGTCAGCATATGTCTGGAAGGACGATTTCCCCTTGTAGGTTGTCTGTAACAAGACAAACACATCACTTGTATCCTGCTCTTTGGGCAGGGTGTGCATGGCAAGGGAAAGGGCAGAACAAGCTAGCTCAAAGGGCAGTGCCAGGTAGAACTGACAGAGGCATTTGGGCAAATCTGCCACCAGCTTTTTGCCTGAGCTAATTGTGGTGTAAGCAGCCACTTCTACCAACTTGTGAGTGTAGGCATCTGTCTGCAACAAATGCTAATAAACACTAAATTATGGCTGCAAGTGAAAGTGGCCAGTGCAGAAAGAGCAGAGCTAAACCCCCAGAAGTCACAAGATGAAACCGTCACCAGAATGGCAATGTCACTAGGTGATGCCATATGCTCACCGATTCGAAGGCCATGGAGATCCACTGCACCTTCCCATCCTTCACCCCCACTGCCCCATGAGAGAGCTGTCCAGGCAGCAGGTTTGGCTCAGGGATATTCTTGCACTCGGGGTGCAACATCTGCAGAAAGGAGGAGATGCTGTAACCTGAAGAGAAAGAAAGAGCAAGGGATGGAGGGCAGAACAGGGAAAGGAAGCACACTGGAGCAAGGGAATGAAAAAACCTCAACCAACAACCCAAAATGGGAGCCTCAAGAGAGTAGCAGGCCCCATTTGTCAGCAGCTGCTTCCCCCTGCCATTCTGGTTTGCCAAAGTCTTTGAGGTCTCGGCATCACAGCTCTCAGCTGCTGTAGCTTGAAAGGACACTCTGTGCCATCAGCATAGGACAGGACACTGCCACTGCTGTTTGTCCCCAGTTGTCAGGAAGCACCACAGAGAGCAAGTGCTAAGGGGTGTCTGCCTGGCCTGGCAGGGATTTGCTCCAGGCATGAAACTGGCTTTTGGCCTGAAGCCAATATACACTTCCTAGGTTCAGCTCCACAACTTTGTGACCTCTGAAGTTGGGAGAGACGGTCACTGGTCAGGTATGCAAAGCCAAAGAGACAGTGAGGAGCCTCACTGCAATGAGATCAGGTGTGATTTCATCGTTATTCAGGAGCTACTAAGAAGATATCTACTGAATCAAAAGATTGAATCTCAAGCAATATCCATGACTGGGAAGAACAAATACAATTCTGTTCTTATCCTTCTGGATTAAATCCCAAAGAATATACCCAGTGTCTTTGGCATTAAAGAGACCATTTTTCTTTCTTTCTGTCCCAAAAAGCACAACCAATGACATGTTCTAGAAGGGTCAAGCTGCCTTGGGAAGAAAAGGAGACAGCAAGAAGCAGTCACCCTTTCTGGTTTGCTGTTGAGGACCCCAGCCCAAGCAAGCACAGGTAGGGCTGCAGAGGAGTTAGTCTAACCTACCCGAGGGCAGGCACTGAGCCCCTCCAGGCTTCACCAGCTCAGAGTTGCTGGCAATGGCTTTGCAGAGGTGGCACAGGTTGCCAATCTCTTTGAAGAGGTCAAAGCTGTCATCGTAGATAACGCTGCCCTTTCACAAGGAGACACAATGACAAGAGCACCACACGTGAGACATACACACAGCAACTGGCACTGCAGCTTCCTGCCCGCTCCACCGCCTGCATTTCTCACTGTCCCTTCAGAGCAAACAGGCAAAGGCTGATTCTGCACAGTACCCCCAAATCACAAGGCAGGAAGAACAGCAGAACGCTGAAGTGCATCAGCCAAGCTAAGCATAATTTTTTCTAGAGAAAGATTGTCATGTGTCAAGGTATCGGATCTGAGAGATAAACTGTTTCTAGAAAAGTCACGTTTAGTAACCTTTCCCTAGAGTAACCAATTTTTATTTTTTGTTAATACTTCATAACAAGATATATATTATAGAAAAATATCAGTTCCCTCAGTCTTGAATTTGTAGTGAGTTTTGTACTGAGCTCAAGATGGGTTTGTTTCTAAAATCCTCGGGAAAGCCAGATTTAGACTCAAAATTAGAAAGTTATATATTGCACTCAGAGGGATTTTCTGAAAAGTCTGACATGTTTTTTTCAGTAAGGACTTCCTGATCTCCATTATTTTGTCAATTTGCTAAAACAGAACTGTACTGGCTCATCACAATGCTACCACCTCTGCCCTTCCATCTGTCCAGACTGCTGGACCACCTTTGGCTGTGGATATTAACTAAACACCATCCAGAGAGCCTGTCCCTCACTCGCCAGCCCCGAGCATGCCTGGCCAGCATGCCAGACTACGTGTACCATGTCTCCAATGACGTGGTTGTCTGGGCGTCTTGTGCGATTAACGCCTCTGATTCCAAACACTACAAACACCATGGCTCCGGTGTCTACCAGCGGCCGCACTGCTGGCTTCCCACAGCCTGTGTTCATGCATGGATTAAATCCAGATGTGGCCGACAGCTTTGCTTTGGGTGCTGTTGTCAAATACAGAATAAAGGTTGGTTACATTAGATGGCAAAAAAGGTCTGATTCTCTGGACCTTGGCATGTTTGAACAGGGCCTCATCAGCTTACCTTTTTCACTGGGAACATACAGGATGCCTTTGTTGGGTCCGTCTGGGCTAGAGCTGAGCAGACAGCCTGGAGGTGCAACACACACTCGACCGTGGTAAGGGGGCTTGTGCGACTGGGCAAAATACAGTTTCCTGTGCAGCAAAGAAAGTTTGTTATGGGGGACCAGAGGTAGAGAAGATGAAGCATCCAAAGTATTACACGGAAACAGACATTTGCAGGGACAGAAGGGAAAGGTGAACATCTGCAGACCTGTATCCCTAGCCACTGCATATTCTGTGCTACCCATTCAGTCCCTTAGTTCAGGTGGGTAAGGGCAAGAACCAGATCAGCAATGTCTTTCTGCCACCTAAAGAAGCCCCCAGTCACAGTCTCTCAAGCCTTTGGCATGTTAATGATGCTACAGGCCTGCAAAGTGACTGCAGAGATGGGGCATATATGCAGCAAAGCAAATTCTAGGGCCATGGATGTGACTGATTGAGAGCAGGACTAGCACTGGCCATTAGGCATCTCCCATCAGCGTCTCAGCTGTGCTGTTTCTGCTGCCTTGTCCTGAGGGGGTTTTGGAAGGTTACCGTGTTCGCTGCTGCTCCTTGGAGGCCACGTAGAAACTGAAGTCGAACTTCCAGCCCTTCTTGGTGTCGCAGGACAAGGTGGTCATCGTCCACTTCCTGGGGCTCATCTGCTTAAGCAGCCCTACTGTGGACACACAAGCTGTCAGCTTCCTGGTGAAGTTACCGAAAGGCACTCTATACACCTAAGCAATGGATTAATGAAAACAGACACTTAACTCCACAGGGTTGCAGTCTGTTGCACATTAGTATCACACTCTCCCCTCCTCCCCGAGCATTGGCACAGCCACACAGAATGAGCACTGCAGGCATAGCCCCAGCCAGCCCCCAGCCTGCCCCTTCCCAGCAATGTGTGTGAAGGGCACCCTTCCCCCATGTGTGAAGGGCCCCTTAGCACCCCCATTACCAGTGGCCTAGGCTGAATGGTGGCTGCTCTGCCTGGGGTGAGGGACATCTGCTCTAGTGACGCCCACAGTTCTGCTCCCATCGCTGACAGTCACCTCACAATGGCAACAGGTGAAGTCTTGTGGCACTCCAGGGTATCATCCTGGATGATGCCGAGCACAATGCCTTCTGTGTTAACTACCCTACTACAGTGCCCTGAAAATGTCACCCAGGGCTACATAGGACCCCATGGAGAGACAGGAGGAGGCTCTTGTGCTCACCTGCTGAGTGCTGCACTCTTGCTAGAGGGGTCCAACATCCTGGACTGACTTACCTGGAATGAAGGCACCTCCCCGTCTCCCGGTGACACCATCTGCCAGGGTGCAGGGACACTGGCATTGAGTGAGAATCTATAGATGGCTGGTCTTCCCTTGCTCTTGGACTTGGAGATATACACAGTCCCCTGGAGCTCTGAAGAAAACAGAGGGCATGAGGTTTGGTGGTACTTCTCAATCAGTAAATCCTACTGACATGGACAGAGCAAAGGAGGGTTCTGGTCTGCTGTCTGCTCTGGGACAGCAGGCACAGCTTCTGTCTTCTGGCAGCACAGCACACCTTTCAAAGGCTATCACAAATACATCCTGAGCTGCAGTAATTCCTGATGGCTTATTAATTCATGCTGTCTTGGGATATGGCCCAATAACTGTTTTATCCTCAAAATCCCCTGCAAACAGGCTGAATTTACTCTCCTCATGACTTGCCAACAAGGTTGTGAACAGGAGTGGGATGTGAAAGCTTGGAGTTCCTAGCCCTGTACTCAGATCAGAGGGATATGACACTAGACTGTACTGCCACCTGGGTTATAGGACCATGTCCTGGAGAGCAGTAGGTATTAGGAAAAGGGGGATTTTGAAGATGCTCCATACATCCAGCACCAACCTAGGGCTCAGTGGGGCAGGCTCTGAAGAGAATTATTCCCCATCAGCTATTCAGAGAGCATGTGGTTTAGTTTCTACCCCAGTGGATCCTTGGGCCCTGGCCCCAAATGTGGTCGGAGTCATCATGCCCCACTCACCTTGCTGCCCTGTATCACCCATGCTGCCTTTGCTTCCCCAAGGTGACCCTGAGCCCCTCTTCTTTTTTTCCATGGAAGTTCGGATGTTGTTCTGCAAACTGTGGGGCTTTTCCTGAAACAAACCTGTCCCACGAGGTTAGTCAGGGAGGAAAGAGTGAACAGCATGAGAAAAGACCTACCAGCCCTGTACACACCACAGACTGCTGCTGAACACCAAACCCTAAGCAGGCAACACAGTGCCACAGACCCTCAGCTGGGCACTGACATGAGACCAGCACTTATGAGTAAAAGTAGTCAATTTTCATAGTCTATGAAGGGATTGCTACAGAAGAAATAAACAGTTCATGGCTAAAGCAGGAAATACTTTTCTAAATACTCCACTCCTATAGGCAATTCAACTATCCCGCTCCCAATGTGTGCCTCCTTTCCACAGGGTCCATCCAATGTCCAATGAGATATTTGAACATTGTAGGTGTCTGCCTCACATTTCAGCTCCTCCAGTCCAGGGCTTAGGCCAGGCTGGGCTGCACCCACCATGGTTTGGGGACCAGCATTCTCACCTGAGCAGGTAATGCAAGAGATGCCTTCAGCACTCAGGTTGTATTTCAGGTCCAGTAGCACCTGGATGTTTGTGTCTGGCCGGAACAAGACTGGAGCACGGCTAGCTGGATGGAGGTGGCTAGCAAAGAATATGGACAGGAGCAAAACAAGGAGAAAGAGCCCTGCAAGGAGAAACCTGGGTAAGTGTGGGACCTTACATGCATTTCACACTTCAAACATACTCAGAGAGTAGGCATGTGGTAGAAAGATGGTATTTTCAGCTGGAAAAAGAACAGCCACTAAAGCACACTGGCATCTGGGCTTTCTTGTAATAAGCCCATGCCTGGAAAAAATTCTATCAGGATTTGCCACTTTAGATCTGAGTGAGAAGAAGGGGAAAAGTCCCTTAGGGACTGACTGTTCTGGGAGCACTCTTCCACTGTGTTAGAAACCATTTACCATGTCCCTTTTCCCACCTCTTGTCACTAATAATCAAGGCTTGAAGACTGATTGAAATGTCAAACCCTCTAAAATCCATGTAGATGCAATACCCGCCTCCTTCCTTACCCACAATCACCCATCTGCTCTTCACTGCAGACCACAGCACCCAGTGTTCCAGCAGCTCCTGCAGATGAGTTATCAAGTGATCCCGGTTGCTCTCCTCTGCAGAGAGCTGCAGATTTTCTGGCATCACAGACACCAAGGGGACATCCCCTATTTCCAGGGAGACTAGAATAGAGAGAAATCAAAAGCAGTCTCAGTGTCTTGAGTGTCTCTTAGAGCTCTCTGCTCTCTTTTATCAAATCTTCTGCAAGGTGCTGCACAACTCATTCAAGCTAAAGAGATGGAGTAAGACCCCGGCAGAGGCAGTGACTCACAGGATGTTATAAGAAGCATCTTTGTCAAGTCACTGCCATGCAACAGCTACACTTGTAAATCAATAGCTCAGTCGAAATCTATACTTCAGGCTATTCCTTCCTCTACCAAACCCCACAAACACTGTCCACTGCATGCTTCTTGGGCCAAGCAGAATTTGTCCCTGTCCCACTAAATATGTCTTACTGCTAATTATACACAGCTGACTTCTTCCTGACTGCAGCCTGGCTCCTCCCTGATTCTCTTCTCTCCAGATCAGGGATGCCAAAGGGAACTGCCCCCTTCTCTGTGTGTGAGAAGTGGGCACTTGCTGTAGTGGGATGAAGCATGCCCGGCACACTGTATAGCCAACCTACAAACCACACTTGGTCACTGACTGGAACAAGCTGCTTTGCTTCTTTATAGTTCCCTCATCCCAGGGACCCTGGAGGAAAACATCCTGCTGTTTGCAGGGAAGGGAGGGATTATTTCCATACATCAGCACTGCATGTGGCTCTGGCATACGAAGGAAGCACAGAGCCAGAGCATCTCTACCTGCTTGTCAAAGGCATCTCAGAGCCTTCCCTGCAGCAAGGGCTCTGCACATGCCATGGAATTGATTCAGTTACCTCCAGTTCCAGTTTGCTTCTAGGCCTGAAAGATACTCACTGCCCAGACCACTCCTCTTGGGGATTTTAAAAGGAAGAAATTCCAGCAAGTTTTAAAAGCCAAGTACAAGAGAGCATGACCCTGTGAGCACCTTTTTCTTGGGATCAGGGCTGGAAGGATTATCTCCTGCTAACAAGAGATAGGGAATTTCTGGGCTTTTTTTCTAGATTGCTTATGTGATCTCAGGCAAGTCACTGCCCTCTTCATACCATGATGGAGGAGCTGCTGTAGGGGGCTGATGCTGGAGAACAACAGTGTTCTTCCTCCTGCTTCCCAAATGCAGTGCTCCAAATGGCAGGGAAGAGGGGAAAACTTTACTCCAAGGTGAGCTGTCCTGGCATTATGGATTAGATGTTTCATGGCTACATCCATGTCACAATCAGTGATTCCAGACAGAAAGCAGACCATGGTGGACCCAAGAGAATCAGCAAAGTAGTCAGAAAGCATGCATTGACACCCACTGAAGATCTCAAAGGAAAGTTACAACAAATACTGAATTCTGACTCCTACAACCTCCCATGATGGCACCATCTCCAACTTACAATTCAGGGAACTGAGGCAAGGATCAGTGTCAGGGGTAGGGAGAACTGCAGGATGAAGAGGGCAGTGTGATCCCCCTAAAGGCACCACACAGCAGACACATACCAGGCTCATCCTCAACGCTGAGGAGTGGGATGTCATCATCAAGGTAGGGAAGGGTCTCTCTGCCTGCTCTGGAGGTGGCCTCTGAGGCAATGAAGAGATCTTCAGCTAGGTGCAAGGCATTCTTTTTGGTACACTTCTGACTGCAGCTGGATCGAAGCAGGAAAGGAGACAAAGGCAAGAGTTTTAAGCCACATACCCTGTGAAGTGGGCTCCTTCAGTGGCAAGGAGCACAGCCACAATCTGCTCCAACTACTTGGAAAGACGACAGGCACTGCCATGAGCAAATTCCATTTCTAAGTGGTGAGAGGACAAGGGCTGGGCTGGATACACAGAGCAGGGCTGAGCCATGGACACCGGGTGCTGAGTGACGGGAGTTTCAGCAGTTCGTCTCCCTGCTGATGAATAAAATCAGGCCAGGTCGTCTGCAGTGCTAAGGAGAAGGGGAAGAGGAAACGTGCTGACTTTCAAACACAAATCTCCATGTCCTGCTTGTGCTCACAGGAGGGAGCAATGGTGATCTGTCTGTGACGCAGGGCTTGTGTCTCCACTGCTTGAAGATTTAGCTGTGCATTAAGTGCTCCGAGGAAACAAATGGTCCAATGCTCCATAGGATTCAACCGAGAGGATTGACTGACATTGCAGAGTCTGGCTCATGGAAGACACCTGTGCATACACCAGAGAGAATGAGACTGGGACTTGACCCTTCCATTTTGCTCCAATCTGGAATGGTAGAACTTAAATTTCCCTTCTGTCAGAGCCAAAGCCAAGCTGCCTGAGGGGAATGAGGATAAACTGAGATGACAGGGAAGGAATTTGCATACCTCCTTGACTGCAAATTCCACAACTTCCCACCCACAGGCTCCAGGGCTCACCTGGCTTGGCAGGAGCTCTCTAATGGGGACACATAAAGGGTCCATATTCCAAGAGCAGCTGGCATGGTGAAGAGCACAGCTACCCAGCAGCAGGACACAATCAGTGACATGAAGAGTCCAAAGTCATGCACAGCTGGGATCTACATGAAGAGAGAGAACATGAGATTGGGATCAACTGGGGCAGGATTGCTGGAGAGACAGCAGGCAAGGAAGAAATATCTGGTGGAACCTGAGAATAGCACACGCTGACCTCAGTCATGATTGTTATGAATGTATTGTGATGTTGGTTTTTTCATGTTCCTTAATGTTAGAAAAACTTTACCTAGGTTCTGCAATACATGATATAGAATCTCTATTGTTTATGTAGTCAATTTAGAAAAGATAGGCAGAGAAAGCCTTCACATTCCTGGAGTATCTTATCAGAGAAAGAAGACCCGAAACCAGAGAGAAAAATTTATGGAGGGAGCAGAGACAGAATGGAGCCAAGAAGGAAGATAAGGCTGATGGGATGATACACAGAAACTCCAAAGAATTTATGAATCATGCATGATTGTAATGAATATGCAATAAGAGATGTACTTTTAAAGACGATCTTTTGGATGCAGAGGTGTGCCTTTGGCTCTGCCGAAACACCCAGCCGTAATACCCTTTTTGCTATTGTCTCCTAACTGTCCCTTTTATTAAACTTTCCTTAAAATTTTACTAAGAGTGAACCTCATTTTTCACATGATAATCAGCAAGCCCGGTAGGTAAAGCACTGAGACAGAGCCTGGTGGCCACTGGATGCTGTTTGATCAGTGGCACAGAAGCATTTCCTTGGATAATCCACTGCCTTACAGCAGGTAAGAGACAGCCCTGTAAGAAGCAGGTCTGGCAGCCCACTGTGCTGAAGGAGAGGACAGATGGTGTTGGCAGGTTCCTGATCTACTAGGCCATTTGGCAGAAATGGAAACCCCAAATCCCAAAGGTGCAGGGTACCTGAGAGAAGATGTTGGCAGCATATGCTGCAGCTGTGGTCAGGGAGGTGAAGAAGGTGGCCTTCCCTGCTGTCTGGATAGTGTGGATCATGCGCAGTCGCAGGTCCTTGAGGTGGGTGGCTTGGCGGTAGGTATTGATGAAAACAAAGACATCATCAACCCCTGGAAAAAGACAGCAGAGATATTGATACTCTGCTCACAGAAGTGACATCTGCTAAAAATCTGATTTCCCCCTTGACATTTGATCTGCAAATATTACACTTACAGGTAATGGAAAAGGGCCTGAAAATTCAGTCTGCATTTGCCACCATCACCTTCTTCTCTCCTGCAGACAGAAGGCAGGGCAAGGCAGCACAGGTAGGCTTTGAGTAAAGATGAGCTTACCAATCCCCACGATGACAAAGGCAGCCACACCATTGAGTATACCCAGATACTGGATCCCAAATACGACGTGGTACAGGAACAGAGCCACCAGGCAGCTTAGCCCAATGCTGGCAATGCCAAAGAATGACAGGAACACTACAGCAGAAAAGAAACATGGAAAAAATAGTATCTCTGGCCAACCTCAGGAGAACAGACACCTCCCACCTGTTCTGTTAGGATACTGGTTCCCATGAGTGTGTTGGTGACAGAGAACAGTTCAGGGCTGCAGGACTACTGCTTGCAGACTCTTTCCCATGAGGCTCATGCAAAAAATTACATCAGATTTATGCCAGTGTTAGCAAGATGGGAATTTGCATCTTATTCCTGATCTCCTGTGAGTCTTCCCTCACCCTCCCCACAAATCTCTGCTCTGGACAATCAGACTGGCTTGCATGGCTTCTGCATGCTGCTGTGCCGCACAGCCACACTGGTGCCAGGGCATCAGAGTCTCTCTCCAGGCTTGCACAGACAGAGAGAGACACGGCACATTTGGATTTGTGTTAGAGCAGGGTAGCCGTGACTCCAGCCTACCTGAGCAGGAGGTGAGGATGTAGACCAAGACAGCTATGCAGCTACTGCTGATGAAGGCCAGCAACATGTCATTGTTGAAAGTCCTCCTCACTTCATAGTCAAACAAATCTGTCCCTCCGTACAGCACCTGGACTTTGCTAGGGTGGGAAGATATGAAAGAAGAGGAGTAACTGAGCGCAAAAGGAGGAGAGCCAGGTGGTTTAAAGCACAGTATCTCCTCCAGAGCAAAAGGAGGTCACTGCTCTAATAACCTGGCAGTTCTCTGAGAAAACAGAGCAGTGAGAGCAGGTTGAACAAAGTTGCTCCTGGAGGTGAAATTCACACAGGGAAGGAGAAAAATAAAGAGCAGGTCTAATATTTCTGAAGTTCCTCCAGTGCACGGTGGGTCTTAGTCACTAATAGACAATTCCGGAAGCCTTCAAAGCCAGTTCCATCTGGAATCCTAATCACTGCTTATTAGATTAGTACAGCAGATGCAGGCAGAGTGAGAGCTTATCAGAAACCACATGATTTACCAGCTTCTGCCTCTGGAAGCAGGCACAGAGCAGAAATAATCCAACATAATTTAACCAGGACTACAATAATGCTGCACCATAGGAGGCTATCAGGGATCCAAGCTTCGGAACTGAGCCTTGGCCTCAATTCCCTTTTGGCTTGTCATAATCACAACCTGCTCTGCCAGCCCAATGTTGAGAATGCTCCGTGGCTGCCTGCCTTCCAACCTGCTCTTGAAGATCAGCATCCCTTCATTCTGGGAGTTACTGAGACTTAGGGCAGTGGAAAGTTGGAGTATAAGAAGGTACAGAGACTGGGACGCACAAGCCTTCTGTCAGCTACCAGGGTACTGGGATGCTCTTTTAGCCCTTTTAGCTCTATTTTATCATCTCTCGCTCACAAGCACTGAGCAAAACTCTGTTCAACCAAGTCATACAGACCTGGTGGTGAAAAAAGCCTGCATTTCCTGAAAATTATCCTGCCTTGAAACTCCCCTCCCCACCTCTCTGTACAAAAAGCAGAAGCAGAATTGGATATACAGGTTGAGTGGCCTTGAGTAAAGACCATTTCATCTCCTGCATCAGACCAGTGGTGGCCAAACTCAGAGCAGGAAGCTCTGTTTGAGCCAGTGGAACTGGATTTGTGAGATGGAAGCAAAAAGACCCAGTGCCAGACAAGGGCTCAGTGGAAAGGCAGGCATTAGATTCAAACTTTGTCCCCCTTTCATTGTCTCTATTGGTGTCTCTGGCATGTTGCTGCAGTAGGAAGAGGCATTAAAGGGGAGCATATGAGTGGTTTTCTGCCATATGCTCCCCACCCTCATTTACAACTCCATGCCTGAGCCCAGCTTCAGTGGAGATGCTTTTTCTCCTTCATCTGGAGCATTATGCCATGGCCACTGTTCGAGACTGACCAGTAGTCCAAGCTAGCATGCCAAGCCTTCTGTGCTTGGTGCCTTCCCAGTGAGGCCAAATAGAATGTGGCTATCAGAGTGGAAAAGGCACTTCTGCCTTGGTGTGAACCTTAAGGCAGAGCTTTTGCACCCTGAAAGGTCTGTTGCATCCTCTGCCCTTCCCTGCTCTTGTGCACTCCCACCTGCACACACCCTCACCTCGTGGACTGCTTGGCCAGCATGGCCACGTAGGTGATGACGAAGTTCTGGAACTTGCGGCGCTGCTCCTCCCAGCGATCCTCCACCGAGTAGTAGTTTGGCAGTGGTGCCCCAAAGAGGATCTCACTCCGCAGCAGGGAGCTCTTCATGTTCTCAGCAGACAAGCCCTCATCCACATACCAGTAGAATTCAGGATGGGTCATGGCCAGCTCCAGGGACCCTGAAGGAGAAAGCAGCACCACTTTTGTTAGGTCCTGCTTAATTGTCTTGGCAAGGCACAGGGTCTAGTCTGCCACAGGGAAACTGGGAGTCATCCTGTCTGTCAGAGTGATGCTGACTGCAGCTGCCTTCCAGAGAGCAAGGAAGGTCAGGGAAACCTGGATTGCAAAGACTCACATCCTGCTTCTGTTCTGTGACAGATGAAGGGGTGCATCCCACAGCTACATCACACCCATAGACTCCTCATGAGTCACTTCTTTGTCACCACCCAGAGCCTCTGTTTTACTAGAGGTGCACAGTACAGGGTACAGAGCTGGCAGGAGGAGGCAGGGCCTTTCTCCTCCTCTCCTTATAGGAGCCTTTCCAGTTGGTGACTCACAAGCTGCCGGAGCACCCCACAGACCTCTTTAATCTGCTCTGTAGTGCAGGGAAGCTCATCCCTATCATCTGTTCAAGCAGTGGCATTGCTCTAGTCAACCACAGTCATCTACAGGGGACAAGGGTCAGTAGAAGACATCTGTACCATGCAGGACACCCCCTCACTTGCCTGTGGGGGTCTGTGTGAACTGTGACTGGAGTTGCAGGGTTGAAAAGGGGCCCTGGTGCAGAAAAGACGATTCTTCAAGGCACAGCCCAGCAGCATCTTCCTCTCCATACAAGGCAGTCACCCCTCTTAGCTGCACACCAGTGACTGCCTGAACCTGAGGAGAGGCATTCCTTGAACATGCCAGCCCTTGCCCACAGCCCTCAGCTCACCTTGGATGTCAGCAAGGTCTTGTCCCATGCCATCATAGTAAATCTTCCCTCCTCTCTCAGTGGGGAAGAAGTAGGTCATAAGGGAGCTGGGAGGGGAGCAGTAGGAGTAAGAACCCAGGGGCAGGTCCTTCAAGACCTCATGGGGCTTCCAGCAGAACTCCCGGAAGCGAGGGTGGTCCATGATCTTGCGCTCAACCTCATGGATGGTGACCAGGCGTTCTGTGGTAAAGATGTTGTTCTCAGAGTCCCCCCGAGCCAGAAAAATTAGCTCAATGCGCCAGTGAGCATGTGTCTGTGTGTTGGCACTGATGTAAGTGCTAGAGTAGTCCCACCGCGGGGCTCCTCTCCCGATTCGGGAAGTCTGGTTTCCTGGGCTCAGGTGGGCCTGGGGCTGCAGGGAGCTCATCCTGCCCTCTGGGGGGCTGCGTTTGACCCGTGCACTGACCCCAAGATGGGAAGCATTGAGGTGAAGCTGCTGGAGCTGCTCGAAGATGAGTCTCTGCAGGGTTTCCGAAGTAAAGTCAGCCAGATCCCGGCGGTTCCTCCCCCATGACCCAAACTGGGATTTGAGGGCCAAGGCAAGGGCATCGAAGCGCTGTGAGGACTCATGGTTGCGGATCTCAAAAGCGTTGTAGGAGATGTCAATATCCAGGGCTGGGTAGTGGAGGAACATGACAACAGCAAGCACAGCAGGGATGGCACAGCCCAGGAAAAGTATGAAGCCAGCACAGTATGGGTTGGTAAACACCCAGCCAACAATATTCCAGAAGCTAGACACAGGCAGTGTGACACACAGGGGCCTGACTCTGCACGGGCTTTTCCCACACAACAGAGCACCCTCTTGCCTCTTCCGGGAGCTGAAGGCTACCTCTTCATCTTCCTCCTCTAGCCAGGCATCCTGTAACAATGGGTCATCCTCTGTGTCCATGTCAGCACCTGTTCACAGGTAGAGAAGAACAATCAGCGAGGCCCAGCAGTGGTGTCACAGGCACAGCCGTGAATCCACAGAGTCCCAGCAGCAGAGCTGGGATGGAGGCACGCTCCAGTTCCCCCAGGGGCACTCCTTCCAAACCCCACAGATTTGCTACAGCCACTGAAACAACAGCCTTGCCATGAGGTATCCCACACTCTGCCTGGCAGAGGAACCAGAGAGGAAAAAGTTCAAGTGACAGTCCCAGAGCCCAGTGCTGTGGCAGAGGAAGGCTCTGCATGGCTCCAGGAGCACCAGGCATGGAGACTGCAGGGATTCATAGTATGTTGCTCACACTGCAGCAGCAGGAACATTTAATTAGCTAACCTGGTCCTCACACCCAGGAATAGTTCATGCTACCAGATACAAAATGCAAGGGAGTGTATCTTCCTCTCCTTAGAACTGACAATAGATTTCCCCCAGCTATTTACAGCAGTATTCATCTTTCCCACAAAGCATGCATATGTGTGCACACAGAGCCAGAAATGCACACACCCACACCTGCAGACACACACTTGCACACACCACCCCCTCTGAGAACTCACTGTGACCCTGCTCTAGTCCTTGAAGGGATATCCACTGGCAGCATGGGAAGGGAAAGGACTGATCAACCTGCCTTCCTTCCACTCCTGTGGGATATTGTTAGTGGAGTGCATTTTTCCCATTCCCACAGAACAACCAGGAAGAAAAAGCAGTTACTGCTTTCATGGAATGAAAGAGGAAACCCTCCCTGATCAGCCCAGACTTGGTCAGGAAAGAAAGGGATAATCCCTGGGAGGTGCTCTCCTTAGCAGGGGTTTCCCAGGTTCCCAGACTTTCCCTGGGTGTCTCATAGTGGCTTCCCAAGCCAGGGATCCACAGGTGGTGGTCCCTGAGAGCAAAGCCCAGACCCTGTAAGTGTCACTCCCTTTTCTGGGTCCAGGCAGCAAAGCCAGTAGCCCCCCTCACTGAATGAATGAACAAACAGGTTCCGTTTGTTACCTGACCCTGGGAGTTGAAAGCAATTTACACACAGGCCAGAAACAATTTACGAGCTTTGCTTCTAACCAGTGTTGCTATTTTAACAGGCCTTATATCAGCAGAAATATAAATTGCCAGTACCTCTTAAACTCTAGGTCCTCAGAAGGCCTAGGAGCTGCATGAACCTGGACCAAGAGGAAAAGCAGTGGGACAAAAATGCTCCCTGGCAGAGGAGTGTTGTGCAAAGCAGCAAGGGTCACAGCAACCTCTCTGGCTCTGGTCAGTCTGAGCAATGCCAGTGGCTTTGCTCACAGAGAGTTCACGGGATCCACAGCAGCTCCCATGGGATTCAGTCTGGTCTGAACAGCATCTGTGCATGTCTGGGCAGAGTGTTCCCCTCATCACAGAACCTGTGGAGAACAGGTAACCTCCGAGCTCCAGACCCCTGCTCCAGCCCACACCAAGGAAAGCAGGAATGTTCATCAGTGCCTTTAATCTGCAACTGGTCACGTCTCAAAACATCCCACCCTTCCTGTCAGTGTGAGAGCAGGGGCTCTCCCAGCCCCTCACCCTGGTTAGGCTCATGCAGTGGCTCACCCACCTCAAGCTAGACTGTGGAGACTGTGCAGGAGGGCACATGTGAGCCTCCTGCTCTGCCATCTCAGTACAAAAACAGACAGGTACCACTGCCGGCAGATGGCCACAGTCCCTCTCCTGCCAGACCTCCAACCCTCAGCAGGCTGAGAAATAGGGTGAAGAGAGGACAGCTCACAGAACTCTTCTGTGTTGTTGCCCCCTTCACATGAAGGACCGAGACAGCAAGAGGAAAACAAGCGGGGGGCAGGGGTGTGTTTCTTTTCAAGCCTCTGGAAAGGTCAGGAGTAATCTAGCTGGTTTTGGACTCCGCTGAGATTTCTTTAATATTCAGGATGCATAATCCTAAACAACCAAGGAGTGCCTGAAAGTTTCCTTGAATGCACATGGATCACTGTATGAGCCCTTGGCACTGGGGCAAAGCCAAGAGCATAAAAATGATGCTGCCCAGGACAGGCACTGGACTGCAGGTACTGCTCAGGGTTCATGGGAACACAGATCCACATGCTCTTGTGTTGTTGCTTGCAGAGCCTTATTTGCATCATGACAGGGAGGAGGCTTTCCCAAGTCTCTGAATCTGCAAATTAATCCTCTCCTGGAAGATTCTTACCATAATCCTGCCTTCTCTCTCACACTCTACACTCCCAAACTCAGCCATAATCCCATCCAGGCTGACAAGGTATGTGTCCAAAGCCTGCTGGCATACCAGCCCCCCCAACACAGCACCTTGTCGGCCCCAGCTCACAGGCCACCCCACACTGCTCACCTTTGCCAGGCATCCTCAGCACACCCTTGGCTGGTGTGACCCCCCTCCATCACTAGCTGACAAGGACTGTCACCCTTCAGCCTCTAACACACAGCCAAGCTACAACTCCAGTTCACATTAGCGTAGATTGGTGTTGCAGGAACTCAGGTGCAAACCTCACTCATCCCATTTGGGCAGGTTGGTGTGTACCTGCAGTTACCTCCCCTCTACCCCTGACTCTTCTCCCACTGGCCTGGGCTCTCCTTCAACAGAAAGGAGTTACTGTGAGATCTGAACAAGTATATGTATTCTCTCTTTAGAAAGAGAGGTAAAGAGCCATAATAACATCCCATTTTATTGAGTTACTGAGGAGAAGGAGGGAAAGGATTCTAATCCTGAGACAGAAGAGCCGCATGTGACAAGAAAGGGAAATGAGAGAGAGCGACATAATAATAAGGCAGCAGAAAAGGGATCACACCATCTTCTTTCTTAACGAAGAAATAAATCCTCAACTCAAGGATGGGATTGATGCCTTAGGATTTTAGCTCTTGTATTTTTCCATATCCTGTAATTCTTTACTCCATATAGACTGTTAGCTAATGTTCTCCCATTTTGATCAGACAAAACAATTCCTCTCTAGGCCTGAAACTCAAGGACACCTTACAGTCTCAGGCCCCGAGAAATGTAAACAGAAGTGAGTTGGGGGGAGCACACTTGGGGTAAATGACTTCATTACCTGAAGCTGTAATTGGAGGATTAACCCTGATATGCAAATGGACCAAACTTATAAAAGTATGAAAACCCTGTGACCCATTGTCCATTTTGGGTGTAGCCCCTGGGTGGGCTTTGTCTGCCCTAATGTACCTGAAGGCCCTTCAATAAATATAACTGCTTCTTATTCTCTTAATTTTGTCTAGCCTCTGTTTTTGGGTAGTCCCTCAAGGCATCAGGATCAGATCTCAGGCATCTCCCTCTGGCTTTTCCATCAACTGTCATGGTGACTGCAACCCCCAATTTGTAATACATGGGTACCTACATATCTGGTGACCAACATGTTACACTGTAGCTGCAGACTGGCACCAATTCTGGCACTGGTGTGAACTCCAGCACAGAAATTTCTGGAGAAGCCCTTATATACAGTCATGTGAGAACTGAGTCAGGGAAGGATCAAGATTTGGTCTGGGACAGAGGCAAGGGCAGGGTGAGTAGCACCTGGGCTGTCCCCAGCAGTGCCAACCTCCCTCTGCATGCAGGGTAAGCATATGCCTGCATCCACAGCTCTGCACTCCTTTCAGGAGAGAGTTCATCACGTGATTCAGCTCCAAAGCCAGACATGGCACACTTAGCATTGCCCTTGGGACTCATCTAGCTTTGCTGCCTTCCTCAGATCCTGCCTGGGTCAGGATGAAAGCTTATCCAACCCAAAACAGGGCAAATGGAATTGGCAGGGGAGATAAACCCCCAAATTAGTCAGAAGGGGATTGAAATGCATTTTTTCTGCTTGAATTCTACTTGGGGGCTGGCCTGTTTTCCCTCCATCACTTCTCACACTATCCAGAGACTCCCAGCACTGTATCATGGCCCAATTACTTTTTCAGCTCCAGGATATACACAGAGAACTTAATCCCGCAGCCTTCATTAAAGCTCTGCCTCACTTCTGCACAAGCCTAACCTGGGCCAGGTTGAAAGAGGCAGAGGATAAGAGCACTCCTTGGAGCCCTGGGTCTGTTTCTTTAGAGAAGAGGCACTGATTCAGCTGGTTTGGGTAGGCATTTAGATCTCTTGGGCTTCCCTCTGTTATTTCCAAAGCAAACAGGCTTCCTCCAGATGAGATCCAGCTTAAGCCTCAATAGCCCCATAGGGATTGTCACTCGCACCTCAACCAGGAAAAACACCCATGCAGCTCCCATAAGACAGTTCTTTTTCAGTGACACCTAGGATAGAAGAAAGTCATGGGCAAGTTGGAGAGAAGCAGTGACAGATGAGGAAGCTAATTACAACTGACCTGACTAATTAATGCTGACTTTCAGATAAAAAAATCTTCACTAGTGTTCCATTTCAATTACCCGGTTGTTCCTTCCTACAGGGAAAAGGGAGCCTTGCACAGCAGCAAACTAGAAAGAAAAAAGGAAAGAAAGCACAAGACTAGAAGGGAGGGAAAGACAATTTCTGTAATATAGGAGATTCTCATTGACAAAATAATTAAACTTCACACTGGTTTCTCCCATGGGCAGAGCTTCAGAGCAAAGCTAGCAGTTTTATGTTCCTATTTGTATTCCTGAAATCTCCTGGAGTTTCTACTAAAGGCAGCTTTAGGCCCCTTTGTTAGCTACATGAAGTTCCTATAAGAGGGAGAGAAATAGCTTTTGTGCTTCCAAAACATCCTAAGAGCATCCAGGTCCTGCTGAAAGCCATGTCTCTGTGACACAGAGCTGCACACAGTTCTGGCCATGTAGAACAACTTGAGGGCATCATTAATGTACCACACTAAAGCAGAGCTCCACCGGGACACCAGGACACAGAACCACAGTCTTGCTCTACACTTGAATCACTGAGACTAATCCAGAATTCTAATTTTAAAATACAACCAAGAAGGGCTATCTCAGGTCCCCATTCTCCCTTATCAACACAGCTGTCACCAAGTGCGTAGACTACCTTTCATGAATTGTTAAGCAAAACAATAGGGAGAATTAGATACGATTTTCCTCTAATTGAAGGTCTGACTTTGAATCACCCAAACCAGGCCAAGAGACACTTCAGAGACAGAGTCCAAGAAGCGGGTATTTGCTTTATTCGGCACCAGGTGCGTGGGGGATCACTCCTCCAAACACACACACTGGCACGTCCTACAACACAATATTATGGGTAAAATTCATGAATAGTCATCACATTCCTTGAGATAGGAGTGGTTATACAAATTAGTTCTCAGAAGTCATTAATATCATTAGCATATGTGTCACACATGCATGGTGTGTGCTGGTGGTCTCACTGAGGAAGGTGCCTCTTCTTCCTCAGGGGTCTTTCTGATGAAGATCAGTAGTCTTCAGCACAATGCACTTTTCACCTTTCTTTCTGGAGCATGCACAGTCCTTTGTAGAATGATTCAGTGGTTTCTGTGTTGGTCTCAAGTAAATTCTTGTTCCTCTTATTTTGAGAAGATTAAGGTGAATCCTGCTTCTTAGGTTTTGTGATCAACATTTGCTGTCTCCCAATAGTTAACTGTGCTTGCATGAGTTAACGATTGATCAGTCTTATCAATCCCCCCTTTTTCTTTGGTCATTTGTAATTCTTTACACATCTCACGTCTTGAAAGTAAGTACCCTTCTCTATCTTGCTTCTAAGTTTGTGCTTTTGCCATTGAGCATAAGCATTGCGATTCCAAGTACATAAAATTGTACAACAGTAACTACTAATGCAAACAGTAAATAACAATGCAATTATAGAAATAACTATTACGAACAATTGTTTAAGCCAGGATAAGTTGGGTAACCACGCTGTAAGTTTGTCCCATATGTCTTTAAACCCCCAAGAAGTGTCATCTAAGGTGATCTGATGCAATGTTTGTGTTTTGTCCAGAATTGTCTGCAAATCTGTTTCTATGCATTTATTTAAATCAACATAACTGCAACAGCTTGTATTTATAACTGTACATACTCCTCCCTCTTTGGCGTACAGCAAATCTAATGCAAGTCTATTCTGTATAGCCAATTGTGACATGCTCTTAATCTCGATTTGCTGTGTTCTTATGGCATCTGCAGTGGCATTCATTATGGTTTCTACGGTAGTGAAAAGATTCACTATTGATTTTTCTAGCTCACTTACTCCGAGGCTGGGTATAAACCACCTCGCAAAGCTGTGAAATCCAGTGGGTCTATCTATCAAGGGGTTTGATGTCCTTTTGGTGCTGTGTATAAAAGTCTGGAGCAAGCCTTGTAGTTGAGAGACAACATTAATGTGGGGAAATACTCGTCCTATCGCACAGCGGCCTTGCCATCTTAAGAGTAAAACTTTATAGGCACTGTGTCCATATATCCAGTACCAACCCTGTCATGAGGGCACTGGCCAACCCTTGGGCTTTGGTCCTCATCTCGTTTGATTCTTATTCTACATGTTAACCCCCCCCATAGGTCCAAAAACTTGAGCAGTTGGGGTAGCTGCCTATAAATGTTAAGCTCCCACATTTGGAATCCATCTTATTTCCTCCTGAGTTTTTGGGTGTAGACTCCTCCCAGCACCGCTGCACACAGGGTACCAGTGAGGACTCATTTATTGATTCCTCAAGCTCTAATTTCCACTGAAGTTGGTCTAGGGATATGTTGACATAATGTGAAAGGTTATTAGTACTAAGTGCAGCATGGATTTCTGTTGTATTAGGGAATGTTGTCCCAACCAAAGGAAAGCCTCTAGCAGAATTTTCAGGCAGCTGGGAGCATATCCAGCAATCAGTTAAAGTTCTCAACAACACCTTTGAGCAATAGAAAGTATGTATTTTGATCCCATGCACCCGCCCCAGTTACCAGTGCCACTAATATGGTCCAAATCATGTTGTGTTGATTTTTTGTATTTGAAGGCGTAGAGGTCCTGTTCTTGCTTCCCACTCTGGTTTTGGCGCAGGTTTTGTCTTTGTATAATGGATCCAAGTTGGTTTTCCTTGTACTTTAATTGCTGTGTGAGTGGTCAGCAGTGTCTGATAAGGTCCTTCCCATTTTTCCTGAAGTGGATCTCCTGAAAGAGACTTAACATAAACCCAATCTCCTGGATTCACATTGTGAAAGGGTTTATCAGGTGGTGGCGGTTGACAATTAACAACTGTAGTCCACATTGATTGTAATTTTTGACCTAAATGCTTTACATAATCTATTAAGTAGCTTTGCCCTAACAGAGCCACACTGTCATTGTGAATCACATTTGTTCCATAGGGCCTTCCATACAAAATTTCAAAGGGACTTAGTTTTTCTTTAAACCGTGGTTTTACCCTAATTCTTAGCAAAGCCATGGGCAGAGCCTGATACCAATATAAATTAGTTTCTTGACAAATTTTGGCAAATTGTTGTATTATTAAGTGATTAATCTTTTCTACTTGCCCACTTGCCTGAGGCCTGTATGGTGCATGTAATTGCCAGCTTATACCCAGTAGATGACTACTCACTCCCTGCACCACCACCTGGGCTACAAAGTGTGATCCCGTATCAGAATTAATTTCCCAAGGCACCCCAAATCGTGGAATAATTTCTTGTACTAAAGCTTTAACAACTTCTCTAGCTTTATTTGTCCTACAAGGGAAAGCTTCTGGCCAACCTGAAGAAGTGTCTGTGAGGACTAAAAGATATCCCCCTCTTCTAGGTAATTCAGAAAAGTCAATTTGCCACACATCCCCTGGTAAAGCTCCTTTAGGGACAGTCCCTGTGTTTAGCCTAACAGTGGTATTAGAGTTATTTTTAAGACAGATTTCACAAGTGGAAGTTATGTCCTCAATTGTCTCCTTTAATTTTGGTGCTGTCACTTTGTCCTTTAAGTGGTTATGTAGAGCATCAGCTCCCCAATGTGTCTTAGAATGTTCGCTCTGGATAAATAATTTTAACAGTTTTCTGGGTATGAGACCCTTTATTTTAGCCCACCCGTCTGTTCCCATTTGTCCCTTTTCTTCTTGTATCCAATTTAAATCATCAGTGTTGTATGGTGGGGAGTTTTCACCCATAAGGATGTTAGAAGGGATTAGAGCTAGGGCTTGGATCTGAACCCCACTAGCCACTGACTTTGCGGTTTTGTCTGCCATAGCATTTCCTAGTTCAGGGATGGTGCTTCCCTGGGAGTGTCCTTTACAATGCATCATAGCCACTTTTGAAGGTTTTAGCACCACTTCCAGCAACTGTAAGATTTCAGTAGCATGCTGGATTTCTTTCTTCTGTGAGGTTAATAAACCCCTTTCTTTCCAAATAGCCCCATGAGCATGTACCACCCCGAAGGCATACCTTGTATCAGTCCAAATGTTGATAGGTTTTCCTTCAGCTAATGCCAGGGCTCAAGTCAGGGCTATTACCTCAGCCTTTTGAGCAGATGTCCCCACAGGTAACGGATTTGCTTCGATGACGGCGTCTGTGGTTGTAATTGTATACCCAGCAAACCGCTTACCATTCTTGACATAGCTGCTCCCATCAGTGAACCAGTTGTCCGCATTTTCTAGCGGAGAGTCCTTTAGGTCCGGGCGGCTGGAGTAAACTGCCTCCATGGTTTCAATGCAGTCATGCTGTACAGGCTCCTCAGTAGCTTTGCCCTGGAGGTAAGCTGCTGGATTTAAGATGTTGGTACTCACATCCTCCGATTCTGTTAGAACAGCTTGGTATTTGAGAAAGCGAGATGGGATTAACCAGTGATTTCCTTTCTGTGTGAGCACTGCTGACACTGTGTGAGAGACAAAACCAGTCATCTGCTGGCCCATTGTGAACTTGCAAACTTCCTCTATGTTCAGGATGATGGCTGCCACTGCACGCAGGCAGGCGGGCCATCCTCGGCTGACCACGTCCAGCTACTTGGAGAAATAAGCCACTGGCCTTTTGTATGGTCCCAGCTTCTGTGCCAAAAGTCCCAGCACCAGTCCTTGCCTCTCATGTGAGAACAACAGAAAAGGTTTAGTGACATCTGGTATGCATAGTGCTGGAGCTTGCATTAACTCACGTTTCGGAGTTATCAATGCATTATTAGTCTCTGGTGTCCAGCATAGGTGAGTTCCCCCAGTTTCTTTCAGGAGTTGGTATAAAGGTTTCACAATTAGTCCATAGTTGTAGATCCACAACCTACACTATCCTGTCATTCCCAGAAAAGTTCTCAGTTCTTTGGTTGTAGCTGGCCAGGGCATTTGACAAATTGCCTCCTTCTTGTTATTTCCCAAGGCTCTCTCTCCTCCCACCAGTTCATATCCCAGATATCTAACTTTTTGGAGGACTAGCTGAGTCTTTTCAGAGGAGACCCTATATCCACTTAGTCCCAGAAAATTTAAAATACTTACAGTCCAGTCCTTGCAGTCTTCACAGGTCCTTGTTGCTATCAGTAGGTCATCAACGTACTGCAGGAGTGTACCTTCTCCAAGTGGCGGTGTCCAGGCTTCCAGTTCCTTGGCTAATTGATCTCCAAATATCGTGGGGCTATTTTGAATCCTTGTGGCAATACAGTCCATGTGAGCTGACTCTTTCTCCCTGTTCTGGGGTTTTCCCATTCAAAGGCAAAAATTTCCTGACTGCTTTCAGCTAATGGCAGACAAAAGAATCCTTTAAAACTGAAAACCACACCCAGTCACTCTGTAATTTTGTAAGTGTAAGGATTGGCCACTACGGGATGAAGTGTTTTCATTATTGCATTTATCGCCCTTAGGTCCAGAACCAATCTATAACTTCCATTTGGCTTTTGTACTGGTAGAATTGGGGTATTATAGGGAGACCTACACTCTCTCAACAACCCTTGATCAATAAATTTGGCAATTATTGGTTCTATTCCCACTCGTGCTTCTTGTCTTAGTGGATATTGTTTAACTGACACTGGTTGTGCACCTTCCAGTAGTTCAGTAATCACCGGGGAAGCCCATTTTGATCTCCCTGGAATTTCAACATCCCATACTAGTGGGATCACTTGATCTGTTATTTCACTATCCATGGGTATTTCTCCTCTTTCAGGGAAATTTGCTAAACTTAAGGCCATAATTAATTTTTCCTCAGGAACCTGTAGTCTCATTCCTTATTCTGTAAATTCTGTTTTTGCTTCTAACGAAGTTAATAGATCTCTGCCTAGCAGTGGCTTTGGTGAATTTGGAAGATATAAAAATTGATGTATTCCCATCTTTTTACCTAATGTAAATTTTAAGGGTCTTAAAAAGTAGGCTTTTTCTGTTTTCCCCGTGGCCCCAATAACTTGGACATAATCATTGCTTATAGGACTCAAAAGTCTGATTCAGGACTGAGAACGTGGCTCCAGTACCTACCAAAAATTCCACCTCCCGT
Source organism: Corvus kubaryi (assembly GCF_017639235.1). NCBI lineage: Eukaryota > Metazoa > Chordata > Aves > Passeriformes > Corvidae > Corvus > Corvus kubaryi. The sequence goes on along the minus strand of NW_024582062.1, from coordinate 278,757 downwards.
TCCCCTAGCCTAAGTTTAACCAGCGGGTCGGCTAGGGAGGGACCAGCCAGTCCCTGTCACTACTGATACAGTTGTGCTACAGTCACTGGTTCTGGCGGGGCTGATGATTGTGTCGTCGGAATCGCGGCACGATTCATAGGACAATTCCGCTTCCAATGCCTGAGCTGGCCACACAGTAAACATTGGTTAGGGGCTGGGCATTGCTGTCTTTGCCCCCCAGGTGGAGGCCTCCTCCCACCCCTGGGGAATCTCGGTCCCCTAACCTGGGCAACCGTGACCATAAGGGGCTGTGCTCTGTTTTTATAAACTTCCCGCGCCGCTGCTAAAAGTTTCTCTAAGTTCCCGTTATCTGGTTCCCTGACCTTTTGCAATTTTCTGCGTATAGCTGGCGCTGACTGACCCATTAATAAGGATATTAACTGTTACTGCCCGATTTCAGAAGCTGGATCCAGTGTAGTGTGTCTCCTCATATTATCCCTTAGCCTTTCTACAAATGAGTCTGGAGACTCAGTGGTTTCCTGGTGAATACTGAACAACAATGACCAATTAAACATTTTAGGTATAGTGTTTAGCAGTCCCAGTGTATTAATTTCCTGTATCTAACCAAAAACGGATATGTTTGTGGATCATTTGGGTCCCAATGTGGATCTTCCGTGGGGAAAATGTTATCTACATTACCGTGTAATATCCCAGTAGCTATTTGTCCCTGCACATGTGTTCTTGCCGTGGATATTACAGCTGCTTTTTCTGTTTCAGCTAGCTCTGATAGCATTAACATCCCAATCAACATCCTGCTTTCTAACAACTAATTCAAACCTCTTTGCTACCTCTTCAGGGTCTTTTCTATACATTCTGGCTGCCTCCCTCCAGGTATCTAAATCCAGAGCTGTAAATGGTGCTTTAACTTCTGTTATTCCCCCATCTGGCCCTACCACTTGTCTGAGCAGTGCTATAAGCTTCTTCTCTACAGGCACCTTGCTCCTAGTTCTGGATGATATTCCTGAGCTAGCCTCACTTGTCCCTTTGTTCCCACTACCCTCCAGGGATGTTAGAGATGCTGGGGACGTTGTCCCTGATGTTAGGGTGTCACCACTGTATTTCATTAACTCCTGGCTTTCTAAGGGATCCTGGTCTCTCTCAGTTTTGAGCTTTAAACATCTCTGCCCTATATTGCATTATGAGCAACACCTCTTCATGCAGCTGTTCCCTTTTGCCTCCTTTTCTAAAAGCAGGACCATTGAATCCTGGGGTGCCAAACTGATACCACACCGTTTTTGCCACTCTGGTTTACGTCTTAAAGTAAAAAACAATCCACGTAAAAAATTTCATCCCATCTATTCTCCCTCCTTAAAAATAGCATTAATTGTAGTAAGGTGTTATAGTTTAAAGTCCCATTTTCTGGCCACTTTTCACCATCATCTAATTTGTATAGTGGCAACCATTGGTTACAGTATTTAATTAGGGTGCTCTTTTTCATAGTCCCTCCAGGGATTCCTCCTAGTTCTTTCCGGTGTGCCAACACACATCCCAGTGGACTCTTCTGGGTTATTTCCTTGCTTTCTGATGATCCCATTGCCTCCTTTGTCTGTTCCTCTCTTTTCTCTCCCTCTCTTCTCTCTTTCCACGCAAGCCTTCCTGCACATCTCCTCCCACTTTTCTTTCCAAGCCTCCCAGATCCACACACTAAAGCCACAATAAACCTCTCACTATTCTGTCACCCTCCCCTTACTTTAACATTACTTACACCCTCATTTTGGACACCACCCACTTCTTTTAGTACAATACCACTTTCTCTCACAATTAATACACGTACACAAAGTCCAAGCCTCACAACTGTTTCCACGGAATTTCAGGAGGGAAGTTACGTGGAGCTACATTAGAAAAGGGGTTGCGTGTCTGGGTGTTCTCAATTTAATGTCTAAAATCTCTCCCCTCCAGTGATACAATCCGCCTCCCTCAGGATAACAAGGTTGAACTCCAAACCAATAGTTTATATGATTTATACTCATTCACTCACTGCCAATCACTTCGCTTTTCATTGGCCACTCCCAGCTCCGGGTTACAGAACCACAGCTAGAGCTCCACACTCGCTTTGTGTCCGGAACACGTCTCATCTGTTCTCACTCACACAGTAGCAAAACAGCGACAGACAGAACAAAAATATGATAGTGCATGACAGTGGGGTCCAACCCCTGGGGCCTCCAACCCCTTAAAGGTATCTTTCCTTGTGCGTAAGAGTGGGGTCCAATCCCTGGGGGCTCCAACCCCTTAAAGGTACCATTCCTTTTGCCCAGGACTAATTTTGGGAGACCTAGTCTCCTCGGGACCTTCAACCCACCCTCGGGGACTTGAACCCTGGACCCATGGGAATTTCTACTCAACAAAAAATAGCAAATACCTTAATTTGGTGCAGATGGTCCTTGTCTGCTCTCGCCATGAGCCAGGAGACAGCTGAGCTCCCCCTGAAAATTCAGGGCCGTGGCTGGGAGGTCTGCTTACCCCTGGATCCAGCAGCCAGGCAGAGTTAGGGTCCCCTCTGGGGTGCCAGTTGAATCACCCAAACCAGGCCAAGAGACACTTCAGAGACAGATTCCAAGAAGCGGGTATTTGCTTTATTCGGCACCAGGTGCGTGGGGGATCACTCCTCCAAACCACACACTGGCACTTCCTACAACACAATATTATGGGTAAAATTCATGAATAGTCATCACATTCCTTGAGATAGGAGTGGTTATACAAATTAGTTCTCAGAAGTCATTAATATCATTAGCATATGTGTCACACATGCATGGTGTGTGCTGGTGGTCTCACTGAGGAAGGTGCCTCTTCTTCCTCAGGGGTCTTTCTGATGAAGATCAGTAGTCTTCAACACAATGCACTTTTCACCTTTCTTCTGAAGCACGCACAGTCCTTTGTAGAATGATTCAGCGGTTTCTGTGTTGGTCTCAAGTAAATTCTTGTTCCTCTTATTTTGAGAAGATTAAGGTGAATCCTGCTTCTTAGGTTTTGTGATCAACATTTGCTGTCTCCCAATAGTTAACTGTGCTTGCATAAATTAACTATTGATCAGTCTTATCAACTTTCACAAGTTTTGCACTCCTGGAAAAGTAAAACAGGCCATGGATACCTGACCCTGAATCTCCTATAACACTTCTCAAAACATTGACTTAATTCAGCCATGGAGCAGAACCTGCACCTGAGAATACAACACTGACAGAGCCTGTTTCGGTGGGATACGAGCCCAGAGATGCACATGCTGCTGAAAAGCACTGGTTTGATCTGATGGCTGAGCTGGCTCCACCATTATTACTTAAGCAGGGTTCACTTTTCCAGTTGCAAGCACAACACAGCAACAAGGCTTTAATCTATTTTCTTTCTGTGTGCTTTGCATTTCCCTTTCTACTTGCTTTAAATCCTTTGGTAAGATGCACAAAAACACTACCAGACTCCAGGCACTTTGCAGATCAGAATGACATCAGAATGCTCTAGCAGCACAGAGCTGTTGGAATTACAGTGGAATGATATAAAGATGTGTTTGCCGGAAAAAAAGTTCAACAAAAATATTTTAAATATATATATACATTAAAGCTCTAGAGTCTATAACTCCACTTGCTCACAAAAAGCAAGACAACAGACAGGGCTGTATATAGGAAAGAGGATTATCTGATCACAAGCTTTATGAAATCAAGCATAGGCACACGCATCCACATCTCTTACTGAGGTGTTCCACTGCTGACTGTTCCACCCCTCTTCAGCCCTACAGGAACTTTTACACCCTGGCTAAGATAAGAGCAGCTGGAAACAGAAGGATCAATGATCTTAAGTGATTAGGTTCAATGAGCTTTTCCAACCTAAATGATTCTACCATCTCTTGACCAGCTTTCTGACTGGATAAAGGCTGCTTGGAGCACTCTCAGCATACGACGTCGAGGATCTTCTGCGTGCACCCACCTGCTACTCCAGGCTCTGACAAACACTGATTAGATCTACTCATAATTGCATGCCAAAAACAGTGTGGAAAGATTAGCTGCAAAGTCAAGCACTCATCAGTGAAGAAACGCCAAATTCAGGGCCGACACAGAATCCTTAATTTGTCCTTCTTTTGTAAATGCTCTGCAGTGTAGTTTTGCTTACAAGCCCAGTGTCCAAGGCTTCCACCAGTGCATGCGATGGATAATGCTCCCCAAACCCAGCAGTTATTTGCTCCCCTGTTGTCTCCTCATCATTCAGTGTGTGGTCTCATGCCTCATTTCCTGCACACCGCTCATGCCTGGCTCACAGGCAGAATTATTAATTTCCACATGAGCTTTTCAACACTGCCTGTCACAACAGAGTCTGAGGGCTGAACAAACAGGGCTGAACTGAATCTTCTCCCAGCATCTCAGAGAAGGAGGGGGTGGTGTAGTCTGCATCTGACAGATGCTGGAGCTCAGGAGATGAAGGAAGAAGTAGACATTTTGGGTGCCTAGCTTGACACACAGGATACCAGATCTTTTTGAGGGCAAAGATGGGGGCTGTGTGCAACAAACCACAAACTCTGCTGTGTTCTGCAAGTATAATTTGAGCTGTATCATCAAACATAACCATCACTGTGCAACATAACCTTTATGCTGGTGAGGGATATCCAACCTCCCCAATGACAGCCATATTCACACCATCTACACTACCAAAAATAAACCAATAAATTGCCTCAAAATACATGCTTTAAAGTATTGAAACTGGCACTTTTCAAAGGCAAAGGTCACAAGGATTTGCTCACATCAAACCATGCACGTTCAGTGCCCTAACATCCCGGGATTGCTGCAGAACACTTCGCTAACATGCATGTCACTGCCAAAGAAAATTAATTTCCTGATAAAATAATTTGCTCCTGGTTATTGTAACTAATTATTGTAGATGTCAGAAGCAGCTTTCTTGGTTATAATCTCACAAAACATGCCTCACAGCCCTATGCCATATTTACTACTCAAGCTACTTGCTTGTGCTGGTGATAAGCTGTGCTGTCACTCAGGCATGTGGCAATTCCAGGTTTCTGCACACAGACACCAAACAAGCTGAGGCTCTGATATGCTTCAGATGTTACTTACCTAACCACTACAAAAGTTACTTAGATTTTGTCTGAGCCCCAGCCAGTTGCTGTTTCTAAGTAAAGGGATCTCTTCTGGCTCAGCTGGGTGCCTTTGGGTGCCTTGACAGATTTCAAAAGCACCCTGGATCCCACCTGCCAGGGGCCCAAAGAACAAGCTTGTCAAAGGTATGTGGATTCCCACACTCCAGCACCTACCCCTAAGCACCTGTGCTCAGAGCAAAGCCTTTACAGATCATTACATGTAGATGGCTGCCACAAACCAGGGCCTTGCATTACTATCCCAAGAAGTATCACTCCAGGAAGGAATGTCAGACCACAGAGGGGAATCATCAATTCCCAAGCCAGTGGAATAAACTGCCATCCCCAAAGCTTGTGTGCTGCTACACTCCAACTTCATACATCACTGTCACCCTGGAAAGGAAAGCCAGATCCTGCTGGCAGTGCCTACCAGTAATTTATTATTCTACCCTGTGCTCAGCCTCCCCAGTTTACGTTAACCACCGGGACTGATACCACTCTGTGCTCAGCTGCAGGATTCCCATGCAGACTCTGACCCCTCTCCCCACAGCCACCCTTTGCAGTGGGAGGAAAGACACAGACAAGGGCTGGCTGTGCAGCCTCATCCATGTGCAGTTCTCCAGCAATACCCTGCTGGTGTGCACACTGCTTCTGGGACTGATCAAAACACCCTCTCCTAAAGGCTCCTCTCCACAGTATTCACATAAGCTGCTAGTTCATCGCTGAGAAGGAGGAGGAAAACTTCTTCCTCACCCTCCATCTGAGCTGTTTCTCTCAGCAGCTCAAGCAGCAGTTTGTGCAGAGGAGGCTTTGCTGGCTGTGGTTCTGTGGGCAGCAATATGAAAGATAAGGCAGGAATTCCAACCTGTGCTGCCAGGCCTTCTCGCCAACCACAGCACAGGCAGCTGTTTCAGCTCCACTTCTTGCCACTCCAAAGGTGGTAAAAGGTACAGTAAGGTTACAAGAAAATGTTACAAGTGCTCCACCTGAAGAGTGTACTTAGCCAGCTCTGCTCGTTGTGCTCTGACCTTCCAGAAAGGGGAGGAACAGGCACAGAGTCCCATCTGCACATGTGTTGAGTCATGCAGGTCACAGTGTCTCACTCCAGGCGCTACCCATTTAGATCTAATGGATCTACAAGTCTTATTTTTCACTGCTACAATTTACTGACATCAGAAAATGCCAGATTTGGAACAGAAAGGCTGTAAGGCTGTGGTGAGGACACAGCTCCCATGGTATTTCAGTAACATTGACTTTTTCAGCAGGGCTTTCCATACACCAGCGTGAGAGAGGAGTGGGTGATCTGTAGCCCTCTCCCAAATGAGGGAGTAGCAGGAATACTGAAATACTTGTGCACCATTCCAGCTCCATTCACTGAGCTGAGCTTATCTGTCGCACAGACACAGCCTCCTATTTCTGAGAATGTGAGGGTGAATTTTGGGGGGAATTCATCCTGACCGTCACTACAACTGAGTGAGAATAACTGCAGCAAACTATGCTTTATAGTAACCCATGGAAAACTTACTACTGGATCAGGAGGGACTCACAAAGCAGCTTGTAGCTGGCTGGCTTTTAGCAGCCTGAAAAGTGGGATCGGAGCAGGTATGTCTTTCTTACCTCCCACACCTCTCTCTCTCTCAAATAGATGCAGTTACCTGCTCTCCTCCCATGAAAACCCAGTGCTTGCGGAATTAATCTAATTAGCACTGATATTTCATCTTCCAAGAATCAGTGAGAAATCTGGAAGAAGATGTGCAATATCCAGAGGCTGAAGAGCCTCTAATGTCACACAGCTCACTGCTCTGGAGCAGGACCTGGGCAAGCACAAGGTTTTTCAGAACAGAAGAAAAACTTCTTGAGGGGAAGATGTGGAGACAAGACAAGCTGCCTCAGTGCCTGAGCAGCAGGTCAGCAGATCCCCTGCCAGTACAATGACTTAAAGCTTACTGCCAGCTGCACCAGCCATGCAGAAACTCACATTAAATATTACTACAGCTCAATAAGCACAGTCCTGCAGACCATTAGCAGAGGAGGGGGCAGGGTCTCAGAATAAGCAAACAGGCTTTAATGACACATTCGTCTCAGACAAAGTCCAGGATGCTTCCTAATACAAACAAGAGACACCATGAGCTGGTTCCTATTAGTCACTGTGCAAGGGAGGGAAACATTGCTTGTAACAGCTCCCAGAAGCTTCCAGTGAAGCCACGTCTCTAGGATACAGATTTAGGCCACCAGGACTGAGCTGAGACAGTAGGAATGTCCTCCTCTCTGCGCTCTTCTCCTCCCTCCCAGCACAGACCTGGAGGTCCATGATCTGAAGCAGTTCAGAAAGAGGCAAACATCACCCTTGTCTTTATTCCCCTTCTACCACCAAAGATGCAGAGATTCACAGCCATAGGAGCTGCACAGGAGCAGCTCATGAGTGGCAATCAGCCAACCCAAAGGGACGAGAACTGCCACCTGGCAAAGGACCAAAGCATTTCAGGCAATTGTTCCCAGTTCCTTACTGCATCCCACACTTTCAGACAGATGTTCGCAGGCTGAGATGCTACTTGTGCTATCTCTTAGGACAAAGTCCTGCAGTTAAAACACAAAAATGAAGGTAATATTTGTGGCTCTAGTTTTTCCAGCTTTCCTGGGGCAAAGCACATAATCTGCTCTGAATTGCTCTCATATTTTGGAGTTCGAGACTTCCATCATTTCACAACATGCCTTGTTCAAAAGACTCCTGGGATTCCCCTTCACAAGCAAACACAGGCTATTTTTGCAAAGACATCTGTAAATTGATTTTCAAAGGGACTCACTCCACTGCCCTGTGTGGATGTGGAACTGTGTCTGGCCCTCTGGAAACCAGGCTTTTGGCTGAGTACAAGAGGAAAAGTCACTGTTGGCCCTTCCCAAATCAGCCAGAGAAATGGAAATGCGAACAGTACCAGGATCTGCAACATAACCAAGTAAATGAGCATGTAGGCAGGTGGTGTACATGCAGGAACGAATTTAGCTGCATGTAAGCCAAGATTTGGATCCAGAAGGAATTATCTCCCCACAACACATCAGAAATACAAGGCACTGCAAGAGGTCTGTAAAGGAAATGTCATCAAAATTTTATTTGTCTGCTACTTATAGTAGAGCTCTCCGTTTTTGGAATCTAAACAAGGCAAGATGCTTTCCTGTGCCACTTACACAAAAACCCATGCTATGAACTCTGGAGTTACTATGAGGAAACTTGCACCAAGGAATTGGTTCCAGACAGCTGATTTACAGGAATGAAGCTTTGCTTCTTTGGCTTAAGCAGTGCCACAGGGGATGAAACATTTACCTGCTGATATATCTTGTTTCCAGTTGTCATAGGCTGGTGTTTTATAGCACCCTACGATGCTGCAGCTTTTCTGCCATGCTCTGTGCATGCATTGACACCAGAGACAAGTATGAAATGGACCAAAGACCACCACAGACCACAGCTCAGCTGCCCACTTGCTGCCCATCTCTGAGCCCTGTGTGAAGGGACAGAGCTGAGATGCAAGAGTTAGGATGGGGAAAAAGTGAAGGGATGGCCCTGGACATAAAATTCAGTTTGGATGTGGAAAGGAATGGCTTGAAGCATATACATCAGATGTGAGACACTCCACTAAGAAGCACATTCAGAGACTGGACACTCAGAGAAGTCCAAGGCACTGACAAGGTGCTCTGTGAGTCCTGAAAAAGCCCACCCTGCAATGCCCAGAGGCTGGAAATTGCAACTGTTGGCAGGAAGCACCAGAAGGAGCAGTTTTCAGCATGGTCCAAGAGCTACCCTGAGCTTTCAGGCAAAATAAATTTAGCTTTCAAAACAAGCTGATGTTTATATTGTCCAGACTCCCAGTTTAACTGGAGCCCATTGTGTTACTGAGTCACTTTCATGCTCTTGTGGGCCTGTCCACCTTCCAGTTTCAACTCAGCTATAAAAATTGGCTTGGAGATTAAACCTGGTGCCTGAGTTTTAGCTGGAGAGCAAGTGGGAGGGTGTGGAAGGGGAGAGGTGGAGTGAAAGAGGTGGCAGTGTAAATATGAAGACAGAGGATTTGGCCAGGTTTGATTTATAAGCAGGAGTCAGGGTTGCTTTGGGCATTTCTCAAACATGTTTAAAATGCCCCATTGGGTTCTAGTTCAAATCTGAGTCTGCAGCCCCATCTTCTTCAGTAATTCATTTCCCTTGTTAAAAGGTGGAACAAAGAGAGAACTTATTGGATTCAGGGAACCAAGTGTGCTGCAAGTGCAGCAGTACCCCAAGCAGTAGAAGGGTTAGGTGTTGTTTGGGTTTTTTTTCCAAACTGTCTCCAAAGGCTTTAATACAGCTCAAAAGCAGTTCATTCTCAGCTCCTGGGTGTAACACAGAGCCAAGAAACAAGCCAACATCCCCCTAGGAGCAAAGAGTACTTTGTGCATCATATATCAGAGACTGCATAAACCCTTTGCAAACACCTATCAGATCCAATTCCTTATTCCTCTAGGGAAATACATAGGATTATATGCAAGTTCACAAATTAATTAAGCAAGGTTCCACAGTTGAGCTTCAGCTCTGATGGAATTCAGCTATTACTTTTGCTGACTTTCACAGAAGCTAAATACAGACCAAGCAAGTTACAGCTAACATCATTCAGCTTTAGTTGCCATCTGAGAAGCAGCAGTTGTACCTACAACTCCATTTAACAGAGACAGCGACAGTGACACAGAGACCCTGTGACTTGCTAGCCCAACATCAGCCAAGTGAGCTCAGAGTAAAACTAGAGATCTCCAGGAATCCTCCTCTTTGTTCAAGTCAAAGAGATTTCTGCTATGCAAAAGTAAGATGGGAAGAAAGTCTGTGGCAGCATGAAACAGGATGCCCTGAAGCCCAAATAAGCTTATCCATGTAGTTAGTTTAGCAGGTAGATCTCAGATAACATTCCCAGTAACAAATCCCAAGTGACTTCACCAACATGACTGCAATTGAGATGCAGCTGCAGAACCAGGCCCCAGAAGCAACAATATCCACACCTTCAAGTCCAGGCAGAAAAATGACACTCACCCCTGACTCTCCCCCCATAAAGCAGCAGAGAGTCAAGGCCAAGCAGTAGTTCAAGAATCAGATGACTGCCAGTGTGGCTTTCAACCCCTCTAAACACACTGGCCTCTCCCCTTTCTCCACTATTTATGTAACATGAACTGCCTTCTATTCAGGAGGAGCTGTTCTGTGTTAACAGAGCTTGGCAAAGATCAGGAAGTAACTCTGCCAGCTCTCAAGCCTGCTGCCTTAAGGCAGATGGCAGGGAAAGTATCCCAGCCTTGTCCCCCAAACCACTTCTCCCAGCAAGCAGAGAGAACTCTAAAACAGGAAAAAAGGGTGAGGTATCTGTGAAGCCCTAATTTCAGTGCAGGAGACAGCCTGTCTCTGGGGTGCCGTGCTCTGCCGTGGGTGTGCAAAAGCCTGTGGCACTGCCAGAATCTGGAGGCTCAGAACAAAGGCACAGGTTACGCTAGAAGTTTTATATGTTACAACCAGAAGGAGGAGATGCCCTGCCCCTCCAAGTTGCTGATGCTGCTGCCATCATGAAAAAAATCAGCACTGCTAGTGGCTGTGCTGAACTGAACCTTTATGGGAAAGTAAATCTCTCTGGAGTAGCTGGAAGGACAGGATTCCCAGGTGCTACAGACCCATAAAAACTTGAAAACAAGAGCTGCAGAGCATCCTCTGGTTCCCACCAGCAAAACTGTTCTGCCATTCCCACATCGGGTCTTCCAGGAGCAGTTGCAGTCCCTGGGGGTTCAATTCACGCCAGGAAGGCAGATCACACTCAGCTACTGGCAGAGCAGGCACAAGTGGACTCCCTGAGCTGTGAAAGGCTGTGTGTCCAGTGCTGGTAGGATTCCTATCACAGGCAATTGTCTTGTTCTTGCAGAAGGAGGGCACCATCCCTGGCTCTAAGCAACCAAAATGAAACCTTTGAAGCTTTTTTTGCCAATCTTTTTCTGTCTGTATTTTCTGTTAGTGGTGTGGCACTCCAGTTATTAATCTTTTCTGGTTTTCAATACTATAAAAGTGTGACTCAACAACCGTGCTGAGACCTCAGAAATCTTCCTTTAGGTGCTGCAGAGGACGGTTAATGACAGTGTAAGAGGCAAGAGATTCATAAACAACATTCAGCTGGGTGCTAATGCGGACAGTTGCTGTAGCTCACGCCTGAAGCACACTGCCATCAATGGGACAATTTACAAACTTACACATAGTTAAGCTTTGCTGAAACATATCCCGGACAGGGGTCAATGGGAAGCCTTTTGCTGACTTCACCTAGAGCTGGATTAAGCACTTAACTCTTGCACTGTCTCCTCCATACTCCTGAATTATTCATTAAGGGCCAGACACTGCAATCCATACTCACACTGCGCTTAATCTGTCCTTTAAATTGACTTGCATTAGTCTGAGTCACAGGCACCACAGCACCTTCCTCTTTAACGGTCTCACTGAATGCAGCAGAGCTATTCACGAAATGAGGTGCTGCTCTGAAAGAGGAGAGGAGGCAGGATCCAGCCCTTAGCAAAGGCACTGGTAAGGGCAGACCTGAGAGAAAATTCACCGTGGTAAAGCTACAACAAGATGAATGAACCCAGGTAAATCTGTGTGAAATCAATCATTTAAAGAGACAGCCTGTTCTGCGGTATCACGGGGGGAGATTAAGGGAGTTCTAGAAACTAGTATTTCATTGCTCAACTTCATCACGAGGTCTGAAAACACTTTCCCGGGCCCCTGGCCACACACTCACAGAGCCGAACGACAGTTTTCACACACACCTTGTGAGGACTGCTTATCTCTCTAGAGAGAGAGAAACGGCGAGGTGTGTGGGAAGGAAGAAGGCAAAGGACATCTGCTCCTCTTGACTGGCACAAAAGCAATAAAAAGTGCACAGGACTGCTGTCGCCGAGGAGGTAAGAAGCACTGAGACTTAGTAGAAACTCCTTCCTCTGCCAAGCTCACAGCTCCCAGTAACCAGGCCCTCAGGCCACACTACTTGCTCTGATCCTGAAATCCCCTCCAGCTGTTCAAACCGCAGATAAACTCGCATCACAGGAGAGCCGATTACCTGTACCTTTCACCATTAAGCCCAAATCTATAGTTTGATACCTCTAAACAAACAATGGATTAAAAAAATAAGCCAATCAAGTAAGTAAAAGGAGAAATCTTTTGCACTACCTTGAGAAATATAACGGGATTTGATTTTTTAGAATGAACTAACCTGTTAAATTCTCATTTATGTCAGTGCTTGGTAAGATTAGAGGATTAAACCAATTGTATGTGAAATACTTCATGCTGAAGAGAGTCCTGCCAGGATTTACTGCATGTTGGCATGCACAGAGACCACAGCAGCATCATCCAGAGACGCCCTGGGACTCACAGAAGGACCCGATTAAACTTAAGAAATAAAAATCATAGTTTATCCAGATTTTCCATATGCACCAGGGTATGAACTTCTATCCTGCTCCAGTTTCACTCAAGCTTACTTATTAAGTACTCGTAACCAACAGGCAAGTCTTTGTATAAGGAGCACTTATCTTGGAGCACTGGTACCACAAGAGGATTTCAGATGTGCTGTGGCTTTTTTGGATGCAAAATGTTAACACCGTGTGCATACGCTCTCCCTGTGCCAAATCGAAATGCACCCATCCTATCACTGTCATGTGATTTGATTACATACACACACATCACAGCCACCCCATAAACTCCTGCAAAATACAGCTTATTAATAAAACTTCATTTGCAGTTCAGAAATGACAGATACAGAAGGGGTCAGAGTTCTCCTGTAACTTAACTGCTTCTTCTGTTGGTCTGACAAAGGCATTTGCGATGTTTTGTTCATTAACACTGAAAAAGTACAAGATCTTGGGAGGCACAGCCAAGGACACACTAGGTATTGAGAGAATTTTTAGCACCTAGCAAACATATTTTCCCCAAATATCTGAAAACTAACAGCAATTTCACCGGTGTGAAATCCCTCATTTATGCACCCCCAAATTACATTGTCACCTTGACTCCCTGTAAGTGCCTTATTCTATGGTAAGGAGGCTATGCACAACAAGGGCGTTTGTCAATATAGCTAAAAGCACTACACTATAGTGAGTGAGGGAAATCTGAATAGAGTATCAGTGACTTCAGCTCACGTTTGGGGTTGTGGTTTGGGGTTTTTTCCTACCCCTGAGGATGAATTTGTCCTGTACATTGCAGAAACGGAATCACAGTCGTCATCACCATGGGCAATTGGAGATTGGATGATGCTGATGCTTCTTCTCAAATGCCAGTCCGGTTCTCACACATTACACTGTTACACACTGCTCTGGGCCATTGGTCCCTTAGCTTTCCCCTTGTGCCTCTAGGTGAAATGGACACAAATGCTGAAGGGTAGTTTCCCCTTGAATCATTTTCCTATTAGACAAGCATTCTCTCTCTGTAGAGGAGTTATCTTTCCCATGGGAATACTGCAGGTATTCACAGGGGCAGCAGGAAGAAAGGAAGAATGGATCTTTTATCATATTAAGCTTTTCCATTCCATCTTCATTGTCTTTTTCACTAGCTCAGTTCTGTTTTATTCCAGGTTTAGGGAATCAAGCTATAAGGCTCTAAAGGGTAAAGAGACTAGCTTGATGAGTCTAACCTCTGAAGATGCATCCAGGGTGATAAAAGAAGTGTAGCTATTGAAACATCTCCCTTCAAGTTGTTGTGTTGCTAGGTTTCCATCTCGATACACAGTCTAAAAGAGCAATTAAAGGAAGCTGATGCTGTGGATTATATCTTTATCAACACTTTACAAGGTTATTGATGAGAAAGAGGGAAAAATACTGTCCCCAAGCAAAGTTGTTCTGATGAGAACAGACAGCTAGTTTCAAAAGTTTACACACATTTTCATGGAGAAATTTTTTTTAAAAGCCTGAGTTTCTAGGGTAGCAGATTTTATGTGTATCAGGATGTGGCTTTGTGAGCAAAAAGTCTGTGTGTTTATTCTGTCATTTGAATTGTGAAAGTACTTCTCTTCCAAAGCACAAGTCCTCACCCCACTTAACTAGAGTCTGTCTTGACACAGCAGACAAGGGCATGCATCAGCCTTATTTTAAAGGAACTTATTTGTTTGTGTATTACATTAAACCCTAGCAGACTCTGCACAGCTGTCAAAATACTATTCTAATAATTGCATAAGTGAAGGTTGTTAACCAGCATGCTGCTATGCCTGTGCACAAAACAAAGGTGCAAGTGACACAGGAGGCAGCATCAAGGCAGCTGCAAGGTCCCACACATGCCTGAAGGACCGGCCACTTCCAGCTTACTCTGTCTGGACTGGAATTTTTCAGTTACACTCAGCTCCCAGTCTCTCAAGTGCTCTTAAATACTTGGGCAGTGGCAACCAGCCTCACTCTTTTGGCTTGGTCATCACATCACCAAGGAAAAAACAGAAGAGGTCCTCTTCTCCAGGACAGCAGCCGTTTTACTGGCACATCTTTGGAGACCACCTGAATGGCAAGAGCCCAGGACCAAGCTGAGTTGGGACTGTTGCTAAGCAATGAAATGTCCTTATTAAGTGGTGCGGTGATTTTAGACAGGAAAAGTCCATTTCTGCACAAGATGGTATAAAACAGGAAAGTTGCCTTACGTGTACTAGGTACATGATGCTCTTTATATCTTTTGGACACACAGCAGATGAGGATCCTGCCTGGCTGAACCTGCTAACACAACTGAGTACGGCGAATACCCCACTGACTCTGCTCCTCCTCAGGGAGGCCGGCCAAGCCTCCGTGAAGCCGGGGACACAAAGCTGCTCAGTTCTGGCGCCCAACTTTTCCCCCAGGAGAACAACCCTGCTGCAGGCGCAGCTCAATCAGCTCATTATAGGGGCAGCCTCCCGGGAAAGGCTCTCTCTGTGCATATTCATGAACTATCCAGAGCTTCCAGGGAGAGTGGGCTAAACACACAACTGAGGGATTTAGCTGTTGGATTCCCAGGGGGAAAGAAAAAAGGAAGCGGGGGGGGGGGGGGGTGGGGGGGGGGATGGGGGGCGAAAGGAGGTGGGGGGCGAAAAAAAAAAAAAAAAGGGGAAAAAAAAAAAAAAGCGCGATTGGAAGCGATGTTGTCCCTGGGCACTGCGGGACCTGAGAGCCCGACCGACCCCCCGGGCCACCCACCCGGGCAGGGCCGAGCGCTGAGGGCCGGCGGCGGAGATGGCACCACGACAGACGGCTGTGCTCACAGACTCCCAAGCCCCCGCAGACCCCGAGGCCGCGGAGCGCATCACTCACCTCCGCTTCGCCGAGCGGCAGCAGCCCTGGGCTCGCAGCGATTCCGGGCAGCGCCGACTCCCCCGGTACCGGTGCTCGTTGCAGCGCCGGCGGCAGCGGCGTGCGGCGGTGCTGGTCCCGCAACCCTGACCCGGCCCCGCCACCGCCTTTAGATGCCGCTCCGCCGAGCGCCGCGGCCGCCGTGGGCGGAAGGGCGACCGCCAGCGCCCGCCGCTGTGCCGCGGAGCGGTGCGGTGCGGTGCGGTGCGGTGCGCAGCTCCGGGGCTGCCGCCGCCCCGCCAGGCTGCGGGCGGCGCTGCAGCCGTGCTATAAATCGCGTTTATAAACCGTGCCCCTGTGCGGCCCTCGCCCCGGTGGCCCCGGTGCGGTGGCACCGGACAGGCAGCCCCGGTGGGAAGGCAGTCCCAGCACAGGGCCCGGTACCGCCGGGAGAGCGGCCGCCGCCGGGCAGGGCAGCGCGGACACGGCGCTTAGGAACGGCCCCCGGTGACAGCCCTCCCCGCGCAACTCCTTAGCAGAGAGGGCAGGTAACGGAGCGGCCGCCGAAGCGAGGAGCTGCGGGTGCCCGTGGACTCTCCGGGATGCGGGACCTTCCGGGACTGCCCTGCCCGCCCGCGGAGGAAGCCCTTGGTTTACAGGCTGCCTTTTGGAGAGGGATGGGAATGCCTCGTGTGACAGATTGTGGACTGGGGATGGGAGCCCGGCTCTGTCGGGTGAGCACTGCCACGACCCCAGGACCTGGTGCATCTTGGGACAGAAACTACTAGAAACTTTTGCAGCACCTAGCCGGTGCTGCAGGTCCAGCCCGTGTTAGAGCCAGGGCTCTGGGAAGGACTCAATATGAGTACTTGCTGGTACCTTCACTGCTAGATAAATGCTCTGTACAGGAGACACTGCATGCATTAAATGGCAGAAGTATGCGGCACAATCCCTGAATTAAGTAGGAGTCATTAAATGGGAGACAGCAAGACTTATTAATTAGGGTGGTAGAGAAAATCTTTTATACATTCATGCTTGCCTCTCATGGAGCAAGGCATTCTGCATAGGTGGTCATCTAGCTTGCCTTGCCTTTGCCTTGACTTTCAGGAGATGGAGTCCCATCTATGATAAAGACATCCCTGAGTACAGGGGCCTTGCTTAGTGTTGAGGGAGGGTCTCTAGTTACTATGCTGGATACAGTGGTCTTGCATATATTTATTTTGTGCTCTTCTGGCTTTGGAGGAAGAGAGAGAGAGAACAATAGTCCCCTCATCCTTGGCCTGTTGTACTGGAGTGACCTGTTTCTGTTATGTGGACTCCTGCAAGAGCAGGATTATGTTAGTAAATTGCTGAACAACTACCTGGTGGTAAGAGCTTTTAATCAATTAATTTAAATTTGTTCTGCCCTACATTCTCACTTATTTGAGTGTTGATGGTACTTAGGAAAAATATCTGATTTCAGATAGATTTGTCAAGTCAGTAAGAAAAGGAAAGCAGCACAATACAACAGGTCCGTCTCCAGGCAGGCTGTGTCAAAAGCTCTTTCTGATGCATCACCCAAAGTGAACAGGAAGTGAAGCAGACAAAGCCAGACCATCGTCTTCCTTGTGGGGCTCCAAGGAATGGAAATCTAATGAGGCTTCTGAAGTAAAAATGCATTCCACCAGCTTTCTACACTTCTGCCAGTGATGAAGGTGTCTGCAGAGAAGGTGATGGTGTGGGGTTAGCAATTTTGTTGAAAACTGCAAGTGTACAATAAAGGGAAAAATTGCTTTTCCTAACTTTGCTGGTGTTGCAAGCACAGCCCATGCTGATGTGAGGGACAGTGCTCAATCAATCATTCAGCAGAGCCCAGCAGACTGTGGGAGTTATGCGCTGGTGCTGCGTCTGAACACTCAGACAGTAACACAACTCTCCTCAGAAGTGTTTCTGACTCTGACAGCGTTTCAGGTGCAGACAGACACACATCCTGTGAGCTGGCCCCGCTTGCCTCTGGGCACAAGCACCCCAGGTCGTGTGATGCACACAGGAGCAAACAGCCACAGAGTGCTGCTGGCACACCTGCACAAAGACGAACCATTCCCGTCTCCTCTCGGCACAAATCTACTTGACAGCTTCAGCTTTTAAAACTTGTACATGGTTTTTCAAGAGTGTAAAACCACGACACCTTCCTTCACATGCACACCACAGAGCTACACTAGCCCTTAGCTGAACTAGAATTTTCTCTTGCTGTGCTAGCACCTACAATATGTACATGAAGAATATCCCTTTCCCCGTCAATATAGAGACACTCCAACTGCCACATTCAACATTAAGTATCGCTACGTGAACACACAGGGGTCTGCACAGCACTCAAAAAGCTCCATAATGGAATGGATGGAAAGGGCTGGATGGAAAGGGCTCACCTGGATGGAAAGGGCTGACTGAGGGGCTGACAATCCTGTGCTATGGCAACTTCTATGATTTCAGTTTCTTTTCATTCTGCATTGGAAAGAAATAAAACATTTCAAATATTTGGGGATGAGGGGGCTAGGATAGTGCCCAGGAGAAATCTTCATACCTGGTTTAACATTTCCTTCCATGTCCCTCTGTGTTCATAGAGCATCAGCTTCTAACTGCTATCACTTTCCTCCCTCAGGCCTCATAGAAGTGTTCAATCAAACACGGCGTGTGCTACCAAAATGAAGACATAGTTCATTACTAGTTTAAATCAGCAATACTGAGTATGTTTTACTGAGACACAAGTTGAAACCGTCTGTATGAGCAACACCTAAACACAAACTGTATCCAACTGTACCTGCATTACTTGCACATAACTGTACACAAAAGTGTCAGTGCCTTATTGGCAGACTCCACTAACAATGCAAATGCATCTACAAAGAATTAGCATTATCTGTGGCTCTTATTAATGGCACACATGCCCAGCCAAACAGCACAGGGGCTGAGGCACTGCACACTGCTGTCCTCAGCCATACAGGTAGAAACACACCCATGACACCAGGGGACATCAGCATTGAATTGCACTCTTGGGTAGTAGCTGCAAATCCACAAACACCTGTCCACAGAGGCACAGTCACAGGCAGGCAGGAAAGGGATTGCTACTGTCCGTAAAGCCATTCCTGGCTAAAGGATGTCTTTTGGAGTTGGGAAACTGAAGGAAAACACCTTCCCCTTTATTCACGTTCTCACAGCCTCAGCACAACTGCCTTCCACGGAAGGATCAGGCACCATTCCACTTGCTTATATTTATGGCCCCTCTCTGAAATCTTGACTGCTCATCTATGCAGAATAAAAATACCTAAGAAATCTTTCCTGTCCAGGTGCTCATTAGTAAAGCATTAAATAATGCCAGGCAGACTCTCTTAGGCCTTGTAAATTTTATCTGGGGGACTTTCAGCTTCCACAAGGTCTATTATTGCTTGATTGCCCGAAAGGCTTTCAAGTTTGTACCAGCCAGACACATTGCAGAAGGGACTAGGCAACAGCTGAGCACTGACCTTCTGTCAAACACAATGGCTGGCTTGAGAGTCAGGCTTGGGATGGAGAAATGCCTCCATGTAAGTGTGTACAGATGAGTGCATGCAAAGTCTGTCAGCACAGCCCTGGAGTACACACAGGGCTACCAGGCCTTGTGTACATGGAGATGTCTCATTGGAGTTAGAAGCACCTGGATTGAAAGGTGTGTGTTGGTTTTGCATGGCCTGGTTTTTGGAAACGAGGGCCACAGAGGTGGATTCTGTGAGAAGCTGCTGGAAGCTTCCACCATGTCCGGCAGAGCAAATCCATGATGGCTCTGATGATGGACATACTGCTGGCCAAAACTGGGCCAATTAGAGATGATGGTAACACCTCTGTGATAACATATTTAAGGAGAAATCAAAACAAAAGTAGTGGCACAGTTTTAATTCCAGCTAGAGAAGAGGAGGAGGTGAGAAGATGTGAGGGAAACAACATGGTGACACCAAGGTCAGTGAAGAAGGAGGGGGAAGAGGTGCTCCAGGTGCTGGAACCGAGATTCCTCTGCAGGCCATGGTGATGACCATGGTGAAGCAGCTGTGCCCCTGCAGCCCCTGGGGATCCACGGGGGATGCAGAGATCCACCCGCAGCCCCTGGGGATCCATGGGGGATGCAGAGATCCACCCACAGCCCGTGGGGGAGGTGCCTGTGCTGGAGCAGGTGGATGCCTGGAGGGGCCTGTGATCCAGTGGGAGATCCAGTGGAGAGAGAGGGCCCTGCTCCCAGGCTGGGCAGCCTGTCCTTGGAGGACTGCACCCCATGGAAGAGTGACCCACGGCGCAGCAGTTTTGGGAGGACTGTGTGCCCGTGGGAGGGACTCACATTGCAGCAGTTTTGGCAGGACTGCTGCTTGTGAGGGTGGACCCACGCTGGAGAAGTTCACAGAGAACTGTCTCCCGTGGGAGGGGACCTCATGGTCTCACAGGGGAACAACAAAAAGCAGAAGAAAACCTCAGGTGACAAACTGACCAAGATCCTCACCCTCTGTCTCCCTGTGCTGTCGGTGGAAAGGAGGGAGGGGCTGGGGGAAGCAAAGGTGTTTTTAAGGACTTATTTTACTTCTCATTATCCTCCTCTGATTTTGTTAGTAATGAACTCACTTTATATCTCTAAGTTGTGCCTGTTTTGCCCTTGTAGTGTTTTCTCGCAGTCCTTATCTTATGAACTCTTTGTTAAATTTTTCTCTCCTCTGCTCAGCTGTGGCAGGGGAGGTTGAGTGACCGGCTTTTGTGGGTGCCTGGCGTTTGGCCAGTGTCAAACCATGACAGGGTGACATGCATGTGGGACTGTGGGTATGCGGAAAAGTGTGGAAATACAGCACTTTTACCGGCTAGGCTCTCAGTTTCAGTGCCTCAGGAAGCCTCGAGTTGTCTAGAGGGACGGCACAAGCAACCTGCCACTTCAGTAGCTCTAAAAAGCAGCAAATGGTAGCTGCGAAGCCAATACCACGGGTAGAAGCAAAGAGGTAGAAATACAGCTCTTGGCTTATGCCTAATCCTGCAATTAGATGCTTTCAGTCAGAGATAGAGACACACAGAAGTTGTTCGCAGACGGGAGCTGAGCCAAAGAGAGCGGGCCCACTCTGAGCTCTCTCTTTTATTCACGAGAAGGGAAAGGGGAGCGCTAGGGGCGGACCTGGGGTAACTGGCCAATCAGACACTGCTCCAGAGTCTGAGTTACTTCCGGTTTTGCCTGCACTTTAGAACAAAGGAGGTTCAGAGCACACGGCTGTTTGACCAGTCTCAGGGAGGGGGAAGGGTGACCTTGGAGCAGGCAGCAATAGAAAAGGGCCTCAAAATAAGACTGAACAAACCAGTAAGCTTAACAAAGTGAAGAGAAAGTAATGAAGAAACCCAGCAAGAAAGGGCAATAGCCCCTAGGCCAGAGAGGTTCTTTTTCATCAGCTGCCAGCAAAGTGTCCCAGGAGAATCTGCAGGTGCATCCAACACCTCCCTCAGCCCCCTCAGCTCCTGGGGGCAATCCCTGAAGGATGCTGAGTTGCAGATAAAGCATATTTTCAGATTAAAAGAATCGGGATGGGGGGAAAAAATGCTCTTTTTAGAAACTTCCCCCAGCTTTTTTTTTCCTATGTCTTCCTTTCATAGAACTGAGACCTTTTCTTCTCATCTTTCTTAACCCAAACATCCTGCTTGACAGAACATCAAGGAAAGGAACATTTCCTATCTGTCCATAAAACTAACAAAGCCACATTACAATCTATTTCTATGTGTTGTGTATTTTTATAAACCTTAGCCCTGACCTGACCAAGCAAAATGTCTTCTAGTTACCACTGATTCAGGCCTGAATTCTAATTGTTGGCCTATTATTTCTTACTCAGGCAACACTAGTACTCAAAGATTCTGTTAAACATTTCCCAGATGCAGAAACAACCGCTTCCCCAAAGAGCAGAGGTGAAGGCACACAGCCAGCCAGTCCCCTCTTTTATTGGATAACATTTCTCATATATTTTGTGAGAGCCAGATGGCACCATCTGAACAGCAGTGAGCTTGGGAGCCTCCAGCCACATCAGGAGAAGGGAAGCATGTCCCAGCCCTGCAAGCAGCTGCAGCCCACACTGCTGTGGGGAGCTGTACTGCTCGGGCATGCATGAGAGCAGGGCTCTTTTGCATAAATTCACATGTGGAAACCTAAATCACCACTGCTGACAGGTAAAACACTACAGTTTTGAGGGCAGGAAGAGTATCCCCAGTCCTGAAGCTTGCTGGGAAAGAGAGATCCTTCTGCAGATTACCAGAGAGAAAGAAACAGATGTAAAGGAGACAGAGTGTGTCCTAAACCCCTGCTGCATGTGAGGCTTTTTCCTTACAATTAAGGGAAGCTAATGGTTTTATGAAAGTTATTTGTTGAAAAGGCCTTCAGTGCACTATTTAATGCAGTTTCACCAGCGTTCCCCAAAGGCTTCCAGACTGCATTAGTATCCCACAGCTCACACCCTAGCCAAACAAGCCTTCTCACCCTGATGCCTCTACCCTGTGCCTATGGCGTGTAGGCGTATCAGGACTGCAGTGCCTCCTGTGCTCGCCTTCCCACTGGAGCCTTGAAGCCTCAGGATGTAATGAATATTCACAACATAAGCATTAGAAATAAGTATTGTGCTATTTGGACAAAAATAAATTTCAGGCAGAAAAATTGGGAGAGAAAAACTGGGAGATAATCTTTACTCCTGAGCTCCCAGAGCTACTGAATAGCATTCTCCTGAGCTGGAACTGGTGGTTTTAAAATGCAAATCAGTCTTGGGTTTCTGAGAGACATTGTAAAAAAACCCAAAAAAACAGACCCATGCAGCAAAGCTTTATTGTATTGTAATGAATATGAGATTTGCAGAGCTGCCTCTATGCCAGTGAATGCACAGTGGATGCAGGCCAGGGACTTGGGAAGCCCTGAGGCTCGTCCCCAGCTGGCTCTGCCACTGACTCATTGTGTGACCTTGAACAAGACATCACTTCCTCTGTGGCAGTGTGCTCACCAGAGGACATAGGGAAAGGAAGAGAGATGAGGTCCTGAGGCTATCCACTACAGGCCACTCTGAGGTAGAAGGCAGGAGAACTAATACAGCAGCTGTTTTCCTGCAGGGCTCAATGAACTGGGATAGTGTTGCCCTGTTCTTAAAGGTCTTCCTGTGGCAGATACTTCTCAACCTTTCCTACTCTTTTTCCTATCCCTATTCCATAGTTTATCTTTGGCCTTGTGTCTCCCTTGTGTCTTTCTACAGAGCTGGTCCCCTCCTGGAGCCCCAACATCTGTAGAAACCTCTTTGCAATCAATCATTCAACTGTTCTTATTCACATCCACCTGTAGAGCACCTAATTCCATTTTTCCTGCCCTTCAGTTAGAGAGCTGTCTCTAAACAGACTTTGCCAAACAGATCATAGTAGAGTTGAACATAGAAGGGGAGGCATAATAAGTGAAGTTTTGATATAGATAGATTTCCTTCAAATTATTAATGGTATAAACATAAATAATAACAATCTATAGAGGGGGGACAATCTGAGGCACATCACAGTCTGGTGGACACCTCTGTTCCTCTATTCCTGGACCTCCAGGATCCACTCTGGGATCTTGAATAAGTCACTTTGGTTATCTCCACCTTGGCTTTCCTCTAGCCTTCTTCCTTCTGTACAGCCAGGTGGTGGGAGGCATTTGAGGTGCCATTTATTTGTTCACTGTTGCCTCTTATCATCTGCCTTCAACTCACTCAACCCGCAGTGTTAGTGAGCTCAGAAGGGTTAATCGGTGATTTCTAAACTTGACCCTTCAAAGCTGTACTCTGTCACCCACGGGTTACACATCCCTCCTCCCACCACATCCAGACACACTTGCTCCAATGCATTGCACTGAATGAAGGCTGCTGAATCTGGCATTTGGAAAATAAGTTCACTCCACAAGGTCACATCAAGGAGGCCAAAAATCACAGTCAGCCAGCACTAGCCTTCGCTTATTGCTCACCAGAGAGAATACTAACTGGTAAAGCAGAGGGAAAGAGTGCCATATTCCATTACCAGTCCCCTGAGCTCCCCATCAACACTATGGAGTGAGAGCTGTTAACTGAGCTCTTTGACTGCATTTCCATGAGCAGAAATGCCCCAGCATCTGCCTAACCTTCATGTAGCAGAAGTTTCAGGTCCCCTCAGCTGCTGTGTGTCACAGATACAAATTGCTCAGTCTTCTGATGCATTTCAGAAGTTATTGCTCTGATGAATGCAAGATCCTGAAAGGCAAACACATCTTGAAGCAGTCACACTGAGGAAAACTCAGGGCATTCCAATAATAAAAACCCAAAAACTTCAAATCCACAAGCCAAAAGGTAGGTTTTCAAATCCATCTTTAAACCTCTAAGCATCAAACCTGAAGTTCCCATTATACGTAACATAATTTGTGGGTGCTCAAGCCTTTTAAAACTTGGTCATTCATTTCCAGATATGTAAATATTCTTATTTACATAAAACTTCTCAAAAAATGCTCTACTTTACCAGCAGAACATTTCAGCTCTTCACTGGAAACACAAATCTTTAAGAAGCACCGACTGGAACAAAAATATATTAGTTTAAGCTGAAATATTTAGTGTTTCAGATATTTCTTTTTGAAGCAATTAAAATGTACTTAAGCAAAGCATAACTTTGACTCCTTCTCCACCAGATATGCAGTGGGGACAAATCAGAAGATTTTGCATATTGGTAGCAGCAGTAAAAAAAAGTGCTTCTGAAAATCAGGTGGGGGAAATGCCTGCTCCAGGAAGGAAGAACAGAACAAGAATAAGGAAAATAAGGAGGAGGACAGGAACTCAAACTAACCTATTCACACACTGAAGGACGAGTGCATACCCACTACCACTTCAGAAATGTTACCAATCTCTTCAACTATTGCAGAAACAGGAAAGCTTGCAGAAGTGATTCAAAGTCAGAAAATTACTAAAAAGCAAAAAATTTCTATAAAACCAAAAATTCCTAGGAAAGTTCTAAGCCAGAAGGTGCTTGCAAACAAAAGGATTCCTCAAGATCAAACCTTCCTCCACTGGTGTAGATCTCTCATGGGTTAGCAAAGCATAGTCCCGGAAGTGATGTTCTTGCAAAGGGGTGCTTACAGCTTCCTCTGTGACTTGACAGAACCTGTCAGTTAGCCAGTTTGAACATGGACAATTTTTTAAGCCACTTAGAATTTTGACCACCTCTCTGGTCCACACTTAAGAATAGATAAACCCCAGGCAGGGCTCTGTCTCGTTTCCGGCACTGGGACAGGTGCTGCGGAGCCCCATACGGGGGCCCTGGCAGGCCTGGCTCAGGCCCTGCTCAGGCCAGGCTGGGCCGGGCCACAGCCATCCTGGAGCCGATGGGCCCTGTTCCCCCCACGGCCCCCCCTCCCCCACCCTCTCCCCCACTGCTCTGCTACGTGCAGACAGAGCGGCCCGGCTCCCCCTCTCCAGTGCGGCCAAGATTCAGCTGAAGCTGCCCTGCTGTCCAGCAAAAGATCATGTGACCAACAGCGATAAGCGAAATTCCAGCTGCAAGGCCTAAGTGAGTGTCATAGGTTAGCAAGCATAGTCCCGGAAGGGACGTCCTTGCTAAGGGGTGCTTACAGTTTCCTCTGGGAACTGATAGAACCTATCAGCTGGCCAGTTTGAATATGGACAATTCTCTAAGCCACTTAAAGTTGTGATCACCTCTGTGACCCACATTTAAGAATAGGCAAACTCCCCCTCCAAGCTCTCTCTCGTTTCCGGCGCTGGCACAGGTGGCTGCAGGCCCCGTGTGGGGGCCAGCGGGCCCGGCCAGGCCCTGCTTGGGCCAGGCCGGGCCGGGCCACGGCCATCCTGAAGCCATGGACCTGTTCCAGCCATGATACCCCCCCCCACTGCCTTGCCGTGGGCAGCCGGAGCGGCTCGGCTCTCCCCCCTCTCCACTGCGATAAGAAAAATTCAACATTCCAGCTGCAAAGCTGCAAGGCTGAGGTGAGAGTAACCCTTTTATTGCTGTGAAGAGCTGAAAACCTGAGGGAAGAGAGAGAGGAGATGCTTAAAGCTGAAATTCTGTTGTGAAGCTATGATATATCAGAGTATCCTGTTGTAATTTCATGAAGATATGGGGGGTGGAGTGTTCAACTCGTGAGCAAAAGCACCTGCGCTGAGATAGGCAGATGCTGACGCAGCTGTAATTTCATGAGAAGTTTGGACAGGGAGAGATGAACCAGATGAGGACTTTTGCTCCAAACGGGAAAGGAGAAAACCTCAGTCCGTAGAGATGAACCAGATGAGGACTTTTGCTCCAAATGGGAAAGGAGAAAACCTCAGTTCCTAGAGATGCTCCCAGAGATAGTCCTAACGATGAAGATGATGAAGACCCTTTGCTCCCAGGGAAGGAGAAGGGCCTCTGTTTTTGTTTCTGAACGGCTCAACCTTAAAATTGTACCCCAAAAATCTTCAAGAGTGGACCCTCGAAAGCAGTTGCGGGAAAAGCTGCAAGTCGGGGGAAAGGACTCACACGCAGGCAGAGACTCCTCTTCCTAAATGGACTGAACAATATTTGGAAGTGGGCGGCTGTCTCGTTGTGATAATGTTTTCATAGCATGAGCAAGAAGAGACTTCTCTTTCTAAATGGACTGAACAAGGTTATTATGGAAGTGGTAAACAGACTGAACATCTTAAGGGTTGTCTTTTCACATTGTCAGTGGGAGAAGGGAGGAAGGGGGAGGAGGAGAGTTCTGAAGGTGGTATAATTTTTTTTCTTCTTTTAGGTCTGTTAATAAACTTCTTCATATTCTTTCAAGTTTGGTGCCTGTTTTGCATTTCTCCTAATTCTTATCTCACAGCAGATAAACAGTAATGAGTATTTTGGACCAAACCACTACAGTGAGATTAACCCTTTTAGTGCTGTGAAGAGCTGAAAACCTGAGGGAGAAGAAAGAGGAGATGCTTAAAGCTGAAATTCTGTTGTAAAGCTATGATGTATCAGAGTACCCGTTGTAATTTCATGAAGGCATGGGGGGGGGTGGAGCGTTCAACTTGTACTTGTGAGCAAAAGCACCTGCGCTGAGATAAGCAGATGCTGAAGCAGCTGTAATTTGATGAGAAGTTTGAACAGGGAGAGAAGGAAGCGATGAGGACTTTTGCTCCAAATGGAAAGGAGAAGGCCTCAGTTCCTAGAGATGCTCCCAGAGATAGTCCTAGAGATGAAGATGAGGAGGACCCTTTGCTCCCAGGGAAGGAGGAGGGCCTCTACTCTTAGAGATGAAATGCTCCCAGAGATGGGTGAAGAGAACTTTTGTTTCTGAACGGCTCAACCTTAAAATTGTACCCCAGTAGCTCAAGATTGGACCCTTGAAAGCAGTTGTGGGAAAAGCTGCAAGTCATGGGAGGGGACTCTCACATGATGCAAGCAGAGAACCAACCTGGGCGGCTGTCTCATTGTGATAATTTCTCCATAGCATGAGCAAGAGAGACTTCTCTTCCTAAATGAACTGAACAAGGCTATTATGGAAGTGGTAAACAGACTGAACATCTCAAGGGTTGTTTTTTTGCACTGTCAGTGGGAGAAGGGAGAAAGGTGGGGGGAGGAGAAGTGTTCTGAAGGTGTGGTATGATTTTTTCATTTTCCCTCTTTTAGGTCTGTTAATAAACTTCTTTTTATTCTTTCAAGTTTGGTGCCTGCTTTGCTTTTCTCCTAATTCTTATCTCACAGAAGGTAAATAGTAATGAGTATTTTGGACCAAACCACTACACTAAATTGGTGTTTCTGCCCAGTTACAAACTGAACCCGCTACAAGATCGCTCTGAACAATTTGTGGGAAAATTTCCAGTGTGCATGTAGCAAATGCAGGGCACATTATAGCCTAATGATTAATGGAAGACAAGATGTCTTTCAAATTCAAAATTATATCAGGTATTTTTCCTGTTGATATTATCTCCGTGAAAAAAAAAAAAAATTAACTGTGGGGGAAAATTATGAACAAAATTTGTAGCTGTTATAAATCAGTCCTGTTCTATTTTGACCTCAGAAAGGTTGGCCAGTTCCTAGCAATGGAGCATATGACTACTTACCTGTCTATTCAAACACCCTGTGGCAGGGAGTTCTATATGGTACCTGCTTGGCAAATTAGTCTTTTGTCCCCCACACCCAGAGTTATTTCCAACCAGCTATTGGAAAGCTAAGCAGCTAAATATTCCTTTAATGTCCAGGTCCTTCCACTGAGTCAAGACAAGCATTCTGCCTTAGACAATGAAACAGAATAAAAGCTTGTGCTGTTCTCACACCCTGAGCAAATGGAGCGCAATTGAAACCCTCCATCTATTATCAGGCTTTGTATTTTACCTTGTGCAGGCTTTTTCATCTGAACATCAACCTGCTTGAACTGCTGATGTGGGAGAAAGGCTGATCTACCTGTGGGTGAGGAAGCAAACAACTGGTGTGGTTCTCTCTGAGGGAGCAAGAAAAGGGGCCACGTGTGTCTGAGCAGCCCAGGCAGGCAGATGCGGTTTCTTTTTGACAAAGCCAGTGGCTTCATGCTCTGACAAGGCAGCTCTTCCTGTTGTGGCTCCACTACTTCACCAGAGCCCTTCATGCCACAGTCAGTGGGTTTGTGTTCATGTGGAAGGCTGTAGACTGCAGCCACTGCAGGCAGTGTGTGGACAGTCCCAGCTGTGCTGCCTCCAGTGTGGAAATGGGGACCAGTGCAGGCTGTATCTGAGAATTAAAAACCTATCTGTAAAAGAGCCCCTGGTACCTCAAGATGGAGAAAAGTGTCCCCTGAGAGATGGGGCTGGAGAAATATCTTTTGCAGTTGCTTTTGGTGGTGTGCCCCTATTTACCAACACAGTGTTATTAGTATAAAGGTAAAGTGAGAAGTACGAGCAGGGAAGAAGACAGACAATACACAGCCAGGAAAAAGCTAAACAGTACATAAAACTAGACTGGCAGATTGATAAAATATTCTTAGGAAAGAAACAGTCTGAAAGACAGGAAGATGGAGAGAGAGATTTAGAGCTGAACTTAATACTTCTGTGATTTATTTGCATTAAGCTCAAGCAGTGTGTGTGGCTTGGGTTTTACTTGTTTATTTTGCTTCCCTGACTGCCTCAGGTGCTGGCAGAGAATTGTTTTGCTGAAGTTGCAGTCCATGGAATGTTTTGGAAATTCATTGTCCCTGGGAAAAAATGAGGACCATTTCACAAAATTCTGAAAAACTTCTTCAAGTTCTAAAACTCCAAAGAAAAAGAATTACATGGGAAGTGGTCTGGCCTCTTCCCTATAGTTAAAGTCCAACTTTGTCTCCTCAGAGCCATAAGATGAAGAACTACCAGCAGGCTTCCTACTGTGCTTTGCATGAGGACATTGTGCAAATTATGGAAATTTTGTTCATCCAGCTATCCTGCAACAGATGGCAAAGTAGTGAGAATGGCCAGAGCTGGTGGGTGGCATGGATGTGTTTGCTCTAATAAGGTCCTGAGATTAAAGTTCCACCAGTGCCCATCAGCAGTCTGCTACATTCATTCATTTATAATTATTTCCTATTTTTCCCTGAAGTTATGTTTTAGAATTGCCATTATTTGGATGTCTGTAAGAATCCAATGTAGCTCACATGACCCTGACTCAAAGTTGGGCATCCAAAATTCCTTCCAGGATCCCCCTTGTAATCCAAGCCCAGGCATCAAGCTCTGGGACACTGAACCCCTTGCAGCCAGAGACAGGACTGTAGTATTGCACAACCTCTTCTGCCATGATCAGGCTGTCCAAAAGAACAGGAAGAAAAGTGAACAAGCAGGGAAATATGTGGATGTAGGAAGGAGAATACTCAGAAAAAATGTGAAGGAGACAGGTGAGGGAATTGAAAATAATACAACAGAAATTTTAGAAAACCATAGGACTGATACCTATAATCTCTGCTACAGAACTTCTGCAAGATGGATTAAAAGTTGCAGAGAAAGAACTTCCTTACATTTTGCATTAAACTCCAGGAAAAGTATTAATAGAAAGAAGGAGAAAGTTAAAATAGGAATAGGAAACTGAAAGTCCCTGAAGTTGTGCAGTTACAACCCCTGCAAGCCCAAGTACCTGAATGCTAGAGGAAGGGGAAGGGAGAGGCAGCTAATGGAGGAGCTTGTTGGAACTCCATAAAAAAATCAGTTGCTTCTAGATGTAATGTGATCCATGCTGCCTTCAAAATCTCGGCTCGGAGCACCATCCATTTTTGGATGCTCCAGTACCAGGGAGCTGTACTCTCTCAGGTGCTGTTCACTTCTGATGGATGCTGCTGTGACAAGTGCATTAAACCCAGCAAAAGTGAGCTTTATTAGGCTCTGAAAACCAGGGTCCACCACTTCTCAGAATACTTATAAAAGAGTGTGGCTTGAGATAGATGCCAGCATTCCCACAGCATGCAGAGCATGGCTGATGGCAGCACAAAGCCCTCCCACAAACTCTGTCCGTATCTATTCAAGGCCCTGCAACACAGAGCAAACTGGGTAGCTGCCACATCTCCTCCTTAAAATTACTAGTGTTTCCTCTCAAGGAGACTTGTGGTTAGTGGCAGGTTATCATGAAAGCCTCAAGTGGGCTTCAGGAAGTTGCATCCCACCACCACTAGTCATCCAGTTTGCAGGATATCTCTGTGGGTGGGACACAATGGGTCAAATTATGTTTTTGACTTACGGGATTTAATATAAACAAAATTGCCGAATCAAAATTAATAAAGAAATGACATTTATTATGCGACCGAAATATCGGTTTCAAACGCCATGATCGAGAAAAACAGCACCGAGCCCGGGGTCGGAGCTGGGTGAACACGCATAGATCTGATCTCTATCGCATCAGACCTCCCAAGTTCACGAATGCTGCTTTGGCTGGTCCCTTTTTATACAGTTTTTGGGCAGAGTCCGAATTAATTCTATTCTTCTCGTATTCATGAAGTTTTCTTGTCCCAGAGTTGGGCCGCACAAAGCCTTTCCTGGGTCTGATGAATTGTCCATCCTGGGTGATGAGTGGGCCATTTCTGCTGATGGATGGGCCATCTCTGGTTCCTGGAACAGTTATTTTTAGTTCCTGGAATGTCCGATTCCTTATCAGATGCAATGTAGATATCAGAGTGTGGTGATCAAGTCGTCATGGTGCAAATGTCCCGGTGATAAGATCCAATCCCACCTAGGTGGAATCCTCACTTATTGTGAAAGTAATACTTTTAGTGTTGTGAAATTTTTCTCTCAGCCAGGCTGGTGCAGGGATTTAGAAACTCGGTCTCTGTAGGGTCTAATTACATTTCAGTTTTATATATATAATAGCACGAATTACGTATTTTATTTATAACAGATTCATGTTACCACAAAGAAAAATCTATATGTAAGCTGGGTCACAGGACAAAGATGTGGTTTGTTAGGCTTTACTAAACCCACAGACTCATTACCCAGCTCCTGTTTCCAGGGAGGAGCAACTGGGTGAGAGTTCTCCCTCATGTGACTCCAGGTCTCAGCCAAAAGCTGACGGACAGACTGTCACTGTCTCCTGCTGTGGCTCTGATTTTGCTGCCATTTGAGCCAACAATAGTGCCAGCCCAGTTGTGACCTTCTCTGCCCCTAAGCCTGGATGCCCCAACACACCCTATCTCCAAGCAGCTTTTGCAGAGAGTCTCACTCACTGGTCCTGTAATGAGCTGCACAGCTTGATATGGGATCAGTAGAATCTGATTTATTAATTGTCTACAACACTTAGCCAGGACACCTGGGTCTGCTGGCACCTTGGTTACTCTGTGGGAGCCAATTACAGTCTGTACATATTCATGGCATTTCATCCACAAGCCATAAAAGCTGCTTCCCCAGCTCTCTGCCCATCTCCTTTACTCCAATGCACATCCAGCCCAGCCAGAGACAGGGAGGAGTAGTTTCCTTTCCTTTCACATTTCCCTGAAATCAAATATTTGCAGTGTACATAACTGATGTAATGGAAATGCAGAACTAGCACATTTGACAGAGAAGAACAGAAAAGGCCTTCTCCAAACTCACCCATGCCTTAAAAAAGAAGATGCAGAGATCTTGCTGGACTTCTTTCCCTGCAGCCACTTGCTCTGTCAACAGACCTCATCATCCAGATGAGCTGAATGAGAGATATTTCTCATGGTCTGCAACGCCCCCCCCAGCTCAGATGCATCTGAGACCAGGTCTCATGGTGTAGATCAGTGTGGTCACTGCAGTGCCAGTGAATCTGATAGATTTAGACCAGTTTATCCCCACTGAGGACCTTGACAATAAGTGCTGAATGAGACACTGGGCTGCACCAGGTATGTCATTTAATGCTCATGTGTGCAGTGATTCTTCACTGCTTCCCAAGGTTTCTCCGAGGTTACATCTAACACAGTGCGTGGTCGGTGGAAAGTTCGCCACATTATTCCCGAAAGTGTCTCTGGCAAAGGATCGCTCCGGTTGTGCCGCATAGCACGCTAGCAGGCTAACTTCTTCACCCGTGCAGCTGGATGCATGGAAACACATACACATTCAAGCTGGATAGCTCATGTGTTACCAGAGACAAAAGAGTCAGGAGGGGTCCCCGTATGGCGTTCCATGAAGGTTTACTGCAGCAGCCGTGAAGGTAGCCAGTGACGAAAAGACCCTAAACAATGGCGGGTCCAGAGTTTTATACTGGAGTTGGGTAGATGTTGGGGTTTTAGTTTAGTCCTAGTTTTCTTTTCCTGTTAAAGGAATTTTTTCCCATATGCATGTTGCTAGGGGACAAATGGCTGTACTTAAGAGAAGACAAAAGACCTGGCTACTCTTTTGTTTCACCTGGGTGTGGGGTCAGTTTGCTCTCCTCGTTGTCGGGGAGAGGAGCCTGGTTCTTTTCGGCCGTTTTTTCTTTCTGCGGAGAAAGATCCCAGGATCCCCCGGCCCACCATCCCTGCCCCACTGGAGGCCGGGCTGTGGCTGCCCTGCCCCGCTGCTGATTGGAGCCTTCGCTGCATTGTAGCTGTGCTCGCCCTGCCTGCCTGGACCTCCGGGGGGTTCCCCGCTTGGATACATCGCGTCTGCCACCCAGGATCTGTGCTCATCCCTGCCGCTTCAGCTTGCCGCTCCAGCCTGCCATTCCAGCCTGCCCTTCCAGCCTGCTGTTTCCTGAGGCTCCAGCCGGACACCAGGGCCAGCCATCTGGGGTTTGTGAAGCCTTTGTTCCATCCTTCCCCAGGATCCCAGGCCACCAGTGCTGCGTGCTCCCCAATCTCGCTCTGGAGCGCCCCCTGCAGCCGCAGGGAAACCATCGCACCTGTCCCGCTCACCGGGAGCCCCCAGCACCCCTGCCGGCTGCGAGCGGAACTGCACCCAAGGGGAAAGGGCCTGACAGCCGAGAAGGCTGGCACTGGGTTTGTGATTGTTTGCTGTTACTGCCATAGTTATTGTTGTTTGTTTGACTGGTTATATATATATATAATAGTAAAGAACTGTTATTCTTATTTCCCACATCTTTGCCTAAAGGCCCTTGATTTCAAAATTATAATAACTCGGAGGGAAAGGGGTTACATCTGCCACTTCAAGGGAGGCTTCTGCCTTCCTTAGCAGACACCTGTCTTTCAAATCAAGACAGTAGAGCATCAGGGACCAATGATCTGAGGGAACAGGGGTGGTACAAAGGCAGGACTACGGAATGGGAGCCAATGGGGAGGAGGGAAGGGCGGAGTGGGCAATGAGCCAACCAGACAGACCCAATCTGCATAGCACGACAAAGCCTGATGGGAGAGGCTTTTCCTTTCTCACCCTAACTTAGGGGGTGTTCTTATACTTTGGAGTCAGCCCACCAAGGCCTCTCCTGCTTTGGAGTTCTTTGACCCTTCAGCTATCTCATCCACTGGCTCAGCCACCCCAACATACATCTACCAATATCCATGTGCTATGCTCCTAGGAAAATAGCAGCCCTGTGAATACATCACTGAAACCATGCTTGGCTCCAACAGGAGATGGAGCTGGTGCTGGGATGAGTGCATGGAGCTGCAGGGAGCTCCACTAAGTGTTCTGTGTGCTTTCAGCACAGTAGGCTTCGAGCCCAGCCAAGCACGGACACGCATCTCTCAGGAATCCACTGATGCACCATAGTTAATCTCTCTCCCACAGCAGCCATCCAGGATCCAAAATGTTAAATCCATAACCTGCTCTCTAGATTTATTGTCCTGAAGGCCGTTAAGACTTTTGTGAACTTTGGAATGCAAAATAACGTTAGAAACTCACATTATTTATCTGACACACTAGAGTGGCTCCTCGTCAGCCATCGCTACTGAGGAAATATATCTCTGTTCTGTGTTTAGGAAACAAAGCTATTTCTGTCACACAGGAGACCAGCTAAAGCTTTTTAAAGAATCTGATTTTAATATTACTAATCTTTGCTTTTTGTTTTTGTACATCCAAACAACTTTGTGAAGGGGCCAGATTGATGTTGCTTTTCCAGTCATTTTTAATCATCATCTTTGCAGGCTGATAAGAGGCTGGTCACAATTTTCATTAGTGATTTGCTTTGCTCCACTTCTGTTATGGACACCACCTCAGTAAAAATCAATAACAAATCACAGTAGGCAGTGTGACCAGTGAAGAGTGGCTGTAGGCTGTGAGAGGGAAAAGGTTCGTATTCTTTTAAATTAGAGAAAAATTGAAAAGAGATAACTTTGTGGCTTCGTCAGAAGTAGCCATGCTAGAAAGGTACTGGATAAACACAGACTGTACTTTAGATCCTACATCATATTAACTCATTACTAAGAAGTAGTATCGGCCACTGCTGGGAAGTGTTTCCCTGTGTAGTGCACTACACAGGCCTGGTTCTCCCCCATTACTCCTGATTTACTCCATCTAACACCATTAACTTGAAGAAGGTTCCTTCTGACTTAATACCAATATGAGACCAAAACCAGATTCCTCCTTTTGAGACACTGAAAAAGAGTGTAATGCAGTCTTCTACTTGAGCCTCGCACAGACATTTTCCATTTCTCCTGAGTCTGTGAGGAATGAACCTTTCTGCTTTAAATTCACAAACTGTGAGCTCTCCCAGGGCAGTGGGAGAGACAACATAAACAGATTTTAGGTCACCCCCATGTGCTTTTCAGTGTCTCTTTTGTTTCTCTGCATCACAACTCCCCTGAAAAGCAGCAGCATGACTGGGATTGCCCACTCTAAGTGGACTCTAAGTCCTAGACTTGCCAGTCCCAGTATGTCAAGTTATTGCCTGGTTTTACACTAATAACACAACTGGGGGCTTGTAATCACAAGCCTTGGCGTGCCCTCAGACAGAGGGGACGCAGTGTTAGCCTCCACAACATCCTTGCTGGATGGCTCAGTGGAACAGGCGTGAGATGGATGCGTGCGCTGGCTCCTCCTCAGAGGAAGAACGTCGGGCTGCCAATGGATTAGGCCTGCGTTAGTCCGGAAGCAAAGAAGGTGGGAGGGGCCTCTGGTGTGGGTTCCAACAGGTTTATTTGCAGGAGGGTCCAGGAACCAGATAAAAGCCTCGAGAAGAAGAGGGCACACCATTTTATGGGGGGTTGGAGCAAGGCGGGGAAAGAGAAAACAACCAATGGAGTACAAGCAGAGGGGAGGATACAATTTTTCCGAACAAATGGAGAAAACAGGGAGGCGGGAGTCACAACAGGGAACCAATTAATACAAAAGGGAGAACTTTCTGGAACAGGGGGAGGTAACTTAAGATTGGGAGCCACCCAGGGGGAGGTAACCTAGACCGCAGTGATCTCTTCTGGTCTGCCCTCCGATCCATTGTTTCAGCCCAAGAGCAGACTGACCCACCCCAACATCTCCCCCTTCTTTATTACATTGAAATGAGGGGAAAGGCTTAAGGGATTTCAAAACTAAACACTTAAAAATGGGAAGGGCTAATAAAATTAACAACTCCATAAAGAAACCCCATACAATGTCCTTGATAATTGAAGGCATCCGGCCACTGGAGCTCCCAGTGTACAGGAGGAGCTGCAGCAGCAGGTGGGACAGCAGCACGTAGGATGTCATCACGCAGTCATGGGAGGTAACTTTAGGGACAGTGTAACATAAATTAATACAAATACGATTAACTTAAATAACAGTGGCTCCCTTGGACTTTTTCAAAACAAAGGGCCACTTAGGGGAGGGAAACACATTAGGGAAGGTGGGAAGGGGAATGTTTGTCTTTGCAGCCTGGGAGGAGAATTTCTTGTTTATTCAGGAGGTCTTGTTTCTCCTCCTTTTCCAGGCAGTTGCTACCACGTTTTCAGGCTGCTTTGGTTTTGATGTCTTTGTTAAAAAGGGTTTGATCCACTTTCCAGGGATCCATTTAGGTCCTTCTAGGGTTGATACACATCCATACCCTCTTCCCCATGTGATTAAGGGGTATGGGCCGCGTATTTGCAGTGTGTCTGGGTCTTTTACCAAGACATTAGGTCTTTCGGTTAGCTTAGCCTTGGTTGAATTTGTAAAGTGCCTTAAAATAAGGGGGTTCGGTTCTTCATGGAAGCAGTTTAAAAGATTTAAAGTGAAGAGCGCTTTGGCGAGTCTTAAAACAGGGGCATTAGTCTCATTGCCTCCTTTCTGCTGTTCAAGCAGTCTTTTTAATGTCTGGTGTTTGCGCTCAACGATTGACTGGCCTGTAGGAGAATGGGGGATGCTGGTGACATGTTCCACACCCCATTCGTCAAAGAATCTTTTCAATTCTGCAGATGTATATGCTGGGCCATTGTCTGTTTTTATTTTTTTGGTGTCCCCAGCACAGCAAAGGCTTGTACCAGGTGGTTGGTGACATCTTTTGCTCTTTCCCCACGATAGGCTGAGGCGAAGGTTGCACCAGAAAAGGTGTCTACTGACACATGCACATATTTTTGGCGACCGAATTGGGGGAAATGGGTATCATCCATTTGCCATACCTCACAACTGCCGAGGCCTCGAGGATTAACCCCTTGGCCTAATGATGGCAACTGGTATTTCTGGCAGCTAGGGCATGTCGCCACAATCGTCTTTGCCTGGTCTTTGATGAGGTGGAACATCCGGACGAGGGCTGGAGCATTTTGATGGAATGTGGCATGGCTCAACTGGGCTTGCTGGAATCTATTAGGCAAGTTTGCCATCTCAATAGGCATAGCTAGGGCATCAGCTCTCCGATTCCCCTCTGCGATGAACCCTGGCAGATCAGTGTGTGACCACACATGCATTACGTAAAAGGGTTGCTTTCAGTGGGAGACAATTTGGATTAGCTTCAAAAGCAAGTTATAGATTTTTGGATTTGCCACCTCTCTGAGCGATGCTCTTTCTGCTCTGGACACCACTCCTGCTACATATGTGGAATCTGTTACCAAATTAAAAGGTTCGTTGAACCGCTCAAATGCTCTGACCACTGCGGCAAGCTCTGCAACCTGCGGTGATCCTTTGACCACCTGCACATCAGACTCCCACTTCTGAGTGCAAGGATCCCTCCAAGCAATGACAAACTTGTGAGATGCCCCAGAACCATCCATAAAGATCATCAGGGCATTGAGGAGTTCACGACTGAATTTCTTTTGGAATTAATTTAAAGGCCGAATTGAACAATTTGTGTTTCGGGTTGTGAGCCGATATTTGTCCCAAATAACTATCAAAGGCAAACTGGAGATGATTGTTGTTTTG
Organism: Corvus kubaryi; assembly: GCF_017639235.1. Classification (NCBI taxonomy): domain Eukaryota; kingdom Metazoa; phylum Chordata; class Aves; order Passeriformes; family Corvidae; genus Corvus; species Corvus kubaryi. Next base: position 241,746 of record NW_024582062.1, on the reverse strand, counting down.
AAGGAGATGGTCCAGTGCACTGGTGGTTAGTGGCAGGTAAACACATGTGAAATCACACCCCGCAAGGGTACGGAGGCGAGACCTAGCCTTTATCACCAACTGCGCCATGAGCTCCTGTGGCGTGGTAATACTTTTGGATGGCTGGTGCGAGAGGAAAACCCACTCAATAATCAGAAGGGGATCCCTCTGCACCTTGTCCCACTGGAAAACCAGCCCATGGAGGTATGCATTTTCCCCAACACTATAAACTGAAAGGGCAGACCTGGGGCGTAACAATGGGCTTGGCGAGACGACAGCGCCTCCTGGACCTTGATGAGGGAGTTTCTTGCCTCTTCTGTCAACTGCCTCGGGGATTTGAGATCCTCGTTCCCACGAAGCAGGTTGAACAGAGGGGCAAGGTCCTCAGTCGTCAGTACCAGAAGCTGCCTCACCCAGTTGATGGACCCGCAGAGTTGATGGAGTTCCTGCAGAGTCTTGGGGTTATCGTTGATTTTTAACAGTTGGGGCACCACCATCTGCTCCTCAATTTTGAGTCCTAAATATTTAAAAGGTGAGGTCTTTTGGACCTTCTTGGGATGGATTTCAAATCCATCAGCCTCTAAAGCCCTGATTACCTCCCCCAGAGTCCAGTCCAGGTACTGCTGCGTGGGCGCACACACCAAAACATCGTCCATGTACTGTAGGATCACAGCTCCAGCTGCTCTTTTCTGGACAAGGGACAGAATGTGAGTGACATACCACTGGCAGATGGTGGGTGAGTTTTTCATGCCTTGCGGCAGAACTCGCCAGTGGTAGCGTTGCATGGGAGCCTCTCGGTTGAGGGAAGGCACCAAGAAGGCAAACCGGGGTGCATCATCCGGATGCAGGGGGATCTGGAAGAAGCAGTCCTTGATGTCTATGACTGCTACCTTCCACTGCCTAGGGAGCATAGAGGGTGATGGCATTCCGGGCTGCAGGGGTCCCATGTCCTCAATGTCCTTAATTTTCCGCAGGTCGTGAAGGAGTCTCCACTTGTCTGTCCCCGGCTTCCGGATCACAAAGACCGGGGAGTTTCAAGCGCTGTTGGAAGGCTTGATGTTCCCTTTCCCCAGCTGCTCCTCCACGAGTGCAGTGAGCGCTCTCAATTGGTGTTTTTTTAAAGGCCACTGGTCCACCCAGACCCTTTTATCGGTGAGCCAATTCAGTTTCTGAGTGGGGCGCTCCGCAGTGGCCCCTACTAAAAATCCTGGGGTTGAGATGGGATCTCAACCCAGGCTCCCCGCTGGGACATGAGATCCCTGCCCCACAATGTAAACCCAGAGTCAATAACAAATGGACGGACTGTTGCAATCCACCCCTCTGGACCCTCAATCTGGACAAGAGTCCTGCTTCTCTGGGCAGCCACAGATCCTCCCACACCCATAACAATACCTTCCACCGGTTGCAACCCCCAATGTTGGAGGCGATGACCGTCACGTCTGCCCCCATGTCCATCATCCCTGCTAGGCTGATGTCCGAGCCCTGGCATGAAATCTTGCAGCTTAGCATCGGCTTACCTTCCCCTACCACCTCAGCCCAGAAGATGGATGGGTTGTAGTTTTCTGGTGAACTTCTGGGCATGAGGATGGCCTGGGCGAGAACTTGGCCAGCTGCAAGAAAGAAAGGTGGATTAATATATTGCATGTTAATTGTAAAGAGTCCTTGTGGCCCTACTTGGGCGATCTCTGGTGTTATTGAGATCTCTGGTGGTGTACGCGTGGTGTCTCCTATTATAAACAAGCAGCAGTCTTTCAATCCTTCGCAACTCATGAGGACCCATTGAGGTGTGATGGAGTCCATCGTGGTTGCAGTGGCTGCAGTCACAGTTTTTCTGGTTGCGGCTTCTTGGCTTATGTCGTCACGCGGGGCTGCAGATCCACGCTGGGTCCTCAGTTTCCCGGCTGTACCTCCACGGGAGTGGGCCATGGTACTTGCCCTGGGGAAACAGCACAGGAACTTTGATTAATCAGGGCTGGAGCTCTGAAGTTCCAGGTCATATGTCCTGGCTTGCCACATCTATGACAAGTCCAGGTTCTGTTTGTCATCCTCTTGTCCTGAGGTGCCGTTGCCTCAGTGGCACCCGCAGCTCCTACCACATTCCCCCTCATTTTTAAATTTGGTTGGTCAATTGGAACTAAGGTTGTGCAGTGCCGAATCATCTGCTTTAACGCTGGTGAAGGATCAAGTGGAAGGGTCATAATCACTCTTCTACAAGGTTCATTTGCATTAGCTTTTGCTATTTGAATGATTATGCTTTCTCTAATTCTTGTATCTTCCACTTGCTTCTCCACCACTAATTTTAATTTGTCAATGAAGTCAATAAATGGTTCATTTGGAAGTTACCGAATTCCAGTAAAATTTAGTAGAGGCGCCGATTTAGGGGGCATCATTAAAAATGCTAGCTCCGCCGCATGTTTTACAGCATTTAAGACCGGCTCTGGGGTGTTTTGGGCCTGGACTTGTGGCTTGGCAAGCAACCCCTCACCGGTAAGGTGGTCCATGGAAACCCCTGCATTATTAGGGTCCTGCAACAGGATTGGGAGGACCTCTCTTAGTTGCTTTCTCCACCCGTCATCCCACATCTCGAATTTGGCTGGAGAAAGCAAGCAGGAAAAAATGCTTTGGAGGTCTGCTGGGACCAACACTGTATTAGTGAGGGTGGCCCGCAGGAGATTCCGGAAATATGGACTCTCCCTCCCAAACTCCTTCTGGGCTTTACAAAGTTCTTTGAGCCCAGCAGGGTCAAAGGGTTTCCAGGTGGGGTTGCCGCCAGCTCGGTTATAAGTAACCAGAGCGGCGAAGGGACCGGAGGAGGCTCCCGGTTCCGGGTTCAAAATGGCGTCAGTTCCGGTTTCCACAGTGTGGGAACCGGAAGACAAGGCATGGGAACCAGAAGGCTCCTCCCAGTAGGCGGGGGCTGAGGACAAAGAGGAGTGGCCACGGGAAAGGCAGGGACTCCCAACGCAGGGGGCAGTACCCAACGCGAAGGAGGAGCTCACAGTCATCACATTAGGAGGGGGCAGGGCCAGGAAAGGGTGTGGAGGAGGGAGGAGAAGAGGATTGTGGGAAGAAGAAGGAAAAAAGGCAGGCTGTGCCATGCGGTCTCCTCTATTTTGGGGGAATGCAGGAACAGCAGGGAAAGGGGGCGAAATGGTGGATGGAGAAAAGCCTTCACCGTCATTTTCAGGGCAATAAAACTGGGAACCACTTTTTGGGTGAACAAGTGGGGAAGACGGCATAGGAGAGCGGGTTTGGGTAGAAGCTGAAACAGCTTGGCCAGGGCTACTTCGGCGGGGTGGCTGAGAGGATCGAGAAGGGTCAGGGAGACAGTGGCAACCCTGTGCTTCTGAGCATTTTACACCTCCCGATCTTCTCAGCGACGGGGTAGTGGAATGAAGAACGCGAGGGGAGGAAGGAGGGACTTGGGAAGAACTGGGGAGAACTCGGGGCTTTTCCTTTATTTTCCGATTAGCTTTGTGTATATCACTCAAGGCCCAGACCATGTAGAGAAACCTCTCTCCAGAGGGATTTCCCGGTGGTTTAATTCCAGTATTTTGTCCCCCACAAATTGTCAAAACATGGCTGACTTCAAATTAACAGGGGACATCTGGGGAAAATAAAAGAAGAGCCACTCAACAAACCTTTTCAAAAACCCCTTTGATAACTGTAACCCACAACTCTTCAGGGACTCCCCAACTTGGAGATAAACCTCCCGTTGAGGCTGAGAAAGCTTAGCTCCCATCTTAAATCTCAGCCTCAACTTCACCCACCACCAGCAAAAAGGAGAGACTAAAGGTAATTTCCCAGGGGCCGGGAATCGCAAAAATACACACATGCAAAGAAGACACAGGTCTCTGGTCCTGGAAACAAAATGGCACGGTGGGGTCCTCCGGGTCAGGCTGTTCTCCTGGCAGGAGTTGGCAACCTCCTCTCGGAGCGCAACTTTTAAAACAGAGCGCACTGCCACGAGAGGCGTCGGCGTCTCCGAATTGCTGACACTCGCAGCCTCCTGGCAGTGAGGACGATGCAGGAACTCACATGTGTGTAGTCGCTGTTCGGTGCGCCAAGCTAACGCAACCGGGGGCTTGTAATCACAAGCCTCGGCATGCCCTCGGACAGAGGGGACGCAGCGTTAGCGTCCACAACGTCCTTGCTGGATGGCTCAGTGGAATAGGCGTGAGATAGATGCGTGCGCTGGCTCCTCCTCAGAGGAAGAACGTCGGGCGGCCAATGGATTAGGCCTGCGTTAGTCCGGAAGCAAAGAAGGCGGGAGGGGCCTCTGGTGTGGGTTCCAACAGGTTTATTTGCGGGAGGGTCCAGGAACCAGAAAAAGCCCCAAGAAGCATTGGGCACACCATTTTATGGGGGGGGTGGAGCAAGGCGGGGAAAGAGAAAACAACCAATGGAGTACAAGCAGAGGGGAGGATACAATTTTTCCGAACAAATGGGGAAAACAGGGAGGCGGGAGTCACAACAGGGAACCAATTAATAACTAAGAAAGGGAGAACTTTCTGGAACAGGGGGAGGTAACTTAAGATTGGGAGCCACCCAGGGGGAGGTAACCTAGATCTCAGTGATCTCTTCTGGTCCGCCCTCTGATCCACTGTCCTGGGTGGGGAAATCCAGCCAGTGGGCGGCTCTGGTTTGACTGACATTTGATGGTTTCAGCCCAAGAGAGGCTGAGCCACCCCAACACACTAAGGTTCCTGGCATGTGGCAACCTGTGTCTTGTAAGTGCAAACATTTTCTCTCTGAACAACTTCATTTAACATCTCAGTTATCTGGTGCTTTCTTTTTTTCCTTTTGTCTGCTTCACAGTTTTTATTTTTTTCTTTATCGTGGGGATTTTGCCCGTCAGAGGAACATTACAGAAGGGAAAATAAACAGATCAGTATTTGATGTCACACTTGCTGTTTAGAAGTTTCTCTTTCTTCTCCCATTACATCAATATTACCATGTTGATTCATAAGCAAAATAAAGTATATAAATACACTCTTTTTTTCATTTTGAATCATAAAACTCATAGTTCCCACAGCAACTGTAACTCAACCTTGATGTGCACATACATTAAAGGCAGGGAAATTACGCAGCAGTGGAATATGTGTGAGGGAATTATGCTAGTGGTTGAAATCCCATAGATGTGAAACATTTCATGTCTGTTTGTGACAAGATGTCACACCGAAAAAAAGAAGCTATCTAAAAGATTTTGATCTTTATGGACATAAATGGAATTCAATCATGCAATATGCAGAATCACTTTACTGAGGTGGTGTTACCTCCATTGTTGAACTCCACTGGCCTTAAAGATGCCAAAGCTCTCCAGAGCTCAAGAGAGTGCACTGAGCACGTGTGTGAGCTTCTCTGTTGTGCAGAGCAGTTGGGGTGACCCAGAACCACACAGAGAAGGGCCTGACATGTCCCCCAGACTAGGGCATGCACCATGTACCAGACCACAAAGCTGGAAGAATCATGAGAGGACCTACTGCATTCATATACACAATCTGTCATCCATCTTGCATCTTCCAAGCCTGCATGTCACTCCTCTTTTCAGCTGATCTCTGGAAAAGACACAGTTCTGAAACACAGGAAAGGATTAGAGAGACTGGGTTAGAAAGGACTAGAGCTCACAGGGATACAGATGAAAGGCTGGAAGCATCCACAGGCAAGAGGTCTCAGCGCCTCCAGCTCTTCTATACTGGCTGCCAAAGTAGCCAGTCACTGCAGGGAAGTGTTTTAAACACAAACTGCATCCCAGGGGACTTTGGTTAAGTTATTCTAATTATTTGTACAATAAGATGAAAGAGAAATGTGTTCCCAGTTCATAAAGGCTTCAGCAAATAGAGTCTACCAGGTGCTGATGCTCCTTTGTGAGACCTGAGAGCTGAGAACTAATTAGTCTCAAATTATACCCTACACAAAGACACAGCAAGGAAGCAGGAAAGACATTCACATGCCAAACCACTACAATGCACTTTCAAATGGCAGATCAAATAGGCATCACCACTTCAGAGGGCCAAGGATGCCTCCAGCAACCAGTTGGTGTTTACCTTAAACAGCAAGGAGAAAGGCAGGGGAGGAGAGGAAAAGGGAAACATCAAAAGGGGTGGCAGACCTGGCTCTCCTGAATTCTCTCCATGCTGTTCCTGTAGGAAAGGGGTTTCCCTTAAATTTAGACCTTTGGGATCTGCACAACTGCTTTCACCATTTGCTGTCATTTTTCATTGGATGTACTTTTAGAAGAGCTTCACAGTCAGCTCTTTTAAATAAACATGAAGGCAGTGACTTAGGAGAATACAGCTGGAGTTTGAAGATATGCTGTTTGTTGTATTCCATGATGCAGGAGGTTGTGTGTGATCCTACAATTAAAGGCTCATCACAATCCAGCCCAGAAGGGTTAACACAACTTTTCCTTCCATGTTTCCTGCCTGTGGAAGGTAGTGCTGGGTACTCCTTTCACTCCTGCACAACCTTTCTTACATCTCTCACCGGTGCTGCAAAGAGAAGACTCTCACCCTGTTGGGGTGACCCAGCCCACTGCAGGGCTGGGGCAGCGTGCCAATCAATCCCAGCTCCTCCCCTGGATCGAGTTCCCCGAAGAGTCAGACTCAGGGGGCGGCTGAGAAGCTTAAGCCACACCCCCCCCGGGCGGTGCCCGGGTCCAAGCCACCTCCCCCGGTTCGGGAAAATTCTCGGTTACTTGGTCGTTCATTGGTTCTGTTATAACTCCCGCCTCTCGGTTTCCCCCAGTGGTTCTTGTTAAATTGTATCCTCCCCCTGGCTTGTAACTCATTGGTTGTTTTCCCCTTTCACCAGGGTTTTAAAATTACCTACAAAACTGAGGACAAGGCTCCGAGATCCCATCCCAGCAATCTAACCTCATCATGATCCCATCGCATTAAACCTGTTGGAAGCCAGACCTGAACAGCCTCTCTCTTCCTTTGAGCTAACGTGAGCCGATCCCGTCGGCTTCTGCCATGTTTCGTCTGCTGAGAAGCCAGCTAGCTAACCCAGCAAGCAGCTCTTTTCCTGATCCCGAAGTCGCTTCTGCGACAGGCAGAAGTAACGCAGCTGGACTCTCTCTGACCTGGGGCACGCCAGAGTTGGTGCCTCAAGCACCAAACGCTGCGTCATCACCCCCCTTTGAAACCTTCAAAATTAAATAACCCTACCAATAACCTGCTGCAGGGCAGAGATGTATCTGTGCCTTTTTATCAGCCAGTTAGTCGCATGCACAGAGACAATGCCAGTCTAGGGAATGCCTGAGAGGAGACACAGTCATTAGTCAAAGCAATTTCACACTAAGAGTGTCCTGCAAACAGTCCTCAGCATTCCACTTCCATGCCTTCATATGATGAATGCTGTGTAGTGTACACAGTTTATGTTTTCCACTGAAGTACATATCATTGTCCTCCTCTAGTGGCACCATCCTGGACTAGACAAACCATCACCCTGTTACATCCTGGTATTCCCACAGCTCATCTCAGACACCCTAGTGCACATTCAAACCAACTCCTCTGCTTGGATTGGAGAGGTTCTAACTTGGTAGTGACATGCATGATGCCACCTTCAGCTCACAAAGACCTAAAGCTTATCCTAGAGCACAAGGCATCAAAAAGGCTACAAGGAAACTTAGTCCATTAATTCAATTCTAAAAAAAGGCATTTCATAAGGAAGATCAGAACCTATGTCAGAGCTTGACCCAGTTTTGGCCTGGGGAATCCCACAGAAGTCCCTGGGGAGCACCCAGCTGTTTGGGGAGGCGCAGAGTTGAGGCCAGGGATCAGCCAAACACCCAACATGTTCCTTCACACCAACTCCCCTCTCCTTTCCTCCTTTTCTCCTTTTCTCATGCATGTGATTCATTAATGATAGCATGGTCTGCTGATCACATCTGGACCACTCTCTGCTAAGAGTGCTCAGGGTACCATGTTAATAATATCCAGGTCTCTGTTTACCCTCCCAAAGCTGCCTGTACATTCTGTGTTTCTAACTCAGCAGCAGGTGCTCAATGCAGGCAGATACATGGTACTAGTACTCAGGCAGCACAACAGGCTCCTGCATTCACCTGACAGAACTAAAACACATGCCAGAGTTACTGGGGGCTGTTGGCACCTAATGATGCAGACACTCAGGCTGGAAGACCCCAAAAGCATCCAAAGATCTCAGCAACCATTCCTATTCACAGTCAAACATCCAAACTGCTTGGGTGCTTTGAACTTCTTGCTGGATGTGTTTCTCTTTCTATAGATGCCTCCATACCTTTAAACATTTGTTCCAAAGCAGAGCCAGTCAGGAATGCTACAGACTTTCTCACTGGAGGGTGGTTATTAAGTCGATAATATATTCATAACCTGTGAGATGCAAGATTGGAAAAAGCCCAGCACTTTTTCTGGCCCTTCCCTCTGGGATTTAACTAACCCATCTTGGCACAGCTCTGTTCTCCTTCCTGACCAACACCTCATCCCTGAGAAAAACAGGTCAAACACAAGTTGCTAAATTCCCTGAACTGGGCTGTCTTGCCCTTAGCCATTCCCCTGATGTAAAGTTCCAAAGGCTGAATGCCATTGTGCCATGAATCATGTTTATTGTAACAAGAAACAAAGAAGGAAAAGAACAATGGAAAAGGGAAAGAGAAGAGAAAACAAGAAAGGAAAAGACAAACAGAAGAGTGAAAGGGAGGGATATAGATAGACCCATTAATTCGCTTCTGTTTGCTCTGGGGTTTAAACAACAAGCCTCTGTGTCTCTGGTTTATCTAGGTTCCTCAGCTGTGAAACGTGCTGTGCTCCAGTGTCCTCTGAGCTTTAGAGATTTGCTGGGAAGCTGGAAATGAAGCAAGAGGCTCACCAAACAGAGATAGCTGAGGCAGCCTCATACATCACACTCAGAGGAAATCTGTTCCTTTCAGCACTGCCCATGGATGAAATTACATTATATTCTGTTTGGATAACTGGATGTCATATACCACCCAACCTGTTATGGGATGGCATTTCCTTCTGTAACAATGCTGTTAGCTGCATCCCAGGACAGAGAGAACAAGGCACAGGTTCCACGAAGTATAGAGGAAAAAGTAAAGACAGAGAGGTGTTAGTTCCAAGAAGTCCTGGTTCCAAACTGGACCTCTCAGGGTCAGGTTAGTAATGGAGAGGGTGAAAGACAGAGCATATAGAACAAGAATGAGATGAAGAAATGAAAGGGAAAGAAGCAAATCTAAGAGGAGAGAAAATGAGGAGGAGAAGGGAAATATATATAAATCCCCAAATATATTAGTTTGGGGATTTTTTCCCAGCACAAACACAAAGCATTTTCTTCTCAATTTGTGAGGTGGGCTGCACAGGTCCTTTAGCTAGAAATTCACTGTGGAGACAAGCCTGTCCCACTGGGCAGGGGCAGGTCACATAACATCTGCCTGGTGGTCCTGCAAAAATACAGCAGTTTTCTTTGATCTCAGCCACTGAGGATCACAAAGGTATTCCAAGACTCCCAGCCACGCCTTGCTGCCTTTTATATTCACCATTTACCTACATTTTGTCTAAAACACCCTCAATTTCCCCCTCATTGTGTCCTTTCTTGCAACACCTCACTCCAGCTCATTGATGGCTTTTTAATAGCACAGTTAGAGCTGTCACACAAGCCAGAGGATAATTTTATGTGTCATATTGTCTCAGTGCATCCTGGGAACTCCATCTGGCTCAAGCAAACTTATTTTATTAAAATAATCTCTCCTCCCTGCTAGGTATTGAATCGTCTTGGCTCAATGGCCTCGCTCAATATCAATTTTTCATGCTTAATAATTAGTACAAAGAATAGAGTTTCATTGAATAAGTGTTTAATGTCACACATGATTAGGAGACACAGAGATGACCTAACCAGGAATTCAATTTGGGGCCTACAAGAAAATGTTAGCCTTTATTTTTCTTCCTGAGGTGTACTGTTCCCTTCTGCAATTAACTTCTTCAGAAATCTATGCTGCTATTAGTTGATTGCAACAATTGCTGCAATTCTCCTTTTAACTTGAGAAGAGTCACCAGGTTTGGAAGGAATTTCCAATCAAGCACAAACAGGCAAACACCCAGTTTCACTGCTGCCTTTTAATGTCAGTGTGATGATGTCTTAGTCCCAAACCACAGGCTCATTTCCTAAATAGAGCAGAAACCAAAAAATTACTTGCCACAATGGGTCTCAGATAAGCTATAGAAGCAATCCAGGCAGCACACAGTGATTTGTTTGCCTGGCCGCTTGTCTCTATTTATCTACCCATCTAGTTAACACTACCTATTCACCGGTTTGTGCACCCAGTGCTGTCAGCCCTTCCAATCAGGATGTTTGTGGACTTGGTGGATGCCTGATATATTTAGTCTCCAAAGGCTCTCTGCTACTACCCCCTTTTAAATGTATGGTGCCTTGGTTTGAAAGACAGGTGTCTGCTAAGGAAGGCAGGAGCCTCCCTTGGAATGGCAGAGGTGACCCCCCTTCCCTCTGAGTTATTATAATTTTGAAATCAAGGGGCTTTTAGGCAAAGATGTGGGAAATAGGAATAACAGTTCTTTACTATTATATGTCTATATGTATATAACAAGTCAAATGAACAACAATAACTATGGCAGTAACAGCAAACAATCACAAACCCAGTGCCAGCCTTCTCGGCTGTCGGGCCCTTTCCCCTCAGGTGCAGTTCTGCTCGCAGCCGGCAGGGGCGCTGGCGGCTCCCGGTGAGCAGGGCAGGTGCGATGGTTCCCCCGCGGCTGCAGGGGGCGCTCCGGAGCGAGCTCGGGGAGCATGCAGCACTCGTGGCCTGGGATCCTAGGAAGGGATGGGACAAAGGCTTCACAAACCCCCTGGACAGCTGATCCCAGTGTCCAGCCGGACCCTCAGGAACAGCAGGCTGGAGCGGCAGGCTGGAATGGCAGGGATGAGCACAAATCCCAGGTGGCAGACAGGATGTACCCAAACTGCGGAGCTGCAGTGGGAACCCCCCTGAGGTCTGGGCAGGC
>NW_024582062.1:183594-215734 GCF_017639235.1 Corvus kubaryi | reverse complement strand
AGGGCGGGCTTGGGATCCCGGGGTTTCTCTGGCAGAAGGAAAAGCAGTCAAAGAAATCAGCCTCCCTCTCCATCCAAACGCCGGGACGGACTGTCCACACACCCAGGTGAAACAAAAGAGTAGCCAGATGTACCCCACCCCAATGGCTAGGTCTTTTGTTTTTCTTAAGCAACCAGCAATTTGTCCCCCTAGCAACACGTATGGGGGAAATTCCTTTAACAGAAAAAAAACCTAGGAGAACTCCTAAAACCCCAACATATGGAAAATGAAATTCAGATAAAAAAATTCAAGCCAACAAATATATTTATGAATGAAGATGAGAGACAGCACCTAATTGTTCTGGGGGTTCTTCTAAGTGATTTTTCCATGGCATATTAAATTGAGTTCTTCCAGTTCTGGGATTACCATCCTGACCGACTTTCCTTCTCCTGCATATTTAACTCATTACAAGTGGTCTGCAAATGGTTGTGCTCTCCATGTTCACAGTGACTGAAATCTTGTCTTAATATATTTCCTACAAAAGCAATTCTTCCCACTTAAAATTCACTAACACACCAGTCTATGACATCTTCATATATATCACACACTGCTCTGAGGAGTGATAATAAGAAAATTTGCTCAATGAAACATACTTTCCTCCCTTTCTCTGGTTCCCTCATCCCTCTTCTCACAGAACCTTCCAAGCAAACTCTTTCTTTTAATAGGATTTGGAAAGCATTTGATAGCAGCTGTCAGCCCTTTACACCTGCACACAATCCACACTCTGCTCTTCCCCATAAAAGAGCACATTGATCTATCCTCTGCAAGATGTATTTAATTTTCCTGGAACTTCTGATCAGCTGGCTTGTCCCAGAAGAACAAGTGGCTAGATGAGAAATGTGTTCCCTGTTCATAGGGATATTTTATGTGCAAGAGATTGATTTGCTGTGATAGCCACCAACTTCCTGGAAACCTGGCAGCGCCTTGAACAGCCTCCTGTACTTACCCAAAAGATGCCTGTAAATACAGAGCACTGTTCCTCAGCTTGGGGAATAAAGCAGCAGAAACCCCAGCTCACCTCTGTGCCTGTTAGTTGGGTATGTGGGTGTTTCTGTCAGTAACCTAGAGGAGATCTAGACACTCAGCACCATCCTCCAGGTCATGAATATTTAATTTTTAATGAAACAATTTGGACCCTTTTTATTTTGACAATTTCTTCTCAGCTCCTGTGCTGCTGCAGCAGTAGGAGGGAAGTAAGGGGTAGCAGAACACATCAAGGCTAGCCCAGATTATCAAAGCGAGATTCAGCTTCAGAAGAATCCCAGGCAGTAGAGACCTCTCTAGGAAAAAAGAAATCTTGATTTCTCAGCTGCTTTAGGGTGCCTGGCCAGAACTTCAGCTAATAGGAGTCTGCATCCTGAATAGGATCATTTTAGAAGACCTTCGTCAGCTGTTTCTTTTCCACTTCCTTTCCTCACTCTGTATTACTCCTGCTGGGATATCTACAGAACAGCAAGATGGTTTCTTCCTTTCGAACCTGAGAGACACAGTGAGTAACTATGCACGCAGGCAGTAAAAAGAAAAATCACTTGGATTAATTAGGGACTTTATTTTATTGTTTATTTGTGGGAGTGAGACACTTACTGCAACTGTATTGCACATGGTAATGAAATACAATTACCTATTCTTCTCCAACTCAGATGAGAACAAAGAAGCCCGAAGTCTTTGGAAGGTGAAGGTGAATTAAAACCAGATTCAAAAAAAAAGGAGAAAAAGAGCTTTGAAAGGAGTGGAGGGGCTGGGAGCTTATTTTGCTTTTGAGATCTCTATTAAAATCAAACATTATTTCAGAGGCTTCCAGCTCTAGCAGATAATTAATGAAATTAAGCTGAGGATTTGCTGCTCAATATTTGCTCATGCTACAAGGGAAAGAAACAGTGCCAAACCACCTGGAATTTTATGGGCAAATAAATCAAGAAAGAGTGGTGTCTTGATTACTCAGACTACAGAGGGAAAATGTACCTCTCTTTACAACAGAGGCTTCTCAGTAAAGGTAAAAATTAATTGGTTTTCAAAGCCACCCCCTGCCAGTGCCCAGTTTTGCAGTGGTTGAAATACTGGGAAAGTCTCTAAAGCACTCTGGGGCTAGCGTAATCAGGATATAGTCAAAAGACTGACATTTTCAAAGCTGCAAGTGGATTTGGATGCTGCAGTTGGGAAGGCAGTGATGGGAACCTTAAACAACCTCTCTCCAAGTCTTGCAGGGATATGAGAGCCAGATGAAGGATTGTGGCAGTGGGTTTTAGGCAGGATTTTCTTAGCCTCTCACTCATGCTGTGACTAGGGGTGTGCAATGCGTGGAACTCCCACACTCTGCTGAGCTCCAGGGCAATTTATTTCTCTGATTAATCAGACTCATTTCAACTAGTACAAAAGACACAGATTTTCCAGCTCTGACAGTTTCTAAAACCAAAATTACTAAGTCAGTCCAAACTGATGAGACAGGCAGCCTGGCTTAGAGTCTTGAGCTTGGGTAAGGTAGAAGGCCAGAGTAGGTGATCAAAATTGTGCTTCCAGCTTTAATATTCATATATGTGTGCTTCACTGTGCTATTGGGGGTCAGTAATCACTGAAGCAAAGCTGTGTGGCGCCATAAATGTGTGCCAGCTTTGGCCACCAAGGTAGACATCCATAAAATTAGTGACATCAACTACTAATAGAATTGGATCCACAGGATGCTTACAAGTAGCCTTAGCTTTTAAAAAGGAATTGAATCCATACTATAGGAGGAATGAGTTTAGCCTTTTTTATAATAAGCCCAGAGTTAGTTTAGAGACAGTCAGACCAGCCTTTAGTCCAATTGGGAAATGCTGGCCCTTCAGCTCCAAGCTATTTGCACAGTGAGCAACAATGAAACCTCCTTCTGCCCTGGGAAACCACTTGCCTGGTTTGATTGCCCTAGGGCCCGATGCAGCTTCAAGCTGGAAATGGAAATGCTATCTGCAGGAATGGCAAGTGCAGTTAAACGAACCATCAGTGGGGATCTGGGAGGATCTGGATCCCTCAGGCCACTCTTTACCATGCCACAGGATTTCCAACACAGGTATGGTACATCTTTTGTGATGTGCTGTGAGAGGGCAGAAGACAAAACAGGATTCCAGTCTAGTCTTCCATGGCAATCCCCAGGTATGTGGGGATGAATGACATACAATAATAGCAAGTCATTACATCTGCACTGAGAGTGATAAAATAAGGGGTCAGCAGAGAATCCAGAGGTTTTCCAGGGGTCTTGCACTCAGCAAGCAATTGCAGGTTAGTGTGTGATAGATTGAGAGGCCACGTTGAGGAGACAGTTAATAAAAGCAGGACTAGAAGAATCAATGTATTCTGACACACCAGTGACAGATTGGAGAGAGGGACAGATTTAATATCCCAGAGTTATCCTTTCCCAGCCTGACAGATTTAATATCCCAGAGTTATCCTTTCCCAGCCTAAGGGCCCTGCAATTGATTGAATAAATTAAAGCATTGCTGTGGATGACACTCAAGTTAAGGTCATATCAGCACTTCCATCTTAACTCCCTGTTTCCTTCCCTCTGAGGTTTTCTTTTTCAAGTCTTTGCACAGAAAGCTTACTCCCGGGCTACAATTCTGCCAAGAAGATCTCACCTCCCATTCAATTTTGCTATTACAATTTTCAAGAGGAGGGAAAAAAGCAAGAAAAGGAGGAAATTACAGAAGGAGGAAGAGATAGATCTATCTGGTGTGCTTTTGAAATGAAAGGATAAACAGGCCATATCAGGTGTCTAGGTTTGAAAGACAGGTGTCTGCTAAGGAAGGCAGGAGCCTCCCTTGGAATGGCAGATGCGACCCCCCTTCCCTCCAAATTATTGTAATTTTGAAATCAAGGGGCTTTTAGGCAAAGATGTGGGAAATAGGAATAACAGTTCTTTACTATTATATGTCTATATGTATATAACAAGTCAAACAAACAACAATAACTATGGCAGTAACAGCAAACAATCACAAACCCAGTGCCAGCCTTCTCGGCTGTCAGGCCCTTTCCCCTCGGGTGCAGTTCTGCTCGCAGCCAGCAGGGGCGCTGGCGGCTCCCAGTGAGCAGGGCAGGTGCGATGGTTCCCCCGCGGCTGCAGGGGGCGCTCCGGAGCGAGGTCGGGGAGCACGCAGCACTCGTGGCCTGGGATCCTGGGAAGGGGTGGAACAAAGGCTTCACAAACCCCTGGGCAGCCGATCCCGGTGTCCGGCCAGACCCTCAGGAACAGCAGGCTGGAACAGTAGGCTGGAACGGCAGAGATGAGCACAAATCCCAGGTGGCAGATGAGATGTATCCAAACTGCGGAGCTGCAGTGGGAACCCCCCTGAGGTCTGGGCAGGCAGGGTGAGCACAGCTACAACATAGCAAAGGCTCGAAGCAATGGCGGGGGCAGGGCAGCCATGGCCCAGCTCCCAGCGGGGCAGGGAAGGGCGGGCTTGGGATGCCAGGGTTTCTCTGGCACAAGGAAAAAAAGCAGCCGAAGAAGCAGCCTCTCTCTCCATCCAAACGCCGGGAACTGACTGTCCACACACCCAGGTGAAACAAAAGAGTAGCCAGATGCACCCCACTGCAGTGGCTAGGTCTTTTGTTTTTCTTAAGCACCCAGCAATTTGTCCCCCTAGCAACACGTATGGGGAAAATTCCTTTACCAGAAAAAAAAAACCTAGGAGAACTCCCAAAACCCAAACATCAGGCTACTGTGCTTATTCTGTGTCATGATCAATCTCTCTTTGCAAATAGTGAGCAGAAAAATAGACTTTGAAAAGAAAAATTTACAGAGAACTGACAAAAATATATAGCTGTAGGCCAAATTAATCTCTGTGTAGCTTCACTTGCATGCAAAATTCATTCTTTCATTACTAAATGTATCTAAGGTAATTGCAGATGAATGCTCTTCCCCTTTTATTACCTCTTGACAAGTGTCTCTCAGAATCATCAATAGGATTTTATGTCACAACAAATTTAACTGCTCAAATAGAGTCAGGTGCTATGACAGAACTGGGCCCTTTGTTGAGCTGGTCTGATCATCAGTATTCCCAGGGCACCTCTCACCCATGTACAGAAGTGAGTCTTGGAAAATGCTCAGTTTTCTTTAAAGCACTAAGCACCCTCATCTGCCCCTCAGAAATGTGCCATGTCTCTTATAAACCAAGCTTTAAAACCATTCTGTATAATTTTCATTTTTATAGGCTGTGTCATTGTCGAGACTCCTGCACCAGCCACCATTGGGTCAGTACCATCCCAAATATTGCCAAAATGCTACTCAGACATCTGTTGACACACAGTTGGTTGACGAATAATGGGCCAATAGACCATGCTCAGAAAATTGTGTATTACAGATAATAAAGATTGTGCAGGGCAACTTGCCTCTGCTGTGTGGTTCTTTGTGTTAGTGCTTGGTATCGTACCCTCTACAACCACACCAGCTCCAGCAATAGCAACAACAGAACCTCACTTTCACTTTTTAATTTCATTCCACTCACTGTGCATAAAGCTCCACTGCTAAAAAGTATGAGCACTTAGCATATTTCTCATTTTAGCAATTACCCATCTGACCCCAATTCCTTCCTTATCTTTTTGGCAGCACTGATAGGGCACCAGAGAGCAGTTTCAGCCTTCTCCCTGTGTGGAGAAGCAGGTGCTCCGAACTTCATACAACATAACATTTCACCAGACAACACAACAGGAGAACTCCCCACTCTTCCCTGATTGGCAACAGCCAAAAAACAGAATGGTTCTTCATAGCTGCATCTCAGGATGCTTTGGGACAGATGTGCACATAAGAATGTAGTATGTGAATGCTGTCTTTTATGGGAGTCACATGGCTACAGCCCTAAAGATCTACTTAGAAAATTATGAGGCTTGGTGTTTTAAAATGAGAAAAAAATGTACACAAAATGGTTCAGGTCAGTATTTGACTGAGACACAAGGCAAAGCCAGTTGGACATCCAACACAGACACAGCAGTGTGCACCTCACCTCTTCACCAGCCAGACTACATGGGCTAAAGTCAAAGTAACAGAGTCACCCCTGTATGAATCTGCATTTAAACCACGAATTTATGGGGTAAACACACCAATCATTCAGGCTCTTGGTGTCAGCCCCTGTGGGGCCCTCAGTGACTGTCAGCGTGTATCTGAGTCCACGGGCTGTTTGCCTGTGAATATAAATATAGATTGAATGTCAGTGCCTCTTTCCACAAGTCAAGGCTTCTCATTTAAAACACTGCACTTGCATGTTAAGTAGAGAGCAGTTAGACACTCAAAGGCAGGACAAATCTAATTTGACTAGAAGGGTATGGTGAAATCAATGCAGTGCAGTGGCAGTATGGAGGACCTTTGACCTCTAGTCCTGCTTCTGATATTCACTTGTCTTTTATACCCTCCCTGTTTCACTGCTCCTTGGGTCATCATTTACACCAATATGCAAATAGCCACTGGTGCTCCAGCATCCTACACACATCACATTTGTGCAGGGCAACACAGACTTCACATCCACTGTGCCTGTATTTATTTTTTAAATCATCTGCCAGAGTGGTCAGAGTGAGCTTACCAGCCCTTCTTCCTGAGCAATGTAAATGATGGATTTAATCTACTATACCACAGCCCTGGAAAAACCACACACCTTTTTGTGAATAATGAGAACCTTCTCATGGATTTTTCTAAATGAAATGGAGCACAGTTGGCTAAAGCAGTCTCTGGAGGCTACTCTTTAAACATCAAGCATAGCATCCTCGGGCAGTGGAATTTTATGAATCTCCCTCTGAAGTAAATGCACTCATTAGTTTTAGGCTGAGGGAGCAGATGGCAGCAGACTTGCCCTTCCTTGGACATAAGTGGCAGAGTCTGCACTACCCTTCATTAAAGGCTCTGAGACATTAAAGAAACTAGTAATTAATCTAAAGATGCATGTCAAAAAATTTCTTTCCTTCCATGAGGTCTGGGTTTCCTACCACATATGACATCATTACTAAGTATCCAGCACAGCATTGAAACTGAGAAAAAGGGGGAGGGAGGCAGAAGGAAAAACAGAATTCACCATTCTGGCTATGATTTTTATCTGAACAATGCAAAATGTCAATAATGACATCTTGAAATAGGAGCTCACATACTTAGAACTTCAGATTTGAAATTCACCCCAGGCTGAGCCAGAGGCTTGAAAAGATTTGTAAAATTTTGGAGTAAGCTTGGGTCCAGTGCAACATTGTAAAAGGTCCAATTCCAAACAGAAAGTGGCAAATTTAAACCTGGCTTCAGTTCTCACCAGACCTTTGTAAATCCATTATTTCGTTTCAGAAGACTGGAAGAAAGCCATTTTGCAACAGCTGTTGTTAAGCCAGGTGGAATTGGTGATTCTAGCTAATTATCTGTTTCCACTCAAAAATGGGGAGATCCTCAGCAAAGTGCAGCTGGAGGAGAACTGAAGGAGAATCACCTCTGTACATGTGGCCTGATCCTGATACACTCCAGCCATGAACCAGACTAACCACAAAGAACCAGTCTAACCACAGTGACACCTTTAATGCAGCAGGACAGCCTCTTTATTGCAGCCTCTAACCTGCATCTGATTTGGCTCTGATTTTGGTCTTCATCTGAAGCCTGCCAAGGACAAGAAATCCTGACTGTTGATTGAGAAAGTCCTCTGACACTCTCTGACTTTCAGGGCACAACTTGGTTGAGTTCATATATCCCCTATGATGATCTTGGCAACAGCAGCCTGGCTCCTCCAGAATAGTTGGCATCCACTGCTGGGTGGTATCTGCCAGGGATTCCTGTCAATGTAGGGACACACAAAGAATTCTTCCTCCCTGCTCCAGCTCACTGTTCTCTCCCCCAGGGTGCAGCTGTTATCTCAGACAGGAGGGTAATTGAACAGACTCGGTTTTTTGACTGAGGATCAAAACAAGTTGTGTTTAGCTAAACTCCCTTCACAGCTCAGTTTCTTGATGCTTCTGGAGTTACATCAGCAGAAAATCTAACTTTATTATTAGTGTTTCTGTAACAGATTATTCTATTGTGTTGCACACAACAAAGTGTGTTTCAGAATGCCACAAAACATCCCAAATGCCTGGCTAGCTCTTCATATACCTGGAGCTTCACTGCACCTGCACAAATTGATTTGAAAATGTATCATCCCGGGGTTCTTTCTTATAAAAGGTCTATAAAGAGGTTAGTTTGGAGAAATAGCCTGAAGAATAGCTAAGCAACAAGCTTGAAGCATCAGACACCTGCTACTCCCACCACCTCAGACTAAGAAGCCCTGATGTTGCCTTGGGTCAGGCCCTCAAAACATTGCTATGTCTCCATCTGTACAACAGGTAATGACAGCTCAGTTTTGCAAAGTTATTCTTTGGCTAAACTAACTGAACACTGAAATGTCTGTATAATTGTAATTGCAAATAAATCTCAGTAGCTATTTAAAATTAGGATTTAAAAACTCAGTGGATTTTAGTAGCAGTATTAATATTACCACCATAGCCAAGGCCCTTTGCATACTCTGTGCCCAAATCCTGCAGCTCTAATAATCAAGGGAATGTTTAGTCTTTGAGCTGTAATATTTCTTGCCTTTTAGGATTCATCCCTGACAATAATTAAGTCTCATAAGGATGAAACTTAAATGAGCAGTAGCCTTTGGGGATGGTATTAGTGTGCTAACTGAGTTTGTGGTTTAAATATTAATGTCAAAGTGTAATTACCATCTGCTAAGTTTCAGGCTTGTGTTTGAAAACACATTGAGCTAAGCAGGAAGAATGAGCTGTACCAGTTGGAAGCTTTTAGAGCCGGAACAATTTCTCAACCAGCAAAGATTAGAAGGAGACACGCTTGGTGGGTATTCTTCTTGCAATCCCAGTGTGTGGTGGCTTCCCACTGCTGGCTGACTCCAGGCATAGCTCCCACCTCCTTCACCAGCAGAAGCCTCAACAGCAGCAACACTCTAATACGTCATTTCAGGGGAGGTCGGGGATGTCGTGTGTCTACCTTACAATTGCAATGCAAGCTAGGGCTGTGTCCCAGGGGAAAAAGCCTCATCAAATTTAATGCCACTGTCCTTTTCTCCTTGTAGCCTATTTGCTTATTCCCTGGAGGCTGAGCAAGGATCCTGCTGGGTTCCCAAGATCCCTCTGGCAATGAATGAGGAAGCACGTAACTGTTAGTTCACTTATCACATCTGGGCTCCCTGTGTGAAGTCTTGTACAGACTTCACAGAATGTTCCCAGGGAACATTCAACATCTGGAAGATTGGAGCTTGTAGAAGAAGAGCTTTACAAAGTATAGGGATAGCGAGAGCAGGAAAGCAGGGTGGTGGTGAATGCCTATTAGGTTTGGAATGGGAGAGAAGGATTCTGGGCATGCTAGCACTTGAAAGGGAAAGGCTGCACTGCAGTGGAGCCACAAATTGCAAGCCAAATACAGTAGTGCTCTACTCTCCCTCTAGGTCTTGAGCTTGAAAGAGGGAGGCTGTAAGTCATTTCACTTCATGTCTGTTCATTTCAGACAAACAGAACAGAAAAGTCAAGGCACAGAAAGTGGAAAGAGGGCAGGAAACGGAGCTGACTTCATGAGGCTGTGTTAGCCTGGCCACTAGTTAAAAATATTAATAACATATAAGCTATTCCCACTACTCCCAAGCCTTTGTGTGATGTCAAAAGTGTGGACAGGAGGAGAAAAAACAAAGTAATGCAAACAGATCTTGCAGAGTGTTGCCTAGGCTTAATTCCTTTTTCCTATACACAGCTACCCTGACCCTCTAGGGAAGACCTTCTCTCCCCAAGGAGTGCTGTCCCTGTTCAAGACTTCCTTTCATTAGAAATTATCCTTGTGCCCTGGGTAGGATCAGGTGATCCCTACACCTTCTCAGACCTCTGCACAATAGATGACAGATTAAAGATGATTCCTCTGATGCTGCCCTTTGCCTCTGGGGAGAGCAGAGCTTTGAATGGCCGTGGAGGTCTGTGTACCACAGATAAATCTTTCATTCAGCATCTGTTGTAAATCCCAAGGAATCTAAAGGGATTTAGCAATTTACTCTAGCCAAGGCTTAGATGATCAAAAGAATTTCCTCAAGTCAGCAGCACTTAGGATGAAAACTAGCCAAAATCTTTAAATATAGTCCCTCAGCAGGATGAAGCCATTATTCTTTCTTTTTGAGTTTACATGTCTTTATTTTTATCATCTCTCTGAGATGAGAGAAAAAAAGTTTAAGAGCATGGCTAAATTTTGCCTTGCTCAGTTTCTGCCCTGAGACACAGCTATCTCCAACCTCCCAGTGACATCAGCCTTCAGAGACTCATCAATAGCTGTATTGCTGGAAAAGACTCATTGCCAGTGCCCTAATGACCAAAAACCTGCCAGAGGAACTGCAAAATTAACTCTGGTTTTAATAACTAAAGATTAAGTGAATATTTTCTTCCATGAACTATTTCAGCTGGCACTCCAGCTGCAGACTGCTCTCTGCCTTCAATGGAGGGATCATACCTTCAGCTGCTTTGGGGTAGGACATGCACCCCTGTTCAGGCAATCTGGTCTCCTGGGTTGCGTTTCTGGCTTTCTTCTGGCAACATTCAGGATCTCACAGAAACCTGGTGCATGTTTTAGGAGGAAACACAGTAATCCAAAATGGATAGCCTCATTTGGAACACAGAGCCTTCCTCTCTCTCTGTCTCTGTTTCCACTTCTGTAAAATGGCTTTCTGCTCTTTGGAGAAAGGAAGGGATTTTGCTGATGTTTGGTAAGAGGTCATGGAACAGAACTGATAAATGGTAGAATAGATTTCCTACCTGTCTGCAGATCCTGACTCTTCACAGACCTTGAGCTGTGCCCTTACACCAACGGTCAGGTCCAGTATGGTACTCAGCATTTCTGGCCCCCAATCCTAATTCTGTCTGTAAATGTGGAGTGAAAATAATAAAATGCGATATAAATACTGCTGTCACTCAGGGCAGTCATTGCTTCTTAAAGAGAACTCTATAAAGTACAGGATTAGGTCCCACTAACTTTTTTGTCTCTAGTTCTTTCTGCCTTTTTTCAACTTACTCAGTCTCCTTCTCCCTTTGCAGGTATCTTCCACAACATCCCTTCTGTTCAAATTCTGTATTATCCCAGCTGGGATGACAGTCCTGGACAAAACATCCCAAGCAATGTGTACACTATGTATCTGCCCTGCTCTGACTTTATGCTGGATCAGGTATTGCTTGTTCTCCCCTGGGCAGTGTGTAAGCTGCCATAAAAGCGTAAACTGGCTTAAGTCTGAGCTCCGGGCATGGGCTAATCCAACTGAAATGCAGCCGTCTGTAACAGAGAGCAAAAATCAAATTTGTCCTGCCAGAAGGACCAGAAGTGTACCAATCTTTTACAGTGCTTGTGGAATCGCAGATGCGGATAGTACCTGGAGATGCTTGCTAAATGGGGAATGGGTGAGGTATAAACCTTAAATCCTTCCTGCTACAGAACGTCTTTCCAGGACAGAGCCAAGACCTAGATAAGGCACTGTGAATTGACTCTGCAGGTGTGCTGAAATATTTGCTGATACTTCTAGAGGGCTAAATTCACACACGCAAAAAACCATGCTGGAACAATGAGCTGAGCAAACTTAAAATAATGACACAAGAATGAAGTGTGGCTCCACTCCCTTCCTAACTGGGACAGAACTAAACAATCACCAGGCCCTCCTTTGCTATAATTTCTCTGGCAGGGAAAAAGACACGAGATCAACATGACACTCATGTCCCTATGATCTGCTCCAGAAATTGCTGGGGACATGAGGTGTCTCACTGCCTGGCCTGTCTGGCAATGACAGAGACATTCCCAAGGCTCCTCTCTCTTGCCTGTCAGCCGACATGCTGAGTTAACAGGCATGTTTTGGCAGGGAGATTTTTTTAATCCTTGTGCAAAACTGAATGGTTTAACAAAGCAGAGGTGTAGATAATGTATTCGGGATTAGTGGTCAGCATTGCAGTTAAACCTCACCTCAACTCCATGGAGGAGAAAGAACAAAAGAGAGAAGGGAAATTAATGGATTCTCCAAACTGCTACATTACACTAACTTAAGGCCATCTGCAGGTTCCGTGAGCATTCCCTGGTCTTGCATGCATTTGTGCCTACAGAATCCTTCCAACTCCAATCAGAGAGGAGCAGCTGCAGTGAGACCAGTGGAGTTGGCGCCGAATTATGCTTCTGATGAGATGCAAGAGGCATTTCGATTTCAGTTAAAACCACTAACAGCATCTAACAGAGATCAGAATCTAGACCAGCTCTCTCTGATTCTGGAAAACAGGATAAAAGCAGCACATCATTAAAACGAAATCTCACATAATAAGCAGAGCTCATTTGCATGTCAGTGCTGGTAACAATCTATCAGGTTGTCACCTGCCTTGACAACTGTCATCTGGGACTGACACACTGAGAGAGCACAGTGCTTCCTGTGCTTCTCTCTCTTGTACTGCTCACCCATGCTCATGTCTTAGTCCCACAATTTAAAGCATTTTTCCATCTCTTATGCGCATTTGATATTCACATCTATTGATCTAGTTTTTTGACTTTATCCCACAACATGCCTTTTGCTGACAGTATTCACTTGAGAATGATTAGCCAGACATATTTTTAATGCAACAGTCCCTGAGGTGGGAGGTCTGGAACAGGGCCTTTTCTGATGTGATTTGGAAGGAATGCCCATCTGCATCACCTAATGCCCCATCTCACCACTTCAATTTTCCACTGCATTTCTCCTCTTTCCTTCTTTCTGTTTCTTCCATACAAATTCCAGCCCTCTCTCCATACTTCTACTTGCTTATTCTTTATATTTATTTTACAACTTCTTTCTTTCAAATACAAGTGCCTTTCCGACCCCAGCAGGAAATAGGGATATGAGGCCAGGTATAAAAGATGTTGCCTCCATAAAAGATGTTGCCTCCAGCACTTGTGATGGAGTTACTCCTACATATGCTAAGACTGAACATAAAATCAAGAATTCCAATCAGGAAAGTGGACACAATCTCTGATGGGAAGGAGAGAGTGTTTACCATTGGGCCGAGAAATGAAATCCCCAAACCTTGTTCTAAAGAAAAGATGAGCATCTTTAAGCCTGCAGAAAGGGAAGCTGCAATACAGGGCTGTTTCAGTCATTACAGTAAAGAAGGTTCTTGACATAAATCAGACAGATTTTGCTTTCTTTGATACTGGTACAAATCCAGGATAAACACCACAATTTCACTGGGATTACTTCACATTCATGCTGATGCAAATATTATTAAAATGCCATTTCTCACCATTAAGAGGAGAACCCTCCATCAGCACATCCACCATGCACCTGCTGCTGCTGTAGGTCCTCATTAGAAATAGGCTTACTGAATAAAGATCAGTACAGCATCTTAGCAATTCTTTTTCTTTGTTCTCTCTGTCCCCCTCTCCAGGTCTCATTTATAGCCAAAGGAAGGGAAAGAAACAGCATCAGCAATTTCTGTCTACAATGAAATACAAGCTCTTCTTCCCAAGCTTCCTTGTGAAAATCAGCCCTGGCTAATTGTCTGCTTTCTCTCTTTTCATGAGAGTGAAAAAAATCTAGTAGATGACAAATACATCAGACAGAGAAAACTACTGCTGAAGTTGATGAGCTGGTGTATAATTTTGGTGCTCCTAGAGCACAGTGGCTTGTGACTGTGACAGACTCACTGGCCTTTACTGGGGGCTCTGGAGAGAGTCCGGAAGTATCTTTGCACTGGAGGACATTCCAGATTACTGCTGAAATAAATATATTTGCTGCATTCTACAGGCAATTTCTATATAAATCACAGAGTGAAATCCAGAGTCCCAAGCCTCTCCATCCAAAAATGCAGCATCTGCGGCTAAAGCTTACAGAAAATTCCTTGAGAAACTGCCATAGTAGTTCCTTAATCTTGCCTAATTTGGTAGGGACAGATGGATGGATGTATAGACACATACATATTGCTTTTCAGGTTTCTGCTTGTGACTCTTGAGCATCCCTATTGCTTTAGCAGATGTATCACAGGGAAGACCAAGATTTTCCTTATCAGTTTAATAGTATCACCATTTTTTCCTGTTTCAGATCATTTGACACTCCTTCCTACTCAGTGGGATTCCCTGATAGAATCTACTAAGTACAAACAGCTACAGCTACAATGTTAATTGGTATTTATGCTGCAAACACTGCATAACTGCATGGTCATTTGCAAGTTCCCTTATGTCAGTCATTAATGATATTTAACATTGTCAAGTTACTACATCAAATTCAGAGTGTTCAGGTCCCCTGATGAAAAAGCAACCCAGAAAGCCGAAATAGTCCTGCCAATACCTTGACATTATTCCAACTGGATGTGATCATTGTGGGATTCCACATTGCCTTATCTTGTAAAAGTACTAGCAACTGATTTATCCCGTGACCTTCACCTGCCATGCAGCTGGAGTCTGCCTGTAGTGTGAGTACCTCAGCCAGCTTCAAACAACCTCAGAGTCACAACAGAAGCACAAATTTCAGTCTGGGCTGCACAAGCTTCCCAGGTGTCCCAGGTGTATACAGCTTACTTGGGCTTACATCCATCCATTTGCACTTTCCCGTGGCTGCACCCCCATTGCCTCCCACCTGCTGTTGTTACCTAAGAAAGCAAAATGAAAGATGCAAGCGCCAGGTTCACTGTGATATAATGGCAACCCAAGACTTCAGATTTGACAAACCCTTTATCCTGCCCAAAGTCCTTTGCATGAAGAGCCCTTTCATCAACATGATTCTCCTCAGTTTTGTTCTGTTTGGATTTCTATGGAATTGGAACTTTACAAATTGTTTCAATGGTATAAAGGAGAACAGACGGTTTTCAGGCCCAGCCCCTGCCACAGATAGAAGCATATTACTTCTTCAGCTTCTTGCATACAATATACTTGGCTACCAGGATGCTCTTGACAGGATTATCTAATTACATCCCTGTCTTGGTTTTGAAAGACAGGTGTCTGCTAAGGAAGGCAGAAGCCTCCCTTGAAGTGGCAGATGTAACCCCTTTCCCTCCGAGTTACTATAATTATGAAATCAAGGGCTTTTAGGCAAAGATGTGGGAAATAGGAATAACAGTTCTTTACTATTATATATATATATAACCAGTCAAACAAACAACAATAACTATGGCAGTAACAGCAAACAATCACAAACCCAGTCCCAGCCTTCTCGGCTGTCAGGCCCTTTCCCCTCGGGTGCAGTTCTGCTCGCAGCCGGCAGGGGCGCTGGCGGCTCCCGGTGAGCAGGGCAGGTGCGATGGTTCCCCCGCGGCTGCAGGGGGCGCTCCGGAGCGAGCTCGGGGAGCACGCGGCACCGGTGGCCTGGGGTCCTGGGAGAAGGATGGAACAAAGGCTTCACAAACCCCCGGACAGCTGGCCCCAGTGTCCGGCTGGACCTTCAGGAACAGCAGGCTGGAAGGGCAAGCTGGAACAGCAGGCTGGAGCAGCAGGGACGAGCACAAATCCCGGGTGGCAGACGCGATGTATCCAAGCGGGGAACCCCCCGGGGGTCTGGGCAGGCAGGGTGAGCACGGCTACAATGTAGCAAAAGGCTCGAAGCAGCGGCAGGGCAGGGCGGCCACAGCCCGGCCTCCAGCGGGGCAGGGAAGGTGGGCCCGGGATCCTGGGATCTTTCTCCGCAGAAAGAAAAGCGGACGAAATTAACCAGCAGCTTCTCTCTCCGAACACCAAGAGCAAACTGACCCCACACCCAGGTGAAACAAAAGAGTAGCCAGGCACACCCCACCCTCAGTGGGTAGCTCTTTGTTTTCTTAAGTATCCAGCAATCAGCGATTTGTTCCCTTAGCAACATGTATGGGGGGCAGGGGGGGAAATTCCTTTAACAGAAAAAAAAAAACCCGAGGACTAAACTAAAACCCCAACAGTCCCTAATTGTGTCTTTGGAATATCTTCTAAAGATGTGTCTACAAGCTGCAGCAGTTGAGGATGGCAGTATTGCATCTCTCCCACCTGCTCGCTCCGTATTTGTCTCCACTGTAAAAACACACGAGTACACCCTTCACCCAGTCATGCTGTGCCTGCTACCATCACTTTGGGGACAATGAGAATACTAGATCCCCAGGGATATAGGAAAGGCAAAACTTTGTTAGGACTAGGAAGAATCTGTTTTCTGTTGTTGCTTCTGACTCTACTGCATTTCTGAATTAGGAAGATGTATTGAGGGAGTCTTTTCTACATTTTTTTCAGGCCTGTAGTGAATTTGTACAGTCCCACCAGAGACTCACATGCCATTGTCAGTAACCAGGAGACACAGCTTAATACCTCAGAGACCTCAGTGCAGCACATGGAACCACTCTGGCTGTTGGCCACAGTTCTGAAAGAATAATATGTCGCTGTTATTCCCCAGAGAACAGCAAATCACGACACAAGTCCAGGTTGCAAGGTATGGCCAAGTCAAGGTCTGCTTAATCACCCATAACCTTTATAGCATGGTTCGCAAAAGAGAAACTACATGATTGGCCTATTGGCCTGCCACCTCTGGAGGTGATAGGTTGAGCAGTAAGACACCCATTTCCAAATATTATTCTTACAAGACAGAAAACAATTCTAGTGTTCTCACAACAACCTGCAGGTGCAGAAACGGTTTACATTCTTACAAACTGTTGTCCATCCAGTTCTCATGAGAATGAAAGCTTTCACTGAGAAGCTGTGAGAAGCTGGATTTCTCTAACTGCTTTCTTATGAGAAAGGAAAGTTTCACAGGAAAAATCCTCTGTCAGGCCTTGCTAGCATCTACAATTCCCCCTTTTTGTTTTAAAAGGACCAAAAAGGTCACGTTTGTAATCCTTTGCTGGATCCCTTGCAAAGGAGAATAAACCCAGCATAAGGAGTCTGTTTGGTAGTGGCCAGTTACCAAACAGAGTCTAAATCTGATACTGACTTAAAGCAGGCAGAGGGATTCTCCAGTATAGAACATACATTTAGCAAACCCAGCTATACTCCCAGTCATTAATTCCGAACAGCCTTAAGGGCTCTATATCAATTACTACTTCTGGAGAGCCTTAAGGGCTCTAATATTCTGTGTAACAATCTGACTCCGTAATACAAGAAATACTTCTGGGTAGCCTTAAGGACTCTAACAATCTGACTCCATAATACGAGAAACTTAAAATTCAGTCTCTGTTAAAATTCAGTCTCTGCTTGTAGAAGGACCAGGCTGACGGTCGACATCCTGGTCATCATCAGAAGGGTCACTCAATGGATGCTCTGCATTCCGGTCATCATCTGAAGGTTGCCTTGGAGGTTGTTTGTTCTGCTTCTGGTGCTGCAGGTCAGGGCGAACGCATCTCACAGGTAGCCATCGTACCCCAGTATCTGTGGAAACGCAAGCATACCCAGGACCCCAAGCAATAAGCTTGTGCGGGCCTTCCCACTTTTTAGTGAGGAGATCCCGCACCCAGACCTTCGCTCAAGGCAGGTACGTCTCGCCTGCAGACTGCAATGAGAGAAAATTATTCAAAATAACAGGATTGTTTGAATTTGGTGGCACTGTAAGGTGGTTAATGGTATACAACGCCTTTTCTAGTCGGCTCTGTGGGGTTTCTCCAAACATTTCCCCTTTTTGTTTTCTCAGAACACACTTCAAAGTACCATGAGCGCATTCAACAATGGCTTGGCCTGTAGGAGAATGCAGAATACCCAAAGCATGATCTAAGCCCCATAAGTGCAAAAACTGCCGCGTCTTCCGACAGACATAGGCAGGGCCATTATCGGTTTTCACAGAGGAAGGTACACCCAAAATCGCAAAAGCGAGTTTCCAATGGGCAATGACATCGTGGCCTTTCTCCCCAGTTATGAGCAGACGCCCACATAGCTGAGGAGAACGTGTCAATAGACACGAGCACATACTTAAGTCTGCCGAATTCAGAGATGTGTGTTACATCCATCTGCCAAAGCTGCAAGGCCCATAGGCCTCTGGGGTTTACCCCTGAGGGCAGAGTTTCACTGAGTCCATGACAGTCAGCACAAGAGCTGACAATGTCCCGAGCCTCAGCTGGCATTAAGTGAAACTGCTTTTCCAGAGTATGTGCACTTTGATGGAAGAAATTGTGTGATGCTTTAGCTTGCGCAAGTTTATCAGGCTGAGGAGCTACCCATGCAGGGTTAGCCAACATGTCAGCCCTAGCATTACCCTTCATGATAAAACCTGGCAAATTGGTGTGGCTTCAAATATGCAAGATATAATATGGATGCACTCGAGCTTGAATCACACTCCACAAGGCTTGTAATAGAGAAAACAGAGCCGCATTATTCACTTCCTTCAAAAGTGAACAATCTAAGCGCTGAGTTATATCTGCCACATAGGCAGAGTCAGCGACCAAATTCAAAGGAACCTGAGAGAACCACTGAAAAGCCATGGTGACAGCCCTCAATTCAACCAGCTGGGCTGAGCCTGACTCATGGCCTTCCAACACCTGCCACTCATATCCTTCCTTCCAGGTAATAATAGTTTTCCTAGTTTTCCCAGACCCATCAGTGAAGACAGTGGGTCCTTTCACTGGTACCCAACTAATTTTTGGTCATTGAATGAGGCTTGTCGATTTTGCCATTTGCAGTAATTTATGGCTGCGCAGATGATAAGCAATTTGCCCTGAAAAGTTTTGCAGCGCACTTTGCAAAGGAGCACTGTTCATAGGGCTCCATTCAAAAAATTCCTGCTGCACTGGAAGCACAATTGTCACAGGATCCGCTGCCATCAATTGCAAACACCGATGACGGCATTTGATTATCAGACAAGCCATCAATTCAAACAATGCGGGTGCTGTCTTTTTTGGCTGATGTGGCGAGAAGACCCATTCCAGAATATGTAAAGAGTCAGACCACTGCTTATTCCATTGGCCAATGATACCTGTAGGATGCAAATCTGGTGTGGTAATGAAAACAGTGATATCAATGGAGGGATCCACTCAATGAACCTGTCGAGCAGAAACAGCCTGCTGCACCTCCTCCAGTGCTCGTCGCGCTTCAGGAGTCAATTTGCGAGGTGAATTCAACTCAGGGTTCTCCTTTAAAATATTAAAAAGCGGGGAAAGCTGCGCTGTGGTTAGTCCTAGATAAGGACATAACCAATTAATGACACCCAGCAATTTCTGAGCATCATTCAAAGTCTTGATAGAATCTGAGAATTGCACCTCCTGATGTTGGACAATCTGATCCAAAATTTTGACTCCTAGGTATTTCCAAGGAGGATGCTGTTGAACTTTTTCCAGAGCCACTTGCAAGCCATAAGAATGCAGAGCAGCAAGCAGCCAAGGCTGTATCCTCAGCAGCTCATCCCGGGTAGGTGCTGCCACCAGGATATCATCCATGTAATGGTAGCAGTATGCCCCAGTGTCATACATGAAATCCCTAATTGTGCTTGGTCTTTGCATATTAAGTGCCTTAATTAATTAATTCTGAGTTAAATATTTTTAAATTGAATGTTAAAATTAACCCATCAGCCCAGGTACAAAAATCAAGTTCTATTATTAGTGTTTTCAATTGTTCAAAGTAGTTTATTAAGAGAGTTGCACCATTCCCAGTTAGAAATTCCCCAGTTAAAAATCCCCAACTTATGTCCCCTTCTCAAACTTTAAACCACCTGTACACCATAAGAGTTATCTTTGCTATGTTCATTGTCTACTTTTACAAGTGTTTTAAGATGTATTAGATGTATTTTAATATTTTTCCAAGTGTTTTTACTTTGCACTTTAGTCTAAAGGCTCACCCCAAAAACCGCAGTTTCTCACAGCCAGCAGCTATTTTTAGCCCCGTAGCCCTAACCCTGCAGGCAACCTCCATGGCAACCTGAATTTTAATGAGGGCATGTTACCACCCTTATTTCAACTGATACTACCCCTCTGACAACGACGAGCTATTGGTGGACAGACATGATCTGTCAAAGGGAAAGCACCAATCACTTTAAACTGAAGGGGTGGGCTGTAGGCGGGCTGTGGGCGGGCTGTGGGCAGACTGGGGCGGAGCAAAGGCACTATAAACAACGGGACAGGTCTCAGAGGGAGAGAGCGTTCTCTGCAGGCTAGCTGTGGTGGATGTCAGTGCTGGGCATTAAAAGCCTTACTCCTATTAAGGAGCCTTTAATAATTTTTTTTCCTGACTTTTGGACCAGCTAAAAGTCAGCTCAGCACTGCAAGTCCTTTTTCTCTACCTGAGGTCCAGTGCTGTCTCAGCTAGAAGATCTCAGCTCCCTGTGCTCCTGGGGCATACCATCTACTGAGCCCTAGGATCCCAAATTTTTATATTTTTCTAATTTCTGTAATTTTTCAGTTTTTCTGTTTTCAATAAATTATTTCAATTTTTTATTTAACTAAGAGCGGTCTCTTTTCTCACACCCAGGAAACTGCTCATGGACTCCAGACAAAGCCTGAGCAACATACCACTGGCAGATAGTTGGGCTGTTCTTCATACCCTGAGGCAGAACCTTCCATTGATACCTCTGCGCAGGTTCAGCATTGTTAACTGCAGGCACAGTAAAAGCAAATTTTGGTTTGTCATTAGGATGCAAAGGAATAGTGAAAAAACAATCCTTCAAATCAATGATCAGGATTTCCCACCCTGCTGGAATCATGGTGGGTGAGGACATACCAGGTTGCAATGTCCCCATACATCACTGCATTGACTTGTCTGAGATCCTGCAACAACCTCCATTTCCCTGATTTTTTCTTAATTACAAAAACAGGGATGTTCCAGGGACTAGTAGAAGACTCAAGATGTCCCTGTTGCAATTGTTCCTGGACTAACTGGCGAAGGGCAACTAATTTCTCGTCTGTCAGGGGCCACTGAGGAACCCAGATGGATTTGCGTACTAGCCACCGCAAAGGCAGCATAGGATACACTGTGCCCTTCAGTACAGCGGCCCCCATCAAAAATTTGTCCCAATCCGCACCCCACAAGCTGCCAACACATCCCGCCCCCAGAGGTTAAGCAAAGCGGCAGTGACATGGGGTCAAACCAGAGCTGTTTGCCCCTCTGCATTTTTCACTGGCACAGGATGTTCGCTTAAATAGCTCTTTGTGGTTCCTCCCAATCCTGCAATGGCTGACCCCACAGGGGCCAGAGGCCATGTGGCAGGCCATGCAGAGAAGGAGATGATCGTCACATCAGCGCCCGTGTCGATCAAACCTCATTTGGATTTTGGGCTGATGGGCATCTGGGAGGATTAGGGTGCATGTTATCTGCGGCTCTTGGCAGGAGACGTCAGGAGTCCAGAAAACTTGCGGAGGTCCCGTGGATCCAAAGCCACCATCCCGCAATTGCGTTGTCCTACTCTACTAACACATGACTTAAAAAGCACAAGTTGAGCAATTCTAGTCTTTTCAGGAATAGTAAAAGGAGGGGAGGGTGTGGAAACCATAGCACAAATCTGACCTGTATAGTCAGCATGTATAACTCCTAGGTGTACATGGATCCCCTGAACAGTGGTGCTAGACCTTCCTACGAGCAATGCACTCAGGCCTTGCCCCAGGAGTCCATGTGCATCCCAGGGAACCTTATAGACCCAAGTGGAGTCTAAGATGACTGTTGCTGCGGTATGTACATCCACTCCGGCGGAACCCTGGGTGCTGGCTGCAAGCTGGCTGAGTAGGCCTGCATTGGAGGAGCCTGGGGAAACATTTTTATCTGAGCACAATTTCCCCGTGCGCTCCTTTGCGAGTTTTTTCCCCGGCGCACCAGGGATCAACCACTGACATGGTAAAAAGACTGGCAGGTCTGAAGAATGACGTGGCCTCCTGCATCGCTTGCAGTGATCAACCCTCCTGTTTTCCTTCCCTTTCTTCTTTCCTTTAACCTGTTTCTGCTGTTGCTTCACCTTAGGGTTCTTTTTTAAGCCATCAGTCTTTACTTGAGGACACCACAGGACTGCTGCTAGAGCAGACTTATACTCCCCAGATCCCACCTTAGCACAGGCATCAACTGTTTGTGCTGCTATGGGTTCTCCAGGCAAGGCATCTATAATCTTTCTGCATTCATCATTCGCATTATCTCTTGCCAGCTGCCTGCACAACATCTGTCTCATGGTATCATCCTCAACTTGCTGCTCTAAGGCTCCAGCAAATCTTTCTACAAAAGACAAAAAATTCTCTTTCAGTCCCTGAAATACCTTTGTATATTGTGTCCTTGGAGCAGCTGTATCCAAACTTTTTAGCAAAGCAGCCATACCAACCTTTTGAATTTGTTCCAGGATCTGGGGATGCCAGGTAGCCTGAACATCAGGGTCCCAAAATTCATTGATCCCCAGAAAATCGTTCACAGGAACTAAACACCTGGGATCAGTTTGAGGCAATCACATATTCCCAGCTACGGCCTTTTCAGCCAACCTTCTCCAATTAGCTTCAAAAAGTGAGTATTGTACAGGTTGGAATAAAATCGGACCTAAATGTTTAATATCAAATAGAGAAAGCAGATCAGTATTCAGCACTCTGATAACCTGCATGACTTGAGAGGAACTTAATCCATACTGAGCAGCCTTACTCTGCAAATCCTGGACTACCCTCCAAGCAATAGTCTCATGACTGTCAGCCTGGCCTGAGTTGGGAGGAACTTTCTGCACTGGAAAAGCCTGGGCAGCACCCCCTATGTCGCCACTGGCTTCTGCATTCATTGCTGCATCACTTCCATCTATCTGCATGCCATCATCAGATAAGGCAGCAGGTTGCTCAGGTGCTGTGTGCCCAGCAGGCATCCCAAGCCTTTCCAGAACCTCCCAAGCCCCGTCTCGCAAGGCACATCTTTTAATTTCTTCCCAAACCCGTCTTGAATTCCTGGGACCTAGAGTGCCATCGCGGCCTGGAGAAGCCCAAGGACAGCTGCAAGCTTGCTGCATCACTCGCTGCCGACGCCTAAGTTCCGCCACAGGCTCCCACCGGGAAGCGGACGCCTCCATAGCAATGGAGCTCATTCTGTCATCCAGGGGTGTATCAGCCAAACCTTCTGAAGACTGGCACAGCAGCTCCGGGCCAGTGGACAGGGTAACTACAAGGGCTGGATTCGCAGCTGGGAAAGCAGCGGAAGCTGAAGCAGCGTCAGGTGGAGCGGCGGGGGAAGAAGCAACAGCCGCCACGCTAGATAGTGGGACCTGCAACATTGCAGGCCGAATCAGAGGCCGTTGCTGTCCAGGCGCAGGCGGAGCGGCGGCCAGTGCCATGGACGCCGCGGACCCCCACGCAAGCCCAGACACGGCGGCGGGCAGCGCCGTGGTTGCCATGATGTCCCGCCCTGGCTCAGGCGCTGGGTCCGCCAGCTCTGCACCCTTCTCTAGGGGCGCGGCCAGTTCCGGCGGTACCACTGGCACTCGCATAGGCAGCGCGCGTGTGACCGGCTCCGGCAGTGCGCTCTGAATGTCTGGCGCTGCACCCGGTTCCAGAACCGGGACTGTTCGCTCCAGCAATAACCGCCTGTGCCATAGTCTCCGGTAGCGCTGCAAGCTCCACTTTTATGTCCAGCAGCGTTGCCAAGATCTGTTCCCCCATAGAGACAGGGATCGGGGAACTCGGCTGCTGCTGCGACTGCACAGCAGAGTCCCCAGCCGTCACAGCCGTAGGATAACCGAGCCGCACAGGAGCCGGACGGGCGCTCTGAAACCCTGAACACGCAGGCGCGGGGGGCCGAAACGCCCCGCCCGCGGTCGGGAATGCGGGCTGCCCCTGTAACAAGGGTGCA
Organism: Corvus kubaryi; assembly: GCF_017639235.1. Taxonomy (NCBI): domain Eukaryota; kingdom Metazoa; phylum Chordata; class Aves; order Passeriformes; family Corvidae; genus Corvus; species Corvus kubaryi. The sequence continues at coordinate 192,024 of NW_024582062.1, read as the reverse complement.
GTGAGCTGCGCTGCAGCAGACAACAGCACTGCCACCGCGGAGGCAATGGCAGATGATGCCGAACCCAGCGAAAGAGCAGCAGCCGCCGGCGCCGCGGCAGGAGGAGACGCCGCGGACGCCACCGGTGAACAGCCCCTCGAGACAACATATCTCCGAGGGCAGGGATAACCCTTAGCGTTCTTCCGAGGTGGTACTGGGACCCATTCCACCACGCTACCCGCGCGACTTGGGGCACCCGCGCTGCTTTGAGCGCCTGCGCTGATGGGAGCGCCCGCGCTGCTCTGAGCGCCTCCCCCACCGGAGAGGCCCTCCACGTCCAAGCCGGGAGGGCACAAAGGCTCAGTCTCAGCAGAGCCTGAGTTAGCTGCACTATCCCGTGTGTCTGTACGTAAGTGCAGTCCATCGTGTAAAACCGCCCAGGTGCGTAATAAATCAAGCACCTCCGCGTTACTGCGAATTTCCGGAGTAACGTGTCCCCCAGCCGTCTCCAGGCTTCCGAGGTCAAGTCAGTATCAGCCTCTGCATAACATCCATGCAGAAGTGACCAGTCCATTAACACAGCGAGCTCGCCGTCTCCTACGTTAGCTCCTGCGGTCAGTATCACAGACTTAAAGGCGGGAAATACCGCACAGTCCCAGGAGGATTTCTGCTCCATGACTCAGTCTGTGTTCCCCGCAGCCCCAGAGGATGGCCAGCCGCGCTTGGGAGAAACTCCCGTGCCGCGGGCCCGGGGAAAGTCCCGTCCCGCGGCCACCAAAGTGGGGGGGGGTGGCGCGTACCTTTCCAGTCCGGTTTGCGGTCTTTGGATCACGTCATGGTTGCCAGATGTCGCTGTTATTCCCCAGAGAACGGCGAATCACGACACAAGTCCAGGTTGCAAGGTATGGCAAGGCAAGGCCTGTTTAATCACCCATAACCTTTATAGCATGGTTCGCAAAAGAGAAATTACATGATTGGCCTATTGGCCTGCCACCTCTGGAGGTGATAGGTTGAGCAGTAAGACACCCATTTCCAAATATTATTCTTACAAGACAGAAAACAATTCTAGTGTTCTCACAACAACCTGCAAGTGCAGAAATGGTTTACATTCTTACAAACTGTTGTCCATCCAGTTCTCATGAGAATGAAAGCTTTCACTGAGAAGCTGTGAGAAGCTGTGAGAAGCTGTGAGAAGCTGGATTTCTCTAATTGCTTTCTTATGAGAAAGGAAAGTTTCACAGGAAAAATCCTCTGTCAGGCCTTGCTAGCATCTACAATAATAATGGAAAAAAATGTGCTTGCTACAGGACTGTAGACCTAAGGGAATCAAAATGCTATTGATTCCAGCCCATCTTGTTCTCATTACAGTCTGCTCTGCTACTAGCATCAGAAGTTTTGACAAGATCCATCGTTATTAGCGGGGTAAATACATCATTAGGTGGCATAAATCAGCAGCACTTGCTATGCCAATTTATGGCAACTGAGAATATAGACCACTCTGATATGTGTTATGTGCAGAGAAATAGTATACAGGGTCAGTATGGAAAGCTTCAGTATGGCTGAGACTTGCAGAGCATTTGTTTAACTAATCAGCTACACTATGCAATTAGTGTCTATTTTTCCTCTCATAAATAGGCATGCATGAGGGGAAAAAATGATTGTTAAATACTCATACAGCAGGTTTTAACAACTGCTGATTTGAGACCAAAAAAAACCAAGCACAAATAAAGCTTCCCAGATGCTTATTATTTTTTTTTCTTCCAGTTGAATAAATAATTGCCTTTGGCTCATTGAATAAATATAAAACTCCTCATAAATGGCTACTCAACGAAGGACTGAAGAAGCCTGGCACTTTCAGAAGGAATTCCTCAAGAAACAGCACATGCAGGACGCAATTAATCAAATATTTCTCTCAGTTCCTCTATATGTGAGAGACAACTAAAAATCTGGAATAGCAAAGTAAAGAAAGAAATAATTTAATTAATAAACTGAATGAAGAGACAAGAGCATGGCAGAGAAAATAGCAGATGCTTCACTCTGGAGTCCTAAATAAAAGATAACCGGCGAGACATTACCCAATCATCTCCACTGCAGTTCAACTTCTAAAACAGGTCTGCATGCTACAGCTTTACTAAGTGCACTGAATAAAATACCACAAATACTTGAGAGAAGGGATTACCATGAGTGAAGGAAGTAAAAAGCAACATGACTTTGTTTTATAACACACAGAAAAATAAAAACACAGAAGGACACTGCATGATTTGAAGCTGAGCTGGTGGTACCACAGGGCCTTCTATTTCTAGCTCTAATTCCTGTGTTTCTTAAGAACATCAAGCTTTAAACCATTGCCAGACTGGGAGCTGAGCTTATGAATCAAAGAAAGGATATGACTGTATAATCTTTTTCAACCCATCTTCTTGTAAGGCAGTTTCTATTCATTTAACATCCCTCCATGGTCTTTATTAGCAAACAAAGTGTGAAGTACTTCACATGCTCAGTGTGAAATTTTATGAAGGAGAAGAGCAGCATAAGATAGATGTGTCAACTGGGAGGTCTGGGAGATTGGCTGTAAGAATTTTAAGGAGATAATTTAAAGAAAACAGTAATCAAGCAAAGGTGAAAGAGTGGAAGAATGTCACAAAAAGAAACAAGCTGCTTTTCTCTGCTGAAGGAACTGGGGTGATATGATTCTCTGAGGGTCCTAGACTGGCTGCACTGATTCTACAAACTTTAGGTATTACAGCAGGACAGCTTCCAGGAAGCTGCATTTTTAGAGATTAAGATTGGCTCCAGATTAAGTAACCCCAAAAATCCTGCCATCCGGAAAATGGTTTGATTGTTTAAAGAGAAAATTATGTAACCAAGAAAATGTTTTCCTTTCTCCATTTTTTCCCCCGTTAAAACATTTTAACAGTGAAGCTGAGTTTTACAAGCAGTGTAACAGACAGGCCAAAATGAGTAACTTCTACTAACATTAAAGCTGTAAAGGGATCAAACTATCCCCAAAGACCCACTTCTCCATTACAGCAAAATCCAGTGAGCCTTCTCTACATCCATCATTCTAGGATAGCAGAGCATTAGAGCACTCACACAAGGTCTCAGAAGGTTTGTGTTCATGGCAAAGTTCATTTCTGTATAGCTCCAGTGCACTCATTAATCGACTCCTCTCCAGGCACCAAGTCCCATAGTTTCCACATGGTGGTGTTAGTAGCTCAAACTGATTAACAGAGAAAATAAGCACAGCTTGTCTTAAATGTAAGGAAGTTGAACAGTATAATTCAGTTCTGTTGGCCTCCCTGGAAAAGGAGGGAAAATGTGAGGTTTTTGTCTTAAAAAAATGAGGCTCTCAGCATGTTCTGCCTTCCAGCCACAGCAAGAGTTAAAATAGACAGGTACAGTGAGAGAGGGAATGAAATCATGGGATGCAGCTGATGCTGCAATATAATTCACACTGTACGTTCAAATCAACTGGCACAGATACTTGAGAATAATAAGGTGGCATTTTGATAAAAAGGAAGAAGGTATGGTCTGGACTATTTTGAGATTCTATCAGATCTAAAATCCTGCAGTAATCTAACGTGGGTAGGGCAGTGTGCAGCATTTCAGCCAGACATGGCTGCACAGAGTCCAAGAGCCTATGGTTAGCTTAAAGTGTGCCTTTCAGAGAGACTGCTAAGGTGAAACCCCCATGCTATTGAATCTGGTGCCAAAATGTTCAGTAATTTCAGTGCAAAACTTATGCTTGAGTCCTGTTTTACTCAAAGTAAAACAATGTACTCTAGCTCTCAACTGCCAGCTCTGGGCTATATTCTGTGCACTGGGATCAGTAGGGACAGCTCACCAGGGTGAGCACTGAGCAGATCAAAGCCTCATGATTCTTCATATCCTTGACAGAAAGACCCCATTGAAAAAGATGTCTCACTCTCCTCTGCTGAAGATGCACAAAGGGGGAACAGAACTCATCCCATTCATTTTCTTGCCTGCATGCAGAAATTGGTAGTTCTCTCATCAGACACAGACATCTGTGTGTGTTGTTAAACAAGGCCCACAAGCTCCCCTTAGGTGCCAGCAAAATGCTGAAGGGCCACTGTGCTCATATCTGCACTGCCCTGGAATTGTGAAGGTGCCCTTAGAAGAAGCAACTTAATGTCTGTTAATACAGAATTGAAACCATCCCTTTCACTGTAGGTACAAAAATGCTGTTAGTGAGGATTTCCTTGTTATTTTCTAAGTCCGTGAGAGACTTTTCTCTCTCACAGAAGAGGTAGCAGGGAATGTAAACAACCAAGCCACCTGCAACCTTGGAAAGTCTTGTTTATGGTATAGTAGAAAATATTTTGATAATGGATGTTTTAGGATTTTGGCCAATCACCCCCAAGGGGTGGCTGGCCCTTTGTCCAATTAGACCATGAAGAAAAATGTCTATAAAAGGTTTGTAAAGTAAATAAATAAATAAAGCTTGCTGCACAATTCCTGCCTGCTGGATCTTCTCCTCCTCCTCCTCCCTATGGCTGCGGGACACGGTGATATACCGTAGGAACCAGGCCTGCGGTAATATTTCACCACTCTATTTTCTATGCATCCTCCTCACTTTCCTCTGGTTCATCCATCAATTTTTGTATCTCTCTCTGCCTTTTTCTCCTTTCTGGTGCATAAAGACTTTGCTCAAATGGCAAAAAACTATGTTCTTCTTCCAGTCTTGGAATTAAAGTCAATATAAACCAGCTCCTTATCTCCAAATTCAGGGTTTTTTTATACCTTCAAGGGTCTTTATACTATTGCAATAGCAAATTTAAACAGACAATTACAGCCACTGATGTGCATGCAAGGAGCTTAAAACCCATGTTACCACTGCATTAATCCACGCTGAGCCTGGAAGCCAGGCAGAGTCTGCCAAAGGTGGTACTGCCAGTGCATCCAAAAGAGGAGGCCAGGGACACCATGCACATAAGTACTAGCTATAGATAGTCTTTTGTAGAGGGATTCCTTATGGAACAAGGGCATATGATACCCCTGGAAAGATTGGACAACCCAGGGTTGCTGAGGGATAGGCCCTAAGACTAGGGAAAGCCCCTGAACAGGCCCCTGGCTGCAGGCAGGCCTGGAAAGCACCTGGCTGCAGGCAGGCCTGAGAGTCCTTGGCTGCCCCACTGATTATAGGCCATCTAGAGGGACTGGGCATGAATCTTTGCAAAAGTAGATATAAGTTTGCATAGTTGCAAAATAAAGGGAGAACGATGCTTAATTGTATCGGTGTATGTGTCGTTTATCCGGCCAGCTCTCCAGACTTGTTCCCTAACAGCCTTTGTTTTCCTGCTCCCCCATTTACAGAGCTCTAGATTTAACAACCATAGGTTAGAAAAAACACATCTAGGATCTAAAGCATGAAAGTACAGCTGCAGAAGTTAAACCTGTGTAGCAGGTTTGGTTTGCAACTGGGCAGAAACACCAATTTAGTGTAGTGGTTTGGTCCAAAATACTCATTACTATTTACCTTCTGTGAGATAAGAATTAGGAGAAAAGCAAAGCAGGCACCAAACTTGAAAGAATATAAATAAATTTATTAACAGACCTAAAAGAGAGAAAAAGAAAAAAAAATCATACCACACCTTCAGAACACTTCTCCTCCCCCCACGTTTCTCCCTTCTCCCACTCCGACGACTTGCAGCTTTTCCCACAACTGCTTTCAAGGGTCCAATCTTGGGCTACTGGGGTGCAATTTTAAGCTTGAGCCGTTCAGAAACAAAAGTTCTCTTCACCCATCTCTGGGAGCATTTCATCTCTAAGAATAGAGGCCCTCCTCCTTCCCTGGGTAACGCAACCGGGGGCTTGTCACCACAAGCCTCGGCATGCCCTCGGGCAGAGGGGACGCAGCGTTAGCCTCCACAGCGTCCTCGCTGGACAGCTCAGTGGAATCAGCGTGAGATGGGTGCGTGCGCTGGCTCCTCCTCAGAGGAAGCACGTCGAGCAGCAGGATCAGGCCTGCGTTAGTCCGGAGGCAAAGAAGGCGGGAGGGGCTTCTGGTGTGAGTTCCAACAGGTTTATTTGCAGGAGGGACCAGGGACCAGAAAAAAGCCCCGAGGAGATGCGGGCTAGCCCCCTTTATGGGGGGGTGGAGTAAGGCAGGGAAAGGGAAAACAACCAGTGGGGTACAAGCAGAGGGGAGGATACAATTTTCCAGAACAAATGGGGAAAACAGGGAGGCAGGAGTCATAACAGGGAACCAATTAATAACTACAAAAGGGAGAACTTTCTGGAACAGGGGGAGGTAATTTAGGGTTGGGAGCCACCCAGGGGGAGGTAACCTAGACCGCAGTGATCTCTTCTGGTGACTGACATTTGATGGTTTCAGCCCGAGAACAGGCTGAGCCACCCCAACATCTCCCCCTTCTTTATTACATTGAAATGAGGGGAAAGGCTTAAGGGATTTCAAAACCAAACACTTAAAAATGGGAAGGGCTAATAAAATTAACAACTCCATAAAGAAACCCCATACAATGTCCTTGATAATTGAAGGAATCCGGCTACTGGAGCTCCCAGTGTACAGGAGGAGCTGCAGCAGCAGGTGGGACACCAGCATGTAGGATGTCATCACGCAGTTATGGGAGATAACTTTAGGGACAGTGTAACATAAATAAAATTAATACAAATACAATTAACTTAAATAACAATGGCTCCCTTGGACTCCCCCTCTTTCAAAACAAAGGGCCAATTAGCGGAGGGAAACACAGAGAAGGTGGGAAAGGGAATGTTTGTCTTTGCAGCCTGGGAGGAGAATTTATTGTTTATTCAGGAGGTCTTGTTTCTCCTCCTTTTCCAGGCTGTTGCTACTGCGTTTTCAGGCTGCTTTGGTTTTGATGTCTTTGTTAAGAAAGGTTTGATCCACTTTCCAGGGATCCATTTAGGTCCTTCTGGGGTTGAAACACACCCGTAGCCTCTACCCTGGGTGACTAGGGGGTACGGGCCACGTGTCTGTAAAGTGTCAGGGTCCTTTATTAGGACCTCAGGTCTCTCAGTCAGTTTATGTTTAGCAGAGTTTGTGAAGTGTCTCAGGATGGGAGGATCAGGTTCCTCATAGGAACAGTTTAAAAAGTTCAACGTGAACAACGCTTTGGACAGTCTTATGGTGGGGGCAGCGATCTCACTGCCACCCTTTTGTTGTTCAAGCAGTCCTTTTAGTGTCTGATGTTTCCTCTCCACGATGGCTTGGCCTGTGGGTGAGTGAGGGATGCCAGTGATGTGATCCACACCCCACTCACTCATGAATCTGTTCAACTCTGCAGAGGTGTACGCAGGGCCATTGTCAGTTTTTAATTTATTTGGTGTCCCCAACACAGCGAAGGCCTGTACCAGATGGTTGATGACATCTTTGGCCCTCTCCCCACGGTGAGCTGAGGCAAAGGTTGCACCAGAAAAAGTATCCACAGAAACGTGAATATATTTCTGGTGGCCAAATTGGGGGAAGTGGGTGACATCTGTTTGCCATACCTCACAACTGCCTAGGCCTCGGGGGTTAACCCCCTGACCTAATGATGGAAGCTGATGTTTTTGGCAGTTGGGGCATGTTGCCACAATGGCTTTCGCCTGGTCTCTAGTGAGGTGGAACATCCGGACGAGAGCTGGAGCATTTTGATGGAACATTGCATGGCTCAGCTGGGCTTGCTGGAATCTGTTAGGCAGATTCGCTAGCTCGATGGGCATAGCTAGGGCATCTGCTCTCCTGTTCCCTTCGGCAATAAATCCTGGCAGGTCAGTGCGTGACCTCAATGCATTACGTAAAAGGGTTGCTTTCGGTGGGAGACAATTTGGATTAGCTTCGAAAGCAATTTATAGATTTTTGGATTTGCCACCTCTCTGAGCGATGCTCTTTCTGCTCTGGACACCACTCCTGCTACATATGCGGAATCTGTTACCAAATTAAAAGGTTCGTTGAACCGCTCAAATGCTCTGACCACTGCGGCAAGCTCTGCAACCTGCGGTGATCCTTTGACCACCTGCACATCAGACTCCCACTTCTGAGTGCAAGGATTCCTCCAAACGATGACAGACTTGTGAGATGCCCCAGAACCATCCATAAAGATCGTCAGGGCATTGAGGGGTTCACGACTCTGAATTTCTTTTGGAATTAGTTTAAAGGCCGAATTGAACAATTTGTGTTTCGGGTTGTGAGCCGATATTTGTCCCGAATAACTATCAAAGGCAAACCTGGAGATGATTGTTGTTTTGAAGGAGATGGTCCAGGGCATTGGTTGTTTGTGGCAGGTAAACACGTGAAATCACACCCCGCAAGGGTATGGAGGCGAGACCTAGCCTTTATCACCAACTGCGCCATGAGCTCCTGTGGCGTGGTAATACTTTTGGATGGCTGGTTCGAGAGGAAAACCCACTCAGTAATCAGAAGGGGATCCCTCTGCACCTTGTCCCACTGGAAAACCAGCCCATGGAGGTATG
>NW_024582062.1:113244-178594 GCF_017639235.1 Corvus kubaryi | reverse complement strand
CAACGCCGGGACCCCAAAAGCCGCTTTCCCTGCCCTGCTGGAGACCAAGCTGTGGCTGCCCTGCCCCGCTGCTGCTTTGAGCTTTCGCTACACTGTAGCCCTGCTCGCCCTGCCTGCCTGGGCCTCCGTGGGGTTCTCCCATCTGGATACATCTCGTCTGCCACCCGGGATTTGCGTTCATCCCTGCTGCTCCAGCCTGCCGCTCCAGCCTGCCGTTCCAGCCTGCCGTTCCAGCCTGCTGTTCCTGAGAGTCCGGGATCGGCTGCCCAGCGGTTTGTGAAGCCTTTGTCCCATCCCTTCCCGGGATCCCAGGCCACCAGTGCCGCGGGTTTCCCGAGCTCGCTCCGGAGCGCCCCTGCAGCCGCGGGGGAACCATCGCACCTGCCCTGCTCAACCAGGAGCCACCAGCGCCCCTGACGGCTGCGAGCGGAACTGCACCCGAGGGGAAAGGGCCCGACAGCCAAGAAGGCTGGGACTGGGTTTGTGTTTGCTGTTACTGCCAGAGTTGTTGTTGTTTTTGTTTGACTGCTTATATACATACATATATATATATATATATTAAATATATATATAGTAAAGAACTGTTATTCCTATTTCCCACATCTTCGCCTAAAGGCCCTTGATTTCAAAATATAATAACTTAGAGGGAAAAGGGGTTATATCTGCCACTTCAAGGGGGGGCTTCTGCCTTCCTTAGCAGACACCTGTCTTTCAAAACCGAGACAGATCTTGGCGCCCAATGTGGGGCCTGAGGGCATTAAGAGAGAGAGGTGAAAAAGGAATAACAGTTCCTGGATAACTTTATTTTGTGTGCTGGATATTGGAACCTTGTTAGGCAGCACTATGTGGTCTACTTTACCCTGGTTCGGGTGGCATGTGGTCGTGGCTATATTCTTCCCCTTTGCAGCTCCTTACTTGAATATGGGTCCTCTGACTAAGGCTACCATTGCTGTTATCCAGCTTGCGTTATGGGTCGAGAAGGTGAGGAATTCATGGGTTTTTAACTTCCTCCGGAATGTGGGCACATGGATAAACAGCTATCACACACTGAGCACATGTTTTTGGGGTTATGTTAACAATGGTACCTTCTGTTAGGAAATGACACCAGGGGAAGTTTTCTCCCAACCCCTCAACCAGTTCTTTGGGCCCACCCCATCCATTTTCGAAGGGTTTAAATTCCCTCTGAATACTAACCATCTGCTGCTGGTAGGCCTACTCTATTTAGCATTCAAGGATAAGTTGAGATTGGCTTGGATATCTACCCAGACACCAGCCCCAGAGACTAGAGATCCTGCCCCAGAACCTGACATGGCCCCAGAGAGTAGAGTTCCTACCCCAGAGCCTGATCCTGCCCCAGAACCTGACACGGCCCCAGACACTAGAGATCCTACCCCAGAATCTGACACGGCCCCAGACACTAGAGATCCTACCCCAGAGCCAGAGCCTGCCACAGCCCCAGACACTAGAGATCCCGCCCCACAGACTGATACCGCCCAACAGTCCACCTCAGAAATGGACTACCCAAACTGGGTGGGGGTACTGGCAAAAGGGATGCAGGAGATGTGCCAAGAGATGGGCCAGGTGCGCCAGGGGATATGCCAGGAGATGGGCCAGGTGCGCAAGGAGATGTGCCAGGAGATGGGCCAGGCGCGCCAAGAGATATGCCAATTGCTAAGGGAATACACCTCCTCAGCAGATGAAAAACCCTCTCCCTGCCCCAAAGAGAGTGAGTCCGATGGTGCAGCAGTGGAACCCACGGATGTTACAACCATCCAGGCTTCAGCTGAACCACAAGGACAACCACAGCCAGCAGCAGTCGCCCCTGTGCAAAGGAGGAAGTGTAAGACCAAATCAGTACGACCAGTTAATGATGATGGGCAACCAGGGCCCTCACAACCAGCAGGAGAGCCAGAGCCAGAAATCATCACTGAGTCCCTGTCGCACGACAGTCTCCGTGCTATGCGAAACGACATTGTGCGAAGGGGGCGTGAGCCTTATACCACCTGGCTGCTTCGGGTTTGGGACCTTATGGGCACAAGTGTGCAACTGGATAGAGGTGAGGCAAGGTATCTGGGATCGTTGACCCAGGACCCAGGTGTGGACCAGATATTTGTGAGGGAGCCAGGGCCTCTCTCTCTCTGGGAGCGGCTCTTAACGAGTGTGAGAGAAAGGTTCATTCACAAAGAAAGAATGCAGGAGTATCATCATAGAATGCAGTGGAAGACACTCGAGCAAGGGATCCAGCAGCTAAGAGAGGTGGCAGTATTAGAGGTACTCTTTGGGAAGGATGGACAGCATGATAATGACCCTGATAAGGTCAGGTGCACAGGACAGATGATGTGGAACCTGGCAAGGCTAGGGCCATCGCAATACACCACCTTCATTGCAACGATTGATGCTGACAATACCCGAGAAACAGTGGGCTCTGTTGCCAACAAGCTGAGGCATTACGACAGCATGATCAATGGCCGGCTGAAAGCTCATGTCTCTGCTGTGGTCCAGGACCTCAAAGAGGAGATGAAGGAGATGAGGAAGGAAATGAGGGAGGAGATGAGGGAGGAGATGAGGAGGGTCAGTGTGGCACCAGTGCGAGTCACAGGCCCCCAAGTCAGAGCCCGTCGTCCCCCTGCTAGAGAGAGAGGGTAAACCCCACGAGCTGAGCTGTGGTTTTTCCTGTGTGAGCATGGGGAAGACATGAGAAGGTGGGATGGGAAACCCACCTCTGTCCTGGCAGCGCGGGTGCGTGAACTCAAGGAGGGAGGCACTAACCGAGGGGGTTCCGCTAAGGTGAAGGTAGCCTCAGCCTCCCGTGACCGAGCTGCCAGGTATTACAGAAGGGAGGATGATATGTCGGATCCCCTTGAAGGTACCTCGAGCATGTACGCCCAGGGAAAGAATGATAACCAGGGCTAGAGGGGCCCTGCCTCTAGCCAGGAAGAGGCACGGGAGAACCGGGTTTTCTGGACGGTGTGGATTCGATGGCCTGGCACATCAGAGCCACAAAAATATGATGCATTGGTTGATACTGGGGCACAGTGTACTTTAATGCCATCGGGACATGTGGGGGCAGAACCTGTATCCATCGCTGGGGTGACCGGGGGATCACAGCAGTTGACCCTTTTGGAAGCTGAGGTGAGCCTGACTGGGAAGGAGTGGCAAAAGCATCCGATTGTGACCGGCCCAGAGGCCCCGTGTATTCTGGGCATAGACTTCCTCCGGAATGGCTACTACAAAGACCCAAAAGGGCTCAGGTGGGCATTTGGGATTGCTGCTGTGGAGGCAGAGGGCATTAGGCAATTGAACACCCTGCCTGGACTATCAGAGAATCCTTCTGCAGTTGGGCTCCTGAAAGTGGAAGAGCAACGAGTACCAATTGCCACCTCGACAGTGCACCGCCGGCAGTATCGGACAAATCGAGATGCTGTGATCCCCATCCACAAGATGATCTGTGAGCTGGAGAGTCAAGGGGTGGTCAGCAAGACCCACTCACCCTTCAACAGCCCCATCTGGCCTGTGCGCAAGTCTGACGGGGAATGGAGATTGACTGTGGACTATCGTGCCCTGAATGAAGTGACTCCACCGTTGAGCGCTGCCGTGCCAGACATGTTGGAGCTCCAGTACGAGCTGGAGTCCAAAGCAGCAAAGTGGTACGCCACTATTGACATTGCCAATGCATTCTTCTCCATTCCTCTGGCAGCAGAGTGCAGGCCTCAGTTTGCCTTCACCTGGAGGGGCGTGCAGTACACCTGGAACCGACTGCCCCAGGGGTGGAAGCACAGTCCCACCATCTGTCATGGACTGATCCAGACTGCACTAGAAAAGAGTGAGGCTCCAGAACATCTGCAGTACATTGATGACATCATTGTGTGGGGGAACACCGCAACCGAAGTGTTTGAGAAAGGAGAGAGAATAATTCAAATTCTCCTGCAAGCTGGTTTTGCCATCAAGAAGAGCAAGGTCAAGGGACCTGCCCAAGAGATCCAGTTCCTGGGAGTAAAGTGGCAAGATGGACGACATCAGATTCCCATTGAGGTCATCAATAAGATCACAGCAATGTCTCCGCTGACCAACAAGAAGGAAACACAAGCTTTCCTAGGTGCTATAGGTTTCTGGAGAATGCACATTCCCGAGTACAGCCAGATCGTGAGTCCTCTCTACCTGGTTACCCGCAAGAAGAATGATTTCCACTGGGGCCCAGAACAGCAGCAAGCCTTCACCCAGATCAAACAGGAAATTGCTCACGCCGTAGCCCTTGGCCCAGTCAGGACAGGACCAGAGGTGAAGAACGTGCTTTACTCTGCAGCCGGGAACAATGGTCTGTCCTGGAGCCTCTGGCAGAAGGTGCCTGGTGAGACTCGGGGCCGACCACTGGGATTCTGGAGCCGAAGCTACAGAGGGTCTGAAGCCAACTACACTCCCACAGAGAAAGGAATCTTGGCAGCTTATGAAGGAGTCCAGGCTGCCTCAGAAGTAATCGGCACAGAGGCACAACTCCTCCTGGCACCCCGACTACTGGTGCTGCGGTGGATGTTCAAAGGAAAGGTTCCCTCCACACATCACGCCACCGACGCTACTTGGAGCAAATGGATTGCCCTCATCACGCAGCGCGCCCGAATTGGAAACCCAAGTCGCCCTGGGATCTTGGAAATAATTACGAACTGGCCGGAAGGTGAGACTTTTGGGTTATCTTCTGAAGAAGAAGAGGAGCAGGTGACACGTGCCGAAGAAGCCCCACCATATAACGAGCTACCAGAGAGTGAAAGACAATACGCCCTCTTCACTGATGGTTCCTGCCGAATTGTAGGCGCTAGCCGGAAATGGAAAGCCGCTGTATGGAGCCCCACACGACAAGTTGCACAGGCCACTGAAGGAGAAGGTGGATCGAGCCAATTTGCTGAGCTCAAAGCTGTCCAATTAGCTCTGGACATAGCTGAGAGAAGTGGCCAAAGCTCTACCTCTACACTGATTCATGGATGGTAGCCAATGCTCTGTGGGGTTGGCTGGAAAGGTGGAAGAAGGCAAACTGGCAGCGCAGAGGAAAACCAATCTGGGCTGCTGAAGAGTGGAAAGACATTGCCACTCGGGTAGAGAAGCTATCTGTGAAGGTCCGTCATGTAGATGCTCACATCCCCAAGAGCCGGGCTAATGAAGAACATCGTAACAACAAACAGGTAGATCAGGCTGCGAAAATAGAGGTGTCCCAGATAGACTTGGATTGGCAACATAAAGGAGAACTGTTCCTAGCTCGATGGGCCCATGATGCCTCAGGCCATCAGGGCAGAGATGCCACCTATAAGTGGGCACGAGACCGAGGGGTGGATCTAACCATGGACAGTATCTCCCAGGTTATCCAGGATTGTGAGACATGCACTGCAATCAAGCAGGCCAAGCGGGCGAAGCCCCTGTGGTATGGTGGGCGATGGTCCAAATACAAGTATGGGGAGGCCTGGCAGATTGATTACATCACACTGCCTCAAACCCGCCAAGGCAAGCGCTATGTGCTCACAATGGTAGAAGCCACCACTGGATGGCTGGAGACCTATCCTGTGCCTCATGCTACTGCCCGGAACACCATCCTGGGCCTGGAAAAGCAAGTCCTTTGGAGGCATGGCACCCCTGAGAGAATCAAGTCTGACAATGGGACTCATTTCAAGAACAGCCTTATAAACACCTGGGCTAGAGAACATGGCATTGAGTGGGTGTACCACATCCCTTACTATGCACCAGCAGCTGGGAAGGTTGAGCGGTGTAATGGACTGTTTAAAACCACCTTGAAGGCACTGGGTGGGGGGACTTTCAAAAACTGGGAGGTGCATTTAGCAAGAGCCACCTGGTTAGTTAACACCCGAGGCTCCACCAGCCAAGCAGGCCCTGCCCAATCCGAACCCCTACAAACAACAGACGGAGATAAGGTTCCAGTGGTGCACATGAGAGGTATGCTTGGAAAAACTGTTTGGGTAAAGTCTGCCTTGAGCAAAGACAAACCCATCCGTGGGGTTGTTTTTGCTCAGGGACCAGGTTGCACCTGGTGGGTGATGCAAAAGGATGGAGAGACCCGATGCATACCTCAAGGGGACCTTGTTTTAGGGTGAACTACCCATGGCTCTGTACTTGTATGAGTATCAGCATGTATATTTGTATATAATCTGGATGATGCATAGATTTATATGGTTAAAAAAAGTTAAGTTTCATGTAACATGTTAGTATGGGAAAAAATTCGGGGTGGATAATGTTGGGGTTTCAGTTTAGTCTTAGTTTTTTTCCTGTTAAAGGAATTTTTTCCCATATGCATGTTGCTAGGGGACAAATAACTGTACTTAAGAAAGACAAAAAGGGGGGTGGGGCGGGCCTGGCTACTCCTTTGTCTACACCTGGGTGTGGGGTCAGTTCGCTCTGAGCGTCCGGAGAGAGAAGCTGCAGAGAAAGGAGCTGCTGCTTCTTTCTTTTTGGCCGTTCTTTCTTCCTGCTGGAAACAACGCCGGGACCCCAAAAGCCGCTTTCCCTGCCCTGCTGGAGACCAAGCTGTGGCTGCCCTGCCCCGCTGCTGCTTTGAGCTTTCGCTACACTGTAGCCCTGCTCGCCCTGCCTGCCTGGGCCTCCGTGGGGTTCTCCCATCTGGATACATCTCGTCTGCCACCCGGGATTTGCGTTCGTCCCTGCCGCTCCAGCCTGCCGCTCCAGCCTGCCGTTCCAGCCTGCCGTTCCAGCCTGCTGTTCCTGAGAGCCCGGGATCGGCTGCCCAGCGGTTTGTGAAGCCTTTGTCCCATCCCTTCCCGGGATCCCAGGGCACCAGTGCCGTGGGTTTCCCAAGCTCGCTCCGGAGCGCCCCCTGCAGCCGCGGGGGAACCATCGCACCTGCCCTGCTCACCGGGAGCCACCAGCGCCCCTGCCGGCTGCGAGCGGAACTGCACCCGAGGGGAAAGGGCCCGACAGCCGAGAAGGCTGGGACTGGGTTTGTGTTTGCTGTTACTGCCAGAGTTGTTGTTGTTTTTGTTTGACTGGTTATATACATACATATATATATATATATATATATATATAGTAATGAACTGTTATTCCTATTTCCCACATCTTCGCCGAAAGGCCCTTGATTTCAAAATATAATAACTTAGAGGGAAAAGGGGTTATATCTGCCACTTCAAGGGGGGGCTTCTGCCTTCCTTAGCAGACACCTGTCTTTCAAAACCGAGACACCGAAACAGCCTGGCCAGAACTACTTCGGCGGGGTGGCTGAGAGGATCGAGGAGAGTCAGGGAGACGGTGGCACCCCTGTGCCTCTGGGCATTTTACAACTCCCGGTCTTCTCAGCGACGGGGTAGTGGGATGAGGAACACGAGGGGGGGAAAGAGGGACTTGGGAAGAACTGGGGAGAATTCGGGGCTTTTCTTTTATTTTCCGATTAGCTTTGTGTATATCTCTCAAAGCCCAGACCATGTAGAGAAACCTCTCTCCGGAGGAATCTCCCCTTTGGTTTAATTCTAATATTTTGTCCCCCACAAATTGCCAAAACGTGGCTGACTTCAAATTAGCAGGGGACATCTGGGGAAAATAAAAGAACAGCCACTTAACAAACCTTTTCAAAAACCCCTTTGATAACTTTAATCCACAATTCTTCAGGGACTCCCCAACTTGGACATAAACCTCCCGCTGAGGCTGAGAAAGCTTAGCTCCCATCTTAAATCTCAGCCTCTACTTCACCGACCACCAGCAAAAAGGAGAAATTAAAAATAGTTTTCCAGGGGCTGGGAATCACAAGAATACTCACAAGAAGACACAGGCTTCCGGTCCTGGAAACAAAAAGGCACAGTGGGGTCCGCCAGGACAGGCTACTCTCCTGGCAGGAGTACGCAGCCTCCTCTAGGAGCGTGGCTTTTAAAACAGAGCACGCTGCCGCGAGAGGCGTCGGCGTCTCCGAATCGCTGACACTCGCAGCCCCCTGGCAGTGAGGACGATGCAGGAACGCACATGTGTGTCGTCCCTGTTTGGGCGCCAACCTAACGCAACCGGGGGCTTGTCACCACAAGCCCCGGCGTGCCCTCGGGCAGAGGGGACGCAGCGTTAGCCTCCACAGCGTCCTTGCTGGATGGCTCAGTGGAATCAGCGTGAGATGGGTGCGTGCGCTGGCTCCTCCTCAGAGGAAGCACGTCGGGCAGCCGATGGATCAGGCCTGCGTTAGTCCAGAGGCAAAGAAGGCGGGAGGGGCTTCTGGTGTGAGTTCCAACAGGTTTATTTGCAGGAGGGACCAGGGACCAGAAAAAAGCCCCGAGGAGACATGGGCTAGCCCCCTTTATGGGGGGGTGGAGCAAGGCAGGGAAAGGGAAAACAACCAATAGGGTACAAGCAGAGGGGAGGATACAATTTTTCAGAACAAATGGGGAAAACAGGGAGGCAGGAGTCATAACAGGGAAACCAATTAATAACTACAAAAGGGAGAACTTTCTGGAACAGGGGGAGGTAATTTAGGATTGGGAGCCACCCAGGGGGAGGTAACCTAGACCGCAGTGATCTCTTCTGGTGACTGACATTTGATGGTTTCAGCCCAAGAGCAGACTGAGCCACCCCAACACCTGGGAGCAAAGGGTCCTCCTCATCTTCATCTCTAGGACTATCTCTGGGAGCATCTCTAGCAACTGAGGCCTTCTCCTTTTCCCTTTGGAGCAAAAGTCCTCATCGCTTCCATCTCTCCCTGTTCAAACTTCTCATCAAATTACAGCTGCTTCAGTATCTGCTTATCTCAGCACAGGTGCTTTTGCTCACAAGTACAAGTTGAACGCTCCACCCCCCCCCATGCCTTCATGAAATTACAACGGGTACTCTGATACATCATAGCTTTACAACAGAATTTCAGCTTTAAGCATCTCCTCTTTCTTCTCCCTCAGGTTTTCAGCTCTTCACAGCACTAAAAGGGTTAATCTCACCTAGGCCTTGCAGCTGGAATTTCGCTTATCGCTGTTGGTCACATGATCTTTTGCTGGACAGCAGGGCAGCTTCAGCTGAATCTTGGCCGCACTGGAGAGGGGGAGCCGGGCCGCTCTGTCTGCACGTAGCAGAGCAGTGGGGGAGAGGGTGGGGGAGGGGGGGCTGTGGGGGGAACAGGGCCCATCGGCTCCAGGATGGCTGTGGCCCGGCCTGGCCTGGCCTGAGCAGGGCCTGGGCCGGGCCCGCCAGCCCCCACACAGGGCCCGCAGCACCTGTCCTAGCGCCGGAAATGAGAGAGGGCTCTGCCCAGGGTTTATTTATTCTTAAGTGTGGAGCAGAGAGGTGGTTACAATTTCAAGTGGCTTAAAGAATTGTCCATATTCAAACTGGCCAGCTGATAGGTTCTGTCAGGTCACAGAGGAAGCTGTAAGCACCCCTTTGCAAGAACATCACTTCCGGGACTATGCTTTGCTAACCCATGAGAACGCGTCACAATTATGATGTGAAGCAGTGCTGCCTTTACACAGAGAAAAGGATTTCTAGAAAAACAGCAAGTCTTGTCTTTCAACCAAAACCAAGCCTGACTTCCTGACAATTCATTTGAAAACAGATGGTGACTATGGCAAAACGAGGCTTCTCCTATAAGGCAGGCAAAACTCTGCTGTTCAGAAATGTAGAACATGAGGCCTTTATTTTGCCTTGTGACATGGAAATTAATAAGAGTAGATGAGGACTGCTGAATGCAGATTCCTCAAGGGGGAAGGATCACTTATCTCCAGGAATATGTTCCACTCAGCATCCTCTGGCAAGAGAGATCTTTGGAGCAATGCCAGGTGAATCAGGGGAATAGCAATGAAGGCAAAGCCTTTCTCTTTCAGGTAACAGTTCTAGTTGGCCAGCAGTGATCACTGCTCCAAGGTTTGCTGATGGCCTGAAGACAGACAAATTGGTGGCCTTGGTCCTGTCTCATTCTCATTCTAGCTACAGGAAACCACAGAAACAAGTGCATGGCAGTAATTCCAGGGCTATCCCTTCTAAAACACTTCTAGAGTTTTGACTCAAAAGAATGGTAACAGAGATGTGTGGTGCTCCAGGAGCATGTCCATCTCTGATGGCAGGTAGTTGCAGTGGCACCTGATCAAAGGCTACACACATACACACACACACACACTTGCACACAATGTCTGGCAATCAAACAAAGTCATCAGTTGCTGACTTAACCAAATTAGCATAGTGAGGTTGAATTAGCCACATGCTGGCACTGTAATTCTCATTGTTTTAAAATACACATTGTAATAAAAGTCTAATTAGCACAGATCTCCAAATGGAGCTGATGGCATCTAGGATGGTTTTGCATTGGTGACAAGTAATGAAGGATTATACACATTCACCTGCTACCTCTGGGACACTTTTCTTCTCACCATGTTTTTTTTGGTTTTGTGGTAGAGGTTTTAACCAAGGAAAACATGAAGGAAAGAGCAAGCTAACAAACTGCATGAGATAAAATATATAGATCAGAACCTTGGGAATGCAGTTCAGCAGAGAACATTTATATAGCATGTCTGTAGAGCTCTGAATCTAATGCCCACGTGCTCAGCAGTGTGGCTGAATGACCAGTTGGCAGGAACATGCAGCCCTTTGCAGGTGGGCACACAGGTCTATATGCGAGCACATCAAGGCACATACTGAGTGAGTGTGAACCCACACACACACACCCCTATTATTGTCGGCAGTGATCCAACAGCCCACAGACAGCCCCAAACCCCAGCACAAACCTTCAACCAAAGACACATTTGCTGTACCACTGCATCAGATGTCATGTCCACACTTCAGGCTCTTCCTAATTCAGCTGCATGAGGCAGTGGTGGGAAGGAGTGTGACTGGGACCACTGAGCATCTCTCGAAAGGTTGTTGTGGGTTGCAGGGAACACCAGCCTTCTCCCAGCACAGGAAATACTGTCCCATGGGACGCAGAACAGCAGCATGATGAGGGATGCCTGGAATTATGGATATGTTGCTTCTCCTTCCAGTCCTACTCAGTACAAGGCACAGCAAGCCCTGAACTACTGAGCTTGTATGATGACGTGTACAGTTTGCAGCAGCCACTGCATACATTATTAATGCCACTGTCTGTGCCAAGGACTGACCCTGTTCCCAGCCAGGGAGTTCCATTGACTATATGCTGTGAAGTAGTCCAGATTGTATGAACAAAGAAACAGAATAGTTTGCCATTGGGCCAGTGTCAGAAGACGCAGTAACTTACTGAAACATGAGCATATAGTACCCTCATCCTGCACAGCACATGAATAAATGGTGAAGCACTTGCCAGCATAGCCATCTCCATCTCACCCTGGCATGTGACGTATTATCCTGAAGGCAAACAGAAGAACCACAGGGTATGAAGGGAGTGTAGTCCCTTCCCAAACCTATGAAGGGAGTGTAGTCCCTTCCCAAACCTACCTGCTATTCCATTGCCACATTTGTCTGAGCCAGCCAGACCTATGTAAACAGAAGGGAGCCAATTAGTTGCTGATCTGAGTGGTTCCATGGAAAGTTATTACTTAAAAGCTAATAATTAGGGGGCAGTTTAATTAAAACATCAACTTAAAATGAACGCAGTAGATATCAAGCCCAGCAAGATGCACAGCTAGCAGATTCCCCTTGGAGGCTGCTAATTAGTGTTTGCAGTGATTGCTAATAATAAATAAAATAATAATATTCCTTTAAGCCTTAGAAATTTTACGAATCTGGTTCCTTTGTGTCCAGTGCATGCCCAGGGCTCAATCCCCACTGCATGCCCAGATAGTTTGAAACAGTATTTCAGGATATTAGAAGACTAGAAAGCTGTAGTAACTCAGACTAAGTTTTTGAATGTCCTTGTTTCCCTTTAGTCTAACAGTCCCTTGCAGCAGAGAGACCACCACTGGAATTCCCAGGAACCACACCACCCACTGGGCCACATTGCAGGGCTGCTGTTTTATATTGCTCATCTTTTCTCATACCAGGACCACTTCCATGAGCAGATTGTTTATGATCAGAAATTGAAGGAAAACCTTATTTTTCCTTACTCTGATACCAGAAGTGTTATAGCCTGGGAAAAGTTGTTCCTGGGTGCACATTTGGAGAGTCCTGATGCTCCACTGAAAGATACAGAAACCCACAGAGCTCAAGCCCACTTCTGATACTGTGCATCAGTCTCCAAAGAGGGATACACCAGCCTTTGTTACCTTTTAAAGTTCTGCAAAGCATTTGCTGTAACACTGCAAAGGATTGATTGTGATATCAATGGCACTGGTGGTGATCTGAAGCATCTCTTGTTCTCTCACTCTGCACAGGCAA
The DNA here is from genome assembly GCF_017639235.1 of Corvus kubaryi. Classification (NCBI taxonomy): domain Eukaryota; kingdom Metazoa; phylum Chordata; class Aves; order Passeriformes; family Corvidae; genus Corvus; species Corvus kubaryi. The sequence continues at coordinate 166,336 of NW_024582062.1, read as the reverse complement.
CACACTGAGCGTGACAGTACCAGGCAAAAGGGGAAAAGGTGAGACAGCTGCAGTATTTGAGGGGGCATGGTGGTGATTCATCCATTTAAACAGCTCAAACCAGAATTCTCCAGCAACTACAGAAGGAGATGCTGCATTTCACACAGAAATTAACTGCCAGGGATTCCAACACAAGACAGGAAGGTCTCTGCAGTAGAAGAAATGATGCTCCAAATAGTATGTGCAGCACCATGAGGAACACAAATACCTATTTTCTCAGCTGAACAGAGCTGAGCTGTGTTATCTAATTCCTGAGCTATAGATTGTGAGTTGCCCAGGGGGAGTGGAATGCATTAATTACTTAAGACTCAATTGATCTGCTGCTATTTCAGGTACATCTATCTAATGGCTTTGTAATAGAGATGATTCCCAAACAGCAGCTGTTTCTTGTAACACAAGCCGTCCCTTGCCCCTACTCTCCACAGAAGAGCAGGATGGGAGCCTGCAGGACAGGCAACTTTTAGGATGTACAGCAAACTTCTACTAGGCACTGCCCTTGTAAGCTTTTCACCTTTGTCTCAGTTTGAGACAAGTTTAGGGAGAAATGCCCTGGAAGGGACATCTCTTCCAGAGAAGACAGGTTTCAGCACTCCCTCTCCCATTGTCGTGGTTTGATGCAGCAAACACACAAAATGTGTTATTTTCATAAGGGGAAAATAAGAAAATATTGAGGAAAACTAGAGAGCTGCAAGGCAAACAGGTTCAAACGGTTGTGTACAAAGAAAAAGTTTTATTACTAGTAGAATTAAAAGGAAAAAGAAATAACAAGAAATTAAAGCAAACCCTCCCCCCCTTCCAGCATTTCCCTCTTTTTACCCAACTTGCACAAAGGATAACAGAACATGAGATTTTAGTCAGCGCTGCAGTTCTTGAAAAGTCTCTTTCTTATGCTTAAGGAAAAAAGGGTTTTCTCTTGCTTCACATGGTTCCCAAACTGCCACTAATAGCAGACCTGCCCAGAAAGAAACAATCTGCTGTGGTGTAAAACATCTCTCCCATGAAAAATCTCAGAGTTCCTTCACACTGCCAAACATGGGCCGTCACATGGGGTTATTAATCTTTTTAAGGATGAGTTATTTTGGCCTGAATACAAAGGCTTTCTTTGCCACAAGTCTCTAAAAGCCTCTCACTGCTTCTATATAGCCTGGCATAGGCACTCTTCACAATCTTCACGGGCCACACGTGAATTCTCCATCCCCCCATGTACTTCAAATGGATTAAAGAGACAAACAGTTTGTGATATTACAGTTTCTTACCACGGCATGCAAGAAGTTTTTTTAAGCTACGCGCGAGAAACATGGCACCACCCTCTTTTCTCATCACCATTTCCAGCTTCATCTCATATGACTTACTTTCTCTTTCTCTCTGACTTGAAGTCGCTATGTTGAGGAGTGTTCTTGTTCAGGCTTTACGGTGGAGAAAGCCTCGCTCCCTCTGTGCTGCTGGCTGCATGGTGTCTTCTTCAGTTTGGCACAAAGTGTGCTGGCTGCAGACAGGAGGCTCCACCAGCTCCCGCTGGACCCGCCGGCTCCCGCTGCCTCCGCATGGAGAGGAGAGGGACCTACTGGTCCCAAGAAGCCACCACACTGGATGAGTTTAGCTGTGTGGCAGTCCATGGCTGGTTTTTTGTTGCCTGCAGCTCTGGGATAGTTCCCCCTCCCAGCAACCCAGGGTCTGTGCTGCGGCGTTGGGAAAAGGGGAAGGGGGCAGGGGCCCCGGCCCGTCCCAGCAGGGCCTGGAGGCTCCGAGGCCCCCCGCCACCTTCCAGCAGGCGAGCTGGAACGAAAGGAGATTCCTGCCTCTCCGCGCGGTTTAAACATGTAAATTGTGAGAAGCATCATTAGTCTAAAAGACTGTCCATCAACTCAGGTTCAACCCACTACACCCACCAATATGAAAGGAATTTCCTTGGATGGAAGTGAAACAAACTATTTCTTTAACAAGCAGAGTGCCGGCACAGGTGTTGGGGTTTTAGTTTAGTCTTAGTTTTTTTCCTGTTAAAGGAATTTTCTCCCATATGCATGTTGCTAGGGGACAAATAGCTGTACTTAAGAAAGACAAAAAGGGGAGTGGGGCGGGCCTGGCTACTCCTTTGTCTACACCTGGGTGTGGGGTCAGTTCACTCTGAGCGTCCGGAGAGAGAAGCTGCAGAGAAAGGAGCTGCTGCTGCTTTCTTTTTGGCCGTTCTTTCTTCCTGCTGGAAGCAACGCCGGGACCCCAAAAGCCGCTTTCCCTGCCCTGCTGGAGACCGGGCTGTGGCTGCCCTGCTCCGCTGCTGCTTCGAGCTTTCGCTACGCTGTAGCCCTGCTCGCCCTGCCTGCCTGGGCCTCCGTGGGCTTTTCCCATCTGGATACATCTCGCCTGCCACCCGGGATTTGCGTCCGTCCCTGCCGTTCCAGCCGCTGTTCTAGCCTGCTGTTTCAGCCTGCTGTTCCTGAGAGCCCGGGATCAGCTGCCCAGGGGTTTGTGAAGCCTTTGTTCCATCCTTCCCGGGATCCCAGGGCACCAGAGCCGCGTGTTTCCCGAGCTCGCTCCGGAGCGCCCCCTGCAGCCGCGGGGGAACCATCGCACCTGCCCTGCTCACCGGGAGCCGCCAGCGCCCCTGCCGGCTGCGAGCAAAACTGCACCCGAGGGGAAATAGCCTGACAGCCGAGAAGGCTGGCACTGGGTTTGTGATTGCTGTTACTGCCATAGTTGTTGTTGTTTTGTTTGACTGGTTATATACATATATATATATATAGTAAAGAACTGTTATTCCTATTTCCCACATCTTCGCCTAAAGGCTCTTGATTTCAAAATATAATAACTTGGAGGAAAAAGGGGTTATATCTGCCACTTCAAGGGGGCCTCTGCCTTCCTTAGCAGACACCTGTCTTTCAAAACCGAGACAACAGGGCACAGGAAAAATATAAATAATGTCAGATAATAAACCTCCTCTCTGCAGAGAAAGCTGGTGGATTTCGAGTTCCCTCTGCAGCTGGCTCGGCCCCTCCCAAAGTCCGAGGCCAGGATGTGGCGTCCCCACAGCCTCCCTGCTGGTCCATGGAGTCTGATGATCTGGTTCTCGAATCACAGCTAGGCCGAACACTTCCAGAAGGGGAAGAAGTTACTGGAGGATTTCGGTGTGCTGGTATGGGAAAATTTCTTGCCTCAGCTAACAGGCTGGCTAAAAGAAGGAAGGTGCTCCCTCAGCTCTGCAGTGGTGAGAACGCAGGGGAGTGTGTGTGAGTCCTGGAACACAAACAGCGCTGGAAAATTCGCCTGGCTTCTGTCCCTCCTCTCCTGGACCCAGCTTAAAGCTATGGGACCCATTTCTGGGCATAAAGCAGACGATAGGGAAATACAGTATTATCATAAAATCACCCCAAGACAACCTTGTTCCTACACCCCAGGTTATAAAAGTGCAAAGCAGGTGTGAACTGTCACCACTGGGAATGAGACAGTGTTAACACTTACCTCACCCTGCTAAAAATGGTGAAAGCAGGTAAAAAGCAATAAAGAAATGGGTCCAGGGGATGCTCTCCTTGGTGGGATATATCCCAGAGTGTCATCAAATCATCGTGAAGGAAAGCCATCTCTCCATCTCTCTTTTTACCCTCATACATGGAAAAATATACCCACTTCTGGTATGGCCAGAAATAGCAAAATACCTGAGCTGTTCTCTTGACTAACTTACCTTGCACCTGAAAGCTGTCAAAAATTGAACCATCAGTTAATTAAAAATGGTGTGGATAGTCTGGAGATCCTAGTCTGGAAATTTAAGGCAGAAGTTTCCATTTTGCTTGGCACTTCTTCTCTAAAGGGTATTTAAGTATTTCTGTCATTCTATGAATGTCTATCTCTGCTCTAAAGGAAATTCAGAGGCAATTTCCTTTTACAGGAGTATCCTTCTTTTCTAGACACATTTAAGACACCAGGAAGAGTACTCATCAAATTCTTCCTGTTACTCTGTGTAACTGAAGCACAATTATCTACCAGCATACTACTCCTATCTGCAGCTTCTCTCTTAAATGATTAAGTTCTATGTCAGTCATCAAGTCTCTCAGTGTAAGCAGGGTCAAAAGGTAACCCATGCTCAAGTAAGATTTGGATGGTACATTTATGCAAATGAATTTACCCCTGATGGTCAAAATCTGCAAGCAATGCTTTCCAGTGGCTCTCTTGCTAATAACAATCTGTCAACACTTATCAAACTTGTATCTAATCATCTCATCTGTAGTGTCTTTATTTTTTTAGCAAGCCATCAAACTATATGGTATTAAAGAAAACATCTAGTCTTCCTGTTGGGGTTTTAGTTTAGTCCTAGGTTTTTTTTTCTGTTAAAGAAATTTTCCCGTATACATGTTGCTAGGGGAAAAAATGGCTGAATACTTCAGGAAAACAAAGGACCTGGCTGCTCTTTTTGTTTCACCTGGGGGTGTGGGCAGTTGGGTCTCGGCGTCCAGAGAGAGAGGAAGCTGTTTTTTTCTCTGGCCGCTTTTCTTTCTGCTGGAAAAACACCGGGATCTCAAGCCTGCCTTCCCTGCCCCGCTTGGAGACAGGCCATGGCCACCCTGCCTTGCTGCTGCTTTGAGCTCTCGCTACGTTGTAGCCGTGCTCACCCTGCTTGCCTAGACCTCCGGGGGGGTCTCCGTTTGGATACATCTCGTCTGCCATCTGGGATTTGTGCTCATCCCTGCAGCTCCAGCCTGCCGTTCCATCCTGCTGTTCCTGAGGGTCCAGCCAGACACCGGGACCAGCTGCCCAGGGGTTTGTGAAGCTTCTTTGTTCCATCCATCCCCAGGATCCCAGGCCACCGGTGCCGCGTGCTCCCCGATCTCCCTCCGGAGTGCCCCCTGCAGCCGCGGGGGAACCATCGCACCTGCCCTGCTCACCGGGAGCCCCCAGCGCCCCTGCTGGCTGCGAGCGGAACTGCACCCGAGGGGAAAGGACCTGACAGCTGAGAAGGCTGGCACTGGGTTTGTGATTGTTTGCTGTTACTGCCATAGTTATTGTTGTTTGTTTGACTGTTTATATATATAATAGTAAAGAACTGTTATTCCTATTTCCCACATCTTTGCCTAAAAGCCCCTTGATTTCAAAATTATAGTAACTCGGAGGGAAGGGGGTTACCTCTGCCATTCCAAGGGAGGCTTCTGCCTTCCTTAGCAGACACCTGTCTTTCAAACCAAGACACTTGCACAGCTCTTTTCAGCAAAGGATATTGAAGCTTTTTAAGCAGAAAATGTGTGTCATTATAGGCATTTACAGACAGGAAAATGAAAGTACAGAGGGATTAAATGACTTGCTAAAGGTGTTGGAGAAGATTACTAGCCAAGTCAGAAACAAATTCAAGTGCCTCAAGTGTTGCTTCAATGCCCTGGGTGACACCAGGTAAAGATCAGCTCATTCACCACTGAATACAACCATTTCTCAGCTGAAACTGATCACTGCATATCAATGTTACATGGCAATTCAGGACAACTGTGACTTAGATGTTGTCTCTAATCTGTGTTATCTAATTCAACATCCTATTCTGCAGTACAACTGAACAGGACAGTAACATTATCCGACTGCTGGCAAAGCCAGTTGCTGGCATTTCTAGTTTACTTCCATCCATCCGTCCATCTATCCATCCATCCATCCATCCATCCATCCATCCATCCATCCATCCATCCCTCAGGGCTCGCAGCCAGGCAGGGACAGCTGCAGTGAAGGACAGTGCACTGACAGGACAGAGTTACACACATAGAGCAGCTGAGCCTTCATTTCAGGGATGTGATGCAGCTGCACCAACTCAGCATGAAGATGGACTGGGACAAAGGCTGGGAATAGTCATGGCTTCGGGCAAAGACAAAAGACACAGTGTTGGTGGCAAGGAATGAATAGAAAGGGCTGGCCTTGATCTCTGTGCTCTCTGAAGTGGCCCTGTAGGAAAGCTCCAGGATTAGAGGGTTAATAAAAGCACTTGTGCCATGTGGCCAGCAGCTGCTGCCTGCATTGATCCAGCTTTGCCCATGTTGACTTGCTGTGCAACATGCACACATGAAACATCGGTTCAGCATTGCCCTAGAGGGCAGCACATCAATAATTGTACCCGGTGACAGCCATGGCAGCAGCTCTTGCTCAAGAGGAGAAATGGCTGAAGGGGAAGCAAAGAACTCATCACTGCAGATCTAAACAAATCCAGATTGCATTTACATTTCATTCTGATTTAATAAGATAGTTATTGTTTGTTAATTATGTGCCAATTGATTACTGCAGCAACATATTTATTGAAGAGGAATAATTCAGATGAAGATGCATATTCTACTCATCTAAATTGAATCAAGCAGATTGAAAGCGATGAAGTGTCATGGAGCATTCATTTCCAGTTTAGTACATGCACTTTGGAAAAATTTCAACAGTCTGGAAGACAAGCTGCTCTGTTCCACAGCAACCTGTGACCAGGAGGAAGTATCACCCATGAAGGATTCGTGTGTAAGATGCTGGAAGCTGATTATGAGCCTGCAGACCCTGAAAGCCACAAAACCTTGCTCTGCCAGGAACTGTACAGACAAATACAAACAGTAAACATACAAATAAATGGAAAACCACAAAAAACCTCACTCCCAAAACTGGAAGCTGAAATCACATTGTTCCCATCCATCTTTCCAGTAAAAAGCAAGTTCTTGTTTCCACTAAACTCCACAGAGAGCTGAAAAATCAGGTGTGGCAAAGATCATCCCTACAAAAGGTGAAGAAAAGGCAGAGTTCAGAGCTTGTGCCAGTTCTGAGAAGGAGATGTAGGGTATGTGGGGATGGGGGAAGATTAAATCCCATTTGATGAATATGAGAAACTAACAATCCTCTTCATGATGGTCTCTGCACACAAGCAGCTGCAAATCAGAAGACTGCTTCAGCCGGGAAATGTCAATTGTATGGAAATGTCATCTTCATTGCAGAGCTCTCCTGGGGCTGCTGGAAACTGCAACTCAACTGCATTAATTTCCATCCCTCTTTCCCTATCTCACTTTCTCTTTTATTCTTCAATCTTTTAACCTTTATAAAAAAATTTTAAAACAACCATCTTTTCTTCATTCAGTAAAAATTTGTATCTATAACTATGCAGAAAGGTTAAAGATTTCAATTAGAAAGGTCACTCCAGGATGATTGTGCAGCTGGATTCACATGCTGCCTGCTGTTTGGAAAGTTAAAGACAGCACTGAGTAGCTTCCTGTGCCAGGGCTGACATCTCCAGCTTTTTCAGTCCCAACAAAAATAAACTTTCAGACCTTACTCTTCAAACAGTGCAAAGGTTCACAGATCTCAGGAAGCTTTCAACAGAGAAAACTGTAATTTGAGTTCAAATTGAAGACCAGATCAAGAGGAAAACAAGATGTATACAGTCAGGCAATTCCTAGTGCGGAGCCACTACACTCTCAGAGGTGAGTGTCTCCAAAGTGAGGACACTAGAGCTCTTGACATCTCCAAAGCACCCTCAGCATGAGACAGAGCTCACTGGTAGGCTTATCTAACATTGCTGTCTAAGCTCCCACTTCCTGCATTCCATAATTCTTTCCCCTACCCTAAACTATACCTTGTTTCATAGAAAAACAGATGAATGTATTCCCTGGTGTTGAAATGAGGGAGAAACAACAAGGTGCACAGGAGCTACAAGCATATGGCTGGTCAGGAGAGAGAGATTAGGTGAATTACAATTGATTTTCCACTGTTAATGAACCATGAAGTGCTTGTGATTGCATCTTGAAGAGATTTATAATTATTCATTGAATCTCAGAAGATAATTAAACTTCATTAAACACAGACATGACAAGCTTGCACAGTAAAGAATAAACCCCAGAGCAGGTTCCTTATCAGAGAAGGAGATACTGTGTGGGAGATGATAAGGAGAACCAGGGGAAATAAAAGGATTCTTCACTAAAACCAGTTTTTGCCCAAACAAGAAACTACTGCCCTCAGTGTGGCTTTTTCACCTCTTTTTCCTTTGTTTTTAAGGGTTCTTTGCTTTGTCTTTCACACACAACCTTTGACTAACAGTGAATGCCTTTTGTAATACACTTACCTATTCTGCAGCAGTTACTGTATGAAAATGTTAAGAATGTTTTAGAGCCAGAGGGGACTGGTCTTGTTGCATGTTTACCAAATTGTCTGTGATCTGCAAAGCACAGATTGAGGAAGGAGCAGGGCAGAAGCAAGGGGAAACTGTAGTGGGGAGATGCAGTTCATCACCACATGGATCAGAAATCCCAAATAGCAGCATTTGATATCAAGAGAATGCTTATCTCTTTCAAATAGTTTGTTCTTAGCTTGTGACTGTGTGAAAGTTAAGCCCATGTAGTCCACATTCTAGAGATTTATTAGGACATAATGGAACATATGCTACAGGCTATATGGTACATTCAATACTGGTATAAATTATGCCGTAGTTGGATACAAACATTTGACACCAGATAAGCAGAATCTAAGAGTATTTCATTAAAATAAGTTACTCATTGAAGAAGGAACCCACTGGAAAAAGAAAAAGCTAACAATAATGTGCACTACTGAGGAGCAAAGGAATCTTGGCCAGCTAGTGGTGGTAACCAAAGCCATTAACCCAGAATAGCAATTGTGCAAAATTTGATTACTTTGCTATTGGGAGCTGTCAGTGATTACAGTGCCCCAAATCAAGTAAACATCTGCATCCACTAATACAGTCAGAGGAACCACTCACTGGAATGTTCTCTTTTCTGCTCATACAAGTGAAAGGAATGAGGGACTCGTCTTTACAAACAAGCTGTGGGCCTGCTGGTAGATAAAACTAGCACTGAGAAATAAAAGGGAAGGATTCCACTGATTGATGAACAGAAAGAAAGAGATTTGTCTTTACAAATAAACTACACGTCTGCTGATAAATGAAATTGGATATTGAGAGATGAAAGAAACAATGGGAAGAACCATAAATTCCATAAGAATTAAAATAAAGGGGGGGTTATACTTTAGAAGGGAGTCTTAGGTATTAGGCTTTTTGGGAAGTCTGTACCTCTCAAGTACCTCAGCCAATGGGGAAAGAGAGAGGGAAATGCGGCTGGGAAATTAGGATAAAAAGGAGGCTGCGTCCTCTAACAATTTGAGAGATGCCAGGGGAATGTGCCATGGCCTCCCCCTTTATTCGATAAAGTAACGGGACTCCTCTGTCTCCTTTTTGGACATAAACCTCTGGTGTTTGTGGATTAATTTTCTTGACACAAGGTAAGCCAAAGTAAGCCAAAAGTCCCCCCTGTCTTGGCTGAAGGTGATCTCACTGCTTTTTCCATTTACACTGAATTTCCTGAAACACAGAGAATGAAGAGTTTCCAGTCCTGAGGCAATCTGATTTTAATAAGAATTGCAAATGTTGACATGAAGTTAAAAGATGCTTCTCCCAGTGGGTTGACACAACTTTGCTGAGCACACATGCTCTGTGAGCATACCACACAGGAGAAGAGACAATGCACTTTGCACTGTGTTTCTGGTGTCAACACCTTTTTCCCCACATTTGGCACCCAGGGGAATGACTGAGCCCTACAGCTACATCTCTCACATCTCTCCTTCATTTTCTATTCCTGCCTGACATAACACCTCCTCTTTCCCTTGCCTAAGATAGGTTTTGGAAATACAGGTCTTCCCCAGCACAGTGTAACTTAAATCAAAATCTTGTTGCTAGCCTCTCACTATGGTAACGTTGCCAGAGATGCACAGTGTACACAGACCTCCAAAATAATTCGTATAGACAAACCAAAGGATAAATAGGCAGGCACATAAGGGGAAAATCATCATCTGAGAGCTGTTACTTATTTTCTCCCTTAGACAGTCTTTTTTTCTCCCTTAGACAAAGCCCAGAGTCTCTGGCACAAAGAGGATTCAGGCCTGATTTCTAATTGGTGCAACTGAACTAGTGAAAAGTCCTTCATCAGGTTAAACATTCTGTGAGCCAATTAAGCTAAACTGATTTAATAAAGGAGCAGACCAGTCTTACTTTATATACCCATAGTACTTGCTCCAGTTTAGTTGAATGAATTTAAAATCAGTTTCAGAAAATCTTTGCAAAGCTTGTAAAGGGATTTCCAGTTCTTTCAGAGAAGAGAAAGGCTGAAGGGAGACTCTCTCCACCCAAGACCCTTCCTGTCTTATTTTGCAATGACTCACACATCCCAGCTTTGCAATGAATGAGCTTTCCAAAGGCAGCGTTTACTCTGGCTCTCACACCCATGCTGTAGCACCATGTGTTTTACAGCATTGTCAAACATAATGATTCCTACCCTGGAGAGAAATTGGGTCCCATTTTATATTTTATTACCTAAGAAAGGAGATTTTTTACTTTCCACAGTCCACAGTTGGCAGGAACAGCCCCATAAATCTTGTCAAATGTTTTTTTGTTGTTATATTGTCCAGCAAGATGTCTGTGAGGCTGGGCCTGCATAGAGTAAACAAGTTAATGGCTTCCTGATCCATGTCTGAAAAGGAAGGGCAGCAGAGATAAGGAGTGCTGCAAAGTGACTGCAGGCAGAGTCCAGCAGCTGGGGGGTGAGCTGAGAGACCACTGGGAGTTTGTTTCCCACATTTCATGTGGAATAACATGTAAGCTGAAAGGTTCCTGGCTCCCAAGAAAGGGGTCTCATTCAAGAAATAAGCCCTGGTGCCAGCATACTCTGCCAGTACTTGTGTTTGCTGCAAGGGCCTGGTTCTCACTGGGAGCCATGATGAGGGCAAACCCGTGGGAGCCACAGTGTGTACCAGCAGAACTCATGGAAACCAGGGAAAGAATAATTGGAAGGAAGGGAAAGGCAAGAACATACTTGTGAACATACTTCTATGCATGTGCATAGAAGCAGATTTCACAGCTGAGGGGACAGAATGCACTGGAATGCACAGTGTGAGCACAGAGGAATGCATACGGGGGAGACAAAACTCCCTGCCCATAGAAAGCAAGCTTGGTACAATTGCTGTGCCTGCTTTCTGGTAGGAGGGTGGGACTGTTAGATGTAACTGAGTTGGATGTGGTTGCAAACAGTGCCTATAGAGCAGATGAACTGGTTTGCAGATACAGAGCATGTTTTGGCACACGTGTTTCTAAATTTAAGTGGACATTGATGGACAGAAAGATGATTGTTCTTGCACTATGGGAGCATCCAAGATGTACATTGCACGTGTGTTAGTTGGTGCAAGTGTAAGGGTATATGTAGGTTACAGGTTCCCTGAGCCAAGCCTAATTCCTATTAGACTTGTCCTTTTTGGGTGCTGACAGAGCCTCTTCTGAGAAAAAGAGATGTTCAGCTTGATTCCTTTGGGCAGTTAATGAGCCATTTCCCTCCTCTCTGTCTTACTCCCTGTGCTGCTCCCCACGCTCCAACAGCACTTTGTGGGTAATGAAGAGATAATGCCATAATGAGTCGATATGTTATGCTCAGCCCCGCTGTACTGCCTTGGAACAACTAACTGCCACTGCGAGGGCTCTGTCAATTCAGCTGGTCATGGCGATGCGTTAAGAGGCCTCCTAGAAACAGAGACTAGACAGGAGTAAGAGAATAAAAGCAGGTGTTTATTTGAAAGGCCTTCAAAGATACCCCCTGGGGGCCAGAGGCTATTGCCAAGATGGACCCCAAGATGGACAACAGGTCACGAGTTCTTCACACTTTTATAGGTTTGGTTCATTTGCATACCAGGGTTAATTCTCCCAATTAAAGCTTTAGTTTAATTATGTAATTCCCCTCAGCTTGCCCCATTTTAGAGGCTTTTTGGTTTATACTTTTTGGGCCTAGGACGGTCTGGGTGTCCTTGAAGAGCAAGCCCAGAGAGGCTTTGTTATGTCTACCTAGCACGAGAGAGCAGAAGTTAACAGGCTACAAGAAACTTCAGAGTTACACACTAGGCAGTATAGGATTTGAAAAATATAAAAGTTAAAACCTAAGGCATCAAAGGTCAGTCAATGCATGGTCCCTATCTGGCTCTCTGGGCCCAGGAACATTCATCCTGCAAAACCAAACAAAACCTTGCAAGGCCAGATGACCCCAGCTTTACCACCCCACACCTTTCCTGCAGCCATGCAGCGGGAATGCAGTCCTACAGACACACAACCCATACCAGTTACTGTGGGTTGGCGGTGATTTCTTATAAGTTGGAAATTCTCCTGAGGCCTCAAGAATAAAAATACTGCTAACCCTGGCTGGAAGCATAATTAACAGGATGAAAGATTGATGGCTAGGGCTGTAATTAAGTGAGAGCTTTGATAGCCTCATAAGCTACAAGAGCCAAACTGGAGTCATGGAATTAGAGTGGCATGGACTCCCTCCCTGCATCCTGCCACCCTCTCCTGTGAGGAACAGCACCTTAGGATTCGGAGCACGCAGCTGCCCTGCTCCAGGCTTTATAGTCTACAAGTCATTTTAAGGGGAAATGGAAGAAATGAGCTTCCCACAGATGAGTGTGATAGGAGGCTCAGGGACTGACTACAGTGGGAAGGAGCAGGAATTGGCAAGCTGCCTCCCACCCTGTGCCTCACCTCCCTCTCTGTGCCTCACCTGATTGTAAGGTGTCTCTCCACATTAAGCAGAGCATTGCATCCATTTATAGCCTGTGAACAGTGTCTCATACACAGGGCAGGAGGGCATGGGGAGAGGAGCCAGAAGAGGAAGGGAAAAATTATCCACGGGCTTGAATCCAGTGAGATTTACACCCTTCCTCAGCCATAAACATCTCCGAGAGCTCTGGAGATAAACACATTTGCTCAGCAGAGGCAAATGCTGCCTGCCAGCCTCCAAGCTGCTCAGCCTCCCTGCATGCCAGTTCACCAAGGATAACCCAATTACGTAAGGGGATGCAGCTCTCTCCACCCTACTCCTCTCCCATTTGCACACAGGAGTGATACCTTCATTGGATATCTCGTTCAGAGTATGTGTGGCATCCTGAGAGGGACAAAGATAGTTTTGTCCCCTTAGTTGAGGCTAATGCTCTGCCTGACAGCCTTTCATTTTGCAGCACAGCCACACCAGTATGTTCCCACTCGATGGAATAGGTCATCGCACCATCCCTCTTCCCTCAGCTCCTCCTCCCAGCCCAGCTTGCCACATGTAGTGCTTGTGCTGGAGTGGCTTCTGTGACAACAGAAAAACAAGTGGCTCATATACATGTCAAAAGAAGACATTTCCATGCAGCTTCTCAAAGGGGCCCCTTAAGGAGACTCTCTGCCCTCTCCTCCCGTTCTGGCGCCAGCTATGCACAGCCCTTTCAGTAAATACTCTCCTACAGGCTGTTAACCATGTTTTTCCTACAGATCATGGGAAATACATGGGTCATGGGAAACAAACTTCATGCCAGCCTTTGAGCTTACACTGAACTCACGATAAACTCCACAACAGAACTTTTCCTTTCCCTCTGGGTTTACGCCAGCCTCACACCGCTGTTGATGCACTTGCCCTCCTCCGCTGTTTCAATCACCCAGAAATACAAAATGCCTCAGCCCACCCCATCCTTATCTCTGAGCACACAATTCCCTTCCCTCTGATTTGTCCATATCTACTGTCCTTTATGCCACTAAAATATTATTGCCTATTCTTTTGCTTATGTGCACATGAAAGTTTTTTTTTCTTCTAAGAAGTGATTCAGGAAATTACCTTCTACTTTCCCAGTTCCATGAGAGGTGATAGTTCCTCATGATGAGGTGGGGGAACAAAGGAAACAAGAACTTCTAGATCCTGCTCCTAGCTCTGGCACTGGCATTTTCTGTAAAAGTAGCTACTGCCTAGGGCTGCCTCAGTTTCCCCACAGTGCCTCACAGATTTAATAATCTGATGTACATAAAAAATGGAGCTTTTCAGATAAGAGGAGCTAGACAAGGTCACAGTCCCACTGGGACATGATGCCTTTGAGCTTCCTAGTAACCAGATAATGGCTTAACCATGAAGATCCTGTTGTAACTGATGTATGAGCCAGGCTGAAGAATTCACCAGTATCATCTGAACTCCTCTGTGCCTCTCCCACAGGGCATTTGTGGTACATTCCCTCAACCAGAATGTCTGACCCCAACACAACCCCACTACAATCTCTGTCCATCACACATTGTTGGCCTTGAAACTCGGAGCACTAGGGGTGACAAACAGATCTGGAGAGTGACAGACTACCAGAGTCAGCAGAATGCAGCCTGTTGCCATGGAAATTCAAACCTCCTTTTTAAACACCTGTGTAGCTCAGGGGAACATAACCAGCTCTTACTGTGAAAAATCTTTGTAGAGTCCCATGGAGAGTTGGTTTTGTATCCCACAATTGCTCTTTGCTCCCCAACCCAATTACGTGCTCTGGCAGGAAATGACCAGACCACATCTTGGCTGAGGATAGATGATGTCCAGGTGTATTGTCTAACAGATGAGCCTGCAACCAAGGACATATGAGTTTCTAATACAAAACCTTTGCAGGAAAAATTCAAATTTAAAAAAAAATATTGGAAGAGATCCATTTTCACTGCTGTGCCACAGAACAACACCAGGCAACACTGCTCAGAAGTAGGCTTTGAGGACATCTGCTTATCTGAACATGCAAAGTTAGATCTCAGAGGCTTATTTATTTGTTCACTACATTGAAAGGCTTTTTTGGGATGCTGACAAAGGCATTGTCATACACAGGTGTGACATGCAAACAAATAAATAAATAAATAAAATTTAAAAAGCCATTAGGACAGAGGAGTGCTGATGGAAAATTCCAGCAAACAAACCAACATTTTTGGCTCCAGCATCTTTTGTAACTGCAGAAAATACAAGCACTTATAAATACAAGCAGAAAATGCATGGGAGTTATTAACTATTTAAGATTTCCTAACCTCTGTTATGTGTGTGCATCACCACTTACATGCGTGGGTAGTGTTTTGTAGTATTGTGACTAAGAACAATATTTCTTGCATGATACTGCATATCAGCTGCGTATACTGCACATCCATTGCCATGAGACACATGTGCATGTATGTGGGCCACTGGGTCTATAGATGCACGTGGAATACTTACCAGGGTATAGATATGATGCTTGGGAAAGGAGGTAACAGTGTAGTCACTCACCAAAAGGTTTTGTCAAGTCTAATTACCTGTGCTGTTTTCCCCATGAAATTACTTTGCATGTCCAAGCTCACTTTCCCAATTGCATTGACCCTTTTGCCTCTTATGAAATAACAGATATTTAAGTGAGGCTGCTGTAGGAGCCTGATAATGACCACTACAAGCTTCCTGAGCTTTCAAAGTCCCAGACACCTTCATTAGCCAGACAAAGCCCACATGTCCAGAGCTGTACAAAGAGGCAGGAGTTATAGTAGAAAAGCTCTAGTAAGCAGTTCTTCGTTACATTGTCCTACATGCAGCCTTCTGGAAGTGGCTAGTTTTTCAAGGAGTTGTGATAATAAGATCTCTAAGGATGCTGGCTTTGTGATGTCCAAAGCACAGACACATGACAACATCCCCCAACAAAAGCCCATGACAAAACACCCTCAAGACTTTTCTTTTAGGCTTAATTCCAGAAGCCCTGAAAGATATTTAGAAGTCTAGTTCAACATGCTTGGTTCCTTATGTAGTTTCTCACACCACAGTTAAGCAACTGTCAAACAATGCTATAAAGGATGACTGATGCCTTCTCATCATCAGTGGCCCAAGCCCTCCCCAAAGGGCACTGCACCCAAAAGATACACTACTGTTTGTTGAAGATACCTCCTGAAATCCATGGTTATGCTATAAAATTTCCCTGTCTGGCAGTTCAAAAAGTTCCTTCTGAACTTTGCTGTGGAAATCTCTCACAATCCAAATGGCCTCCCCAGAGAAGAAAGATATTTACTTCCTGCTTCTCCTACCTGAAGTCTTTTTCCAATGAACTTCCACTATGACAAACATAGCAGGCACTGTAACCCCAGCGAGTGGACTATTTCTCTTCCTCTTCCCACCGCTGCCAGTATAAACATCACTCTGAGTTAAGGGCTAAGTGCCAAGTTAAAATAATGCCCTCTTTGGTCTGGGGATCTAGCTTCTCCAGAGATCACAAGAAATCTGTGATGGCGGGTGAGAAGGAACGGGGATTAGATCCAGGGACACCAACAGGAAATACTTTCACACTAAATTTCACACCTCCTCCTATGGGTTTCAATGAACAGTTATTATGATGCACCCTGCGGGGCCACCAGGAAGACAGATCATCCCATCACACTCCCTTGTACAGGGTTACATCTCTGTAACTCTCAAGGCTGTGTATTGGCGGGGAACCTTGTTTGTTTTTCCTTTCCTTACTCCCACTTCTCTCTGCTCCACTGCTTTTCTGGGAAACTCCAGGGGAAATAATTCTAAAAAAAGGCAACAAATTTAATCAGGACACCAAAGCTATAGGCAGCCCACAGCCAGAACAGTGCTAGCCTGAGATGGAAGCCAGACAATGTCAAACTTGACAAACCATAGTTTCCATCCTGAAACAAGATAGAAATACCACAAAAAGCCTTCCTGAACCTAAACTTCCTGTCTAAAAAACATCAAGTTGGGTCAATCAATAGGTTTCTTTGCAATAATTTTAAATCAAGTCATTTTATGTCAACCTTTAAAAGATGTATGTCACAGTTACAGGAGAAAGACTGCTGATATGGGTGTAACCAAACTATGTATTCTACACCCATCACATTATTCCTGATGAACTGTTAATGGTTGGTCGTTTGCAACAGCTGTCCAGTGCACACCCCATCCTGAAGGCTATGAGCTGGGTGTAGTGTTTTCTTTGTCATCACTGAATAACCACCCAGCCTAAGGAGGTCATCTCTGCCAGTGGGCCATCATGGCTCAATGGCCCCAATGGGCAGCTGTAGCAACCTAGGCTATCAAGGACTTCCCAAAATATCCTATGACTCATGGGATTACATCATTCTATCGTGAAATTCCCCGCCCTGGGGGAGGTACTGAACATTGCTGCCTGTATATAATCTGGGCACTTTGGGGCCTGGGACACCACCACCACCACCACTGGGCATCCAGAGGAGGACCTCAGCTTCCACAGGAGGACCAAACCTTCCACAGGACCACTGCTTTCAACAAGACTGAACCATCACTTCAACAGCACTGCAATCACTGCTTAATTGGACTGTGAACACCACCCTGACCAACAGATGCCAGGCTCTACTCTGACTTTGTTTTAAGCTAGTTTCTTCTGTGTTGTTGCATTTATTGTATATATATGTATTGTATAATTAATTGTAACTCCAACTTGAAATCTCTTGCAAGGTATTTGTGTGGGGTTAATTTCTCCCGCTGGTTTACTTTCAAACCAGCACAATGTATTTACTTTTTTTGGTAAATTAATTTCTTTTTTGACAGCATAAATTCTAAATTTAAAAAAGTATTTTTAACAATTTAAAATGTCTTTTATTAAGAAATACTACCAGCTCATTTCCCTGCAAGTCAGGGCTCCTTTTCTGCACACTAACACACTGCTATGGGAAGGGATCTGTAGTCTCCAAGCTGCAGCTTCAAACCTCCATGCAAGCCCTCCTGCAAATTCTCAGAGGATGTGAATCTATGCCCAGATGCTTTGCAGGTGGGGCACAATCTCACCCTTCCCGCAAAGAGCGACCCTGCTCACAGGTTTCCATACAGTCAGGGCTGAGCACCTCCAAAGGGCTCTGTGGTCTTTCCTAGCACAGCAGAGAAATTCCACACAAGCAGTTTCTCTGTCCTGACCTTCCTGTTAATGTCCTGGACTCCAATCCAAACACCTGCACCTCAGTGAAATTGAATCAAGATTGCCATGAACTCATCTCCAGCCTCATTTTCCTTTTCCTCCGCCTGATTGTGAGGCCTTACGCATATGACAGCTTCATTACAAGTGACCTTCAGCACTGGCTTTGTTGGGGAAGTGATTTAGAACCAAATTACTGATCTATTTTTTTCATCTCATTCCTCTTACTGAAAGCAGCAATAGCAGCCCTGGAGAGGCTGCCTGAAACAGCGTATTTTTAACGCATTACAGAAGGGGAGACAGATCAGAAAGCCATCCCCCACCACAGGCTGACATGAAGGGGCTAAACTGTTCTTGGAGAAGTGCCGAAACAATTGTACAATTTATTCCAAGGGTACAGGAGATTCAGGTTTAGTCCAGCCAGGAAACAACTCTTAAGGAGTTGGGGACTCTACTGAGAACAGATGGAGGCAGCTGGAAAAAACAGAGGCAAGTGGCTGCTTGGAAGACAGAGTCCCTGTGGCACACGGGCAAAGCAGAAGGGAGATGGCAATATGGGCCTCATTGTTATGGGCTGGGTTACATCTCATTGGAAGCAGTGAAAAGAGCAGCTGTCTCTGAGTCAGGCTAAATCAAGGAACACTTAAATGTGTCTTTGTTTGGTAGAAACAAAGCAATGTAGGCTGTTCAAATTACAAAGAAAAGGGTTGATCTGAATTGAGCTATGACACAGCTTTACTGTAGACCAATGGCTGTGTGTCTGTGAAAGAAAAGAGGAGGGAGAAGAAGATGAAGAAGAAAAAATAACCTGAGCTAGCGCAGATAATCAAGGACAGTCAGAATATGCAAGGGAAACTTGAAAAAATATCAAAGAGACGGTAATGGAGAAAAGAGTCGTTAAAGGGACCTCTGCCTCCTACAGGGCACTAACAGGCAAGGGGACTTAAAAGCAGAGGAAGTGGGGAAGCAGGAGTGGGGAGTCCCTCCTCTCACTCACTGAAGTGTCTTCCACCATTAGAGCCTAACGTGTAGGAGAGTGCACCAGCAGCAGATCCTTGAGTGAGTGTCCGGATCAAACACTTGGAAAACTGGATCCATTCATGAGGCGCTCATCCCCATTAGCAAACAGTTCCTAAGCAAGACTACTGTAGGATGAACCACATAAAAGAGAATCTCTGATTCTTCACCCATGTAGGCTCAGGAACAGGGGGCAGAGACACATTGAACCATTCAGAGAATGAAATAGGTAGCAGGCTGTTTCAGCACAATCATTTCAGCAGAGTGACTTACCAGATGAGAAGAGTTTAATTCACAAACAGAAAACATAAAAGGAAAGTCAAGACCGTAAGCAAAGCAGCAACAGAAGAGCCAGTAATGAGAGGTTCACACAGAGGAGATTGGCTGATCCGTGTGGTAAAGAGCAGCAGAAAGGGACATAGCAGGAAGAGATTAACTGCTGACGCTGAAGTGCTATTTCCAGCTGACATTTATCTCTGCCTTGAAATTCCCAGTTGGAGAGAAGAGTCGACAACAGACAGGAGAAATTTACACCGGCCCCTTTATGCAAATCTAACCTTTCTGCACCTGCCAGGTGGGGAGCATTTATTTACATTCTGGCTGCCTGGCTACGTGTGCAGAGGGAATGAATCCAAGAAGAACACAGAGAAGGTCAAAGGAATATGGCCCATGGCTGTAATTTCAGGACTTGTTACAGGCATTACAATTTTAATGTGGCAGTTGAGAGATATACACCTCAGGCAAATGAACTGGCAGAAGACCTGTGCATGTGCCAGTGTATTGTTCCACATGAGAATTTCATTGCCCCCTGACAGGCAGATTCAGAGACGTTAATCAGTGACACAGTCCATACTTGTGCCTTGCTCATAAAGGACCTCAGCAAATTCCTTTAGCTCATGTATGAAGAGTGATTAATTTTGCACCAGGAAGATCTGAGTCAAATCTCCTTTGCCACAATGACTTTTCAAGATGCAAAGATGTTGAGCAGTAACTGTGAGATGTCTAGGGATGAATTCGTCGTAATTTAAAACAGAAAGATAACACTCATATAGACTATGAAATTAACAAGTTCATATTGCACTCTTAACAAGTGAAAATAAATTACCATCACCCCAGAACAAGACTGCCTTTTTTTTTAGCATGTCAAATATCTCTTTGCAAAAAAAAGTCATGTTAAGCTTTTTACATTAAAAAGTCTCTTTTTGTCCATGTAAATACAATGCAGCTGTCTCTTCAGTAGAAAATAGCACAAGAGCCCTTTGTACAACAGACCAGGAAAAAAGTAAAGACCCACATATTCAGCTAAAAGGAGATTTCAGAATGACTGCTAGTGGCTTCTCACCATACTGAACTATGGTCACAGCACAAGAAATTACCAACAGTGCCCTAAAGTAAAAATGCCCTGAGATGTCTGGCCTGCCAGGTCAAGAATGAAGTCGCACAGCCCTGCTAAGTGTGCTCCAGCTGCATATTCCAGGAGCCTGCCAGGGCACTGCTTCAGTCAGGCACAAAGGATTATACCACATTTTCCAGCTCATGAACCATCCTCCAAAATACCACTGACACTAGCACTCATGTAGTCAGTAGACACCTGATCTTTCAAACATGTCCAGCAGTTCAGGATCCTACTGACAAATGCCTTTGAGGGATTTGTTTCTAGAAAGTACGCAGATCTCCCTGTTTCTTTGTGGTATCAGTGTCTGGGCACCAAGGTCACTGGATACATACAGGCACAGGGACTGCTGACAGCCAGGTTTTTTTAGAACTGCTTTAAGTCTCTTGAATTCGAATCTAAGTCAAACACTTTATAACTCATGAGATTGGCTTAGAAAACAGGAAACTTTTATAAGCATACCTGGGTCAAACATTCAAGCTTTTCACTGCAACTGTGAAAGACTGGAATTGACTTCTCAGCACAACAAAATAGCTTGTGGCATGTTGTTGCTCTAGGATCTCCAGAAGATGAAATAATGCAAAGTTCACAGTAAATACTATAGAAATGGGTAACCTTTGAGCAAAATCCCTGGTTCCTCATCCCTCATACCACATGGCAACATTGGGACCAAGCCAACTGGTGTCACACTTAACAGCCTTGTGCAGACAAAGTTCACAGGTTCCCAATACTGTCTCCTGTAAAATCAGGTTTCTTTCACCATCTACCATCCAACCCGATTTTGCTTAGTACACAAGAACTGAAAACAGCTTGAGGTGATGTGGCTTCAGGACACACCAGGGACACATTTCTGAACCAGGCACACCCTCACCTGGCCTCTGCCCTGCATCTCTGCCTGGTTTTGTGCAAGAAGGGGGGAAAAAAGGATGTATGAAAGATCAGAGAAAAAAGGCAGAGAAAAAAAACTCCCATAGGATAAAAGATGAGAAATTCAAGGTAGTTTTAAAGCAGTTTGTGAAGTCAAGAGCCCAAGCTGACCTGAAGTCAGGGCAGTGAGAAAGTAAATGGACTTTTAAAGGCTTAGACTGAGGTTTTCAAAGCCTTTTCAACAACTTGAATGTTCATTTTCATTTTACTGGATTGTAGCCAAGAAAATCCTGTGGGCTGCTCTGATACTGGAGGTCTGAATTTGGAAAAAAGAAGCTAGACTTTGCTTTATTTTTTCTTTTTCTATATAGAGAGATCTATATAACAAGTCAGCAAAACCAGCCAATCATTTCCTCATCAGAGTGCCTGAAGGAAGGGTCAAGAATTGTAGGCTACAGACTTCTCCCATTCCAATTCCAGACATTAGAAAAAGTCCACCCATATGAGCCATGTGGGTTGTTCCAGTAGGAAACAGTAGTAGTGGAAATTACTTTCTTCTGTTTTCCAGCTCTCATGAGCTCTAGGTTAAGAAGACTTGGGGTTTTAGTCCTGTCAGACCATCAACTGCCCAGCAGGTAAAGACAGCAGTAAGTGGAAAGTAACTGATAGCAGCAGGTAGCTCAAGCAAGTTTCTTAATCAATACAATTTATAGCAGAGACAGCTCCAAACACTGAAGTAGAGAAGCCCAGCTTAATGTGTTTACAACATTTCTCACTCTCCTTTGCTCATTTTTCCTTCCCTACTTCTTTCAGCAGTGATTTTTTGAGAACTAATTTCTCCATGGACATAAAAAGTTCATGTTTCATTCACCATTTCCTTACAAACTCCTTGTAAATTGAATTACCTGTGTGGCAAAGGGGACCTGCCCTAGTTCTGCAGGCTCCTGAGTGAAACACAGGCACGTGGCCTTGCTCTTAGCAGAAAGAATTTTTTTCCTATTATTGGATTTAAAGTGAGGACAAATGAATGGAAAACAAATAAAAAATAGCCACTCCACAAAAAGAATGAACAGCACAAACCAAACCATGATGCAATCCCAGAAACACCTGTGCTGTGTCCTTTATCTCCTACCTGAAAGCCACTGGAATATACATAGATTCTTTTTTTCTTCCTGGTCCAAGTGATAATGACACAGAATCTTTCTCCTTCCCAGCAGCTTCTGGTTCCCAATATAATTCCTCTGAAAAAAGATGGGTATCAAATCAGTTACATGGAGAAAGTGGATACAGAGGATTTTTCTCTGTATAAGGAGCATTCTTCTTCTTCCTTGCTAGCTGAGAAGGGAAAATTAAAAAGCTGATCTACAGTTCTTTCAAAACTTTGCACAGAATCACAATATTTTTCAATACACAAACAAACAAAACCATATTTTATCCTGAAAAGTTCTGGTTTGGTAAATATAAAAACCTGATCATTACTCCAAATAGCCATATGGAGAATTATGAAAAGTCCCTATTTGTCAATTACCAACATTTTCTAGGAAATTTTAAATTAAAAGCCATTTTTCAGTGGATAAAAAAACCCCCATACTTTTGAGCAACATGCTAAAAATACTGAAAAAGAGTCTTGGGCAAAATTTTTGGCACAACAAGTAAACTTCAGTAGAAAACCTGGTCCATGGGAAATGTATAATTCCTCCCCAGTGACTCAGCAGCCTCAGACATGCTTCCAAGCTGCTCGTTGTTCTTCCAGGGCTATTACAGAAATCTTTCCTTCTTCAAGAAACCTTTTACTATATAAGATAGTTTAGGAAAAAAATAGTCAAAGCTTTGGTTAGTTCCCACTGAGGAACTCAAAACAAGGACATTAGAATTTAAGGTATCAGAAACTATCACTTGTCCTCATATACAGAGGAGGAAGTAGCAAGAAGACAATCCCTGAAAAGCCATATTCCCTGCTCCTGCAGGACAGAGGCACAGTCATGGTTAGACAATTGCTTCTGAGGCTCTCTTGTGGTTTGACACTGGCCAAACGCCAGGCACCCACAAAAGCCGGTCACTCAACCTCCCCTGCCACAGCTGAGCAGAGGAGAGAAAAATTTAACAAAGAGTTCATAAGATAAGGACTGCGAGAAAACACTACAAGGGCAAAACAGGCACAACTTAGAGATATAAAGTGAGTTCATTACTAACAAAATCAGAGGAGGATAATGAGAAGTAAAATAAGTCCTTAAAAACACCTTTACTTCCCCCAGCCCGTCCCTCCTTTCCACCGACAGCGCAGGGAGACAGAGGGTGGGGATCTTGGTCAGTTTGTCACCTGAGGTTTTCTTCTGCTTTTTGTTGTTCCCCTGTGAGACCATGAGGTCCCCTCCCACGGGAGACAGTTCTCTGTGAACTTCTCCAGCGTGGGTCCACCCTCACGAGCAGCAGTCCTGCTAAAACTGCTGCAATGTGAGTCCCTCCCACGGGCACACAATCCTCCCAAAACTGCTGCGCCGTGGGTCACTCTTCCATGGGGTGCAGTCCTCCAAGGACAGGCTGCCCAGCCTGGGAGCAGGGCCCTCTCTCTCCACTGGATCTCCCACTGGATCACAGGCCCCTCCAGGCATCCACCTGCTCCAGCACAGGCACCTCCCCTACGGGCTGTGGGTGGATCTCTGCATCCCCCATGGATCCCCAGGGGCTGCGGGTGGATCTCTGCATCCCCCGTGGATCCCCAGGGGCTGCAGGGGCACAGCTGCTTCACCATGGTCATCACCATGGCCTGCAGAGGAATCTCGGTTCCAGCACCTGGAGCACCTCTTCCCCCTCCTTCTTCACTGACCTTGGTGTCACCATGTTGTTTCCCTCACATCTTCTCACCTCCTCCTCTTCTCTAGCTGGAATTAAAACTGTGCCACTACTTTTGTTTTGATTTCTCCTTAAATATGTTATCACAGAGGTGTTACCATCATCTCTAATAGGCCCTGCTTTGGGCCAATTAGCAGCATGTCCATCATCAGAGCCATCATGGATTTGCTCTGCCGGACATGGTGGAAGCTTCCAGCAGCTTCTCACAGAAGCCACTTCTGCGGCCCCCCTGCTACCAAAAATCAGGCCGTACAAAACCAAACAGGCTGCCTCAGAAAAGCTCACCCCAGTCTTTTTTCTCAGAGAACCATGGCCTTCTTGAGCTTACTGTAGGAGGTTTTCTTTGTGGAGGGGACAACTTTCATGGGACAGGTCTTCCCATGGGGATAATCAATGAGGACCCTAAAGAGGAGGTATAATTCTCCCATGTGCAAAGATACAGCCCAGAAAGGCCTAAGGTGCACTCCAAGCCCCCCTGACAAGCCCTCAGAAGGATACTGAGAAACACTTATGCCTGTTCCCAAACCTCGAGCAGGGGGTTCATCTTCATCCCTGGGAACAGTGCAGAAGTGCTGTGTCAGCCATTGGAAAGCTGCAGAAGGTCCTGGGACCTGGTGGGGAACTCTCCATACTCTATGCTGAGCATCAGACTCCTCAACCAAAGCCCACCTGCAGCAATGCCAGGAAGAGATACTGTGGCAGGGAGACAGTTTCCCTTTCTTTTAAAGACATTTTAAGGGAATTAATAACTCATCCTGAATGACTTTGAGCTGAGGCAATGCTCCGTGTTACCACCTGATTATATGTCCCATAAAAAGAGATGACAGCAATTTATCTCTTTTTTCTTGCTGGGTGGGCTGGTGGGGGGATAAATATGCTGCCATCAAACTGGAGTGATGATTCATCCCTCAGTGATTTGGCAGTTAGTCCTTCCTAGTGGGAACAATAGGGAGAAGGACTTCAGCATAAACCTTCAAGAAAGGAGAAAAGATCGTGGGGAGCAGAGGGCTCAGTTCTCTTCATCTCCATATGATTGGGGAGTACCCAGCAAAGGCATCTTGACAGAAGAACCTTTCTCCTGAGAGCAGTGGAGTCTGCAAAGATCAGGTGCTCACGTTGCTGCCTGGTGATAAGGAAATGAGTGTTATTCTGCTTTATTATTGACTCAACAGTGGGGCTGGGCTGGAGGAGAGGAGGTCCATTATATATTACCCAGAACCATGTCTCTTTCTAGTATAACAAGCTGTGCAGCACATGCCCATTGTTCAGCTGGGAAATGGGAGGGAGAGACTTGTCCTGGGTATTAAAGCACAACTTTACTTAAATGAGAGAAGTGAGCAAGTAGGTGCAGCTCTGGCAAGAGGGATGCCCTGTCCTTTACCCATGCCCACTTAGGACAACCCGAGCCTTTCCCAAGAGGGGATCATTAGCTCTGCCAACATGGAGCTTTTGGGATGATTTGAAACCACTGAGCATGGATCAATTAGGGCCAAGTCTGAGAAATGAGGGCTTCCTTTCCTTAAACCACTCGATGTGCTGCCAGTGATAGCAGTCCATTATAGAGATATCCCATATGTTTATGGCCACACAGACAGCTGCTATCAAGCTACACCAAGCCAAAGGCAGCCAAATGCTTGATCTGCTTGCCCACAAGCAACATATCCTGGCTGAAAACTTTCTCCCTCTGCACATGCTCCCACTTTTGCCCTCAAAACCAGATGTTTCATGCTATACCATGAAGTCTCTGCAGCCAGGGGCACCCACAAGAACTGGAGCAAAGGAAACGTTTCCTTGTGCACACCCACACCTCCAGTGCCCTCACCTGCACACTTTATTCTGCTGCCTCTGTCCTCCCAACTGCTCCCAGCCTGCAAGGGGCTGAGACAGCATGTAAATGTGCTACAAAGACACATCCTTCCCACCCCCATGCTGGATATGGGGAATGTAAAACACAGCGGAGATTGCTGCTACTTTATTATTTATGAAGCTTTGGTTATTTCATATATAAATAATCCATGACTGCAAAGTGTTGCTGGCACTGTAATTGAATATTCATGAGGTATTTTTGTTGAGAATTTTCACCATCATTTCAAACCAAGACATAAAAATAAAAATTTCAGCTGTCATTTCACAGTTTCAAGCCCTGAGAAACTAAATCTCTCTCCTGCCCTGAGGGCTTTCTGTGCAGGGTGGAACCAACCAGTAGGGTTAATATGGAATGCAAGTTCATGCTGCATTGGAAATAAGTGGGAACATCCTTCATTGTAGCTCTGCCTGCTGTCTTTTAACATTGTCAGGATGCTTCATCTGGGGATGTATGCTGCCTGCATGGAGTATGTGCAAATTCCTTCTCTCCCTTCTAGAAATATTTCTTTTTTTAGGATTAATCCCAGCCAGAACCTTGACAGAGAAGCATCCAAGTGGGAGCCCTCAGCATGGAAATTGAAAGCATGCTGCTGCCACCCTGTGGAAAATGGCGGCCCTCAACTGTTGGGGACCACAGCTGGTATGGTGGTTAAAGAGATACATGAGACCGTCATTATCCTGATGAGACCCAGAGGTAAAGAAACCAGGGAATTTCCATTAAATAACGTCAGGATTTGCAAAGAAGATGTTTGGATGCTTTACAGGAACAATTGATGGTGTCTGTGCCATCCCCATGGTGTACCAGGAGGATGAAGTACCTTTGCTGCAGAGGCTTTCAAGGACATCCTTGGCAAATTCCTGACACAGGCAATGATTGAGCATCTCTTGCATTCTGGGATAGTTGAATGTGCAGCTTCACCTGCTTGCCTTGCTAGGATTCCCTTTTCTTTCCCCCAAGGCTCTTTCTTCACTGTGCTTTTCAGCTCCTTCTATTCCACACAAAAAAGAGGCAAAGGGAGGACTAAGCAAAAGGTAGCAGCACTATCCAAACTCTTCCCTTTCCCTGCTTGCTATCCACATCTTCTGTGAAAAGTTTCCACAGCTGCCTGCATGACGCATAAGCCACTGGCCCAATTCTCCTCTACAATTTCTTTAGATCACAGCTCCTTCTTTTTCAATTCTGTGCACAGAAAGGAAATATCAGAAGGAGAAACAGCAAGTTCCCAACCCTTCTAACCCCGCCTTTTCAAACCCAAATTGGGGCATATGGCAGCCAGATCCGAGATCCCCATCCACATTGATCTGCCACTGTCTACATGCAAGTGGTATATTTGTGACTGTGTCCCATGAGCCCATCCCAAATGGGGCCAGAGCTCTCGGAGCACCTTTCCTTCCAATAATGATTTATGGACCCTGTCAGTCCAGCAGACTGAACTGCAGAGACAACTGGAGCATGCAGCAAAGCATGCAGCAATCCATCAGCACCAGCTGAGAGTCACCCAGGAATCTATCAAGAGCTTCATCACGGTGACATCTTTGCAGAAGCAGAAGGAGAAACAAAGGAAAAAGATGGAGACAGAGTGAGCAGGGGGTGGACAATCCACCCAGGATTTCTCAGAATTTCAAAGCCATGGAAGTAAAGCAAGATGACAGACATATTTTTTGGGTCTTTAGTAAATGAGGTGGTTCTGCTTCAAAGCCACAAATTACAGTGCCTCATACAGCTGAGCAGGGCTTTCCAGTGTGAGCAGTATTCAGGAATTGCTTTCCCATTGGCTAGCTTTGTGGTAGGTGTTACTCACTTCCAGGTATGACAACTGCATGGTTTTGAAGGCAAGGATATTTTATTGTTCAGGAGCTGCCAGCGGCAGAAGGAATCAAGCCTAGCTCCCCTTCAGAGAAGAAAGGTGATGCCCTGTAGTTCACGAAATATAAAACAACCTGCAGCATGTCACTATATGGCACTGGAGTTTGTACTCTGACCTAAAGCTGACACCTCAGCAGGAGCCAAGCTGTTCCTCCAAAAAATGCAGGCACAAAGATACGAGTACCCCAGACCAACAAGGACACAAAACCACACAAGACCTTACACAAAGCCCATAGAGACACCCAAGTTCAGAAAAATAAATGTGCAACAGGTCAGCATACACAAGGAGAAGGGGCAAACACAGAGATTAAGTGTGTCTGGAATCTACAGGTATGGCAGAAATGTAGAAGATGCAGACACACACTCCTCTATGCAGTGCCAGTATGAATACTAAAGCATACATTGTCTGTCTTTGATCAGTGATAAGAGGTATGTCAGGTTCCCCAGTAACACAACTTCTCTCCATCCCAAACTCTGTAAAAAAAAACAGAGAATGTAATTTGTCCTAAATCTGTGTTAGGCACCAGGCAGAGAGGTAAAGTAAAGAAGTGAGCTTCTGCTCTTAGAGGAAAGAAAAGCAATTTATCTTTGAATAGGGAGCAGCAGAACAAAGCACATTATTTCTTTTGCTTCATGGACAGACACCACTGTCATTTTGAATCATGCTGATTACAGGTTAAGCATGTGCTCCCAAAGCTCAGGAAAGATGGAGGATGTGTTGGGACCTCTCAGAACAGCAGAAAATTTGGCAAAAAACAAATATCAAATGAACGAAAGGATTCAGAAGCTGGAAGTTGAGACAACAAACGTATTTGTACATCACAAGGTGGATAAGACTCAGTAGGTGCAAGAGAGATGGGGGTGAGGATCAGGGCCTCTGTGGGAAGAAAGCAGAGGTGGGCATGAGCTGGAACAGCTGGAATGACTGCATAGGAGAAGAGCGAGTACCTGAGACTGCGAAGAAGTGGTCACAGACCTCCTGACCCAGGTTTATTTCGGATATGTGTCTCTTCTGGGGCCCTTGACTTGCCTCCAGAAGACCCTCTCCCTACCTAAGGCATCCATGCAGACAGAGTGTACCTACCTGCCCTGAGAACACAGGACAGTATGGGGACAATATGATTTCCAGTGTAAAAGGAAAATTTTTCACTGCACAAGGCAGGCTGAACTGTATCTAGTTACCTCCAGCACATTCTCTGGTGCCATCTGAGTCACACAGACTACGTGGAGCCATTTGAGTTTATGATCCTTTTATCTCTCTGACCAAGGGATCATCTGTTGCTTGTCCCAAGAAGAATAATGAAGCTTCATATATCACACATCCCCCAAAGGATTTAATTTCCCTTAATCTAAGGGGAGGATTCACCTTCAGTCTCCAGCCCTTTTAATATCCATTTGTTGCTCCATCTACAGCATGGATCACAAAAGAACTTCTTAATTTTTAAGTCAACCTTTGCTTGGGCATCATTAAGGCCTTACACAAAGTTCCATGCTGCTCACAGCTTAGAGAAATAGAATGAGACAGAGGCACTGAAGGCTGGATGGCCTTGTTCTCCCTCTTAACAGTGCACTGCAAGGACAAGGGGATGTCTGGCTCATAACCAGAAAGATTAAATTATGAGTCAAGAGAAATGAAGCACTGACACTTACCCTTCCCTCGGACCCAAGTTTGCTTTGAAATATGATGCTCTGACAAACAAGAATAATTCTGGTTTGGTGAAATACTGCTATTCACACTGTGGGTGCAGCAGCAGCAGCATTAACCAGCAAGCCAAGACTCCTCTGGACTACACAGGGTGCAAAGATACACCAACACAACTGCCCCATCCCAGAGAACATATCCAATGTTCTCAGCTGTTTTAAACATGCGAAGCACATGCAGGTGAGCTGTGGCTACTGAATTCTGCTTCTGGCTCTTCCATTGATCCGTTTCTTCATATTTCATATTTGAGCATATTTCTTCAGTATCTTTGCTTCTCTTCCCATGTCTGCAAACTAAAGTCTTACAATTCAATAAAGTAGATTATTTTAAAGGGTCTAGATATCAGTGGTACAACTCAGCATGTAAGAAAGGCTCTACAGAGTTAAACAAGCCACCCGTTCCCTGCTTTTTTAACAGCTGTGTTCTAGCAAGGCGGAACAGATGTCTGGGGATGCATGTAACCCTTCAGTGCAGTGGCTCCAACCCCTCTACCAGCTATGTATATACACACATACATTTATATATGTTGCCTCTGAAAGCGCTGCTGTTTTATTTCCTCCCCTTGCTATTATCACTGAGCTAGAAACTGGCACTAAACTGAAAGTAATTTCCTTTAATTTTAAATAAATCATAATTTAAAAATGCATGCTGCTGAATTCATTCTTGTGTCAAAGGAGGGGTGATTGCACTTCCCAGGCCAGAGATACAGAGGGGAGGAAGACACAGCTTTATAGTTAAATTTGATTTTTCTCCTTTCATTGTGCATCTCATTTAAAATAAACGCGTTTAAAAAAAAAACACATAGAGCTTTGTGTCTCAGCCCCAGGAAAAAGGAAAAACTCCCTCTTGTTTGTCTCTTACTGCTACTTCCATATGACCGCATGGATAACACAGGTAACAGGACCCTTTGAGTTCTGGTGGGTGAAGCATAGTAGGAAAAAGCAGAGCCATTTCAGCTTCTGCCTGGGAGAAGAGCAGAGGCCTGAAACCTTAAGAATTTGCTCAGCATTTTCTTTGCCATCTCATACCTGTAAATATGCTGTTAGGGTACTCTTCACCCGTGGTAGAGCCAAAGGGCCAGAGCAGAGAGCACTGCAACATACTTAGGATTATCAGGCAATTAATTGAGTCCACATGTGTTTTAATTCCATGGATAGACATCCCTTGATCTTGCAGGCAGCTCATTTTCAGCAGAACAGCAGAAAATTTGGACAGACTTTGGTCCAAGAACTGCCTGAATTCTGCAAATCTCTCTTCCCTTGCCCCTTCTTCCTATGTATAGGGAAGTTTTTCTCTTTGCACCATCTCTATTTAGTATGGCAGAAAAGGAGTATCAAATAACCTTCAGCTTTCCTTGCCATCTGCATTCCAGTTGTTCCAGTGGGATTTGGGCTGCATTCCAAATTGTTCCTTTTGCAGTGTAACTGGGGCAGAGGGAGGACAAGTTAACTGTGACATGTCTCAGTGGATAAGATTCCAGAGCAGCAAGTTTCTGGGACCTTTCTGTTCTGGCTAACTCTAGTGATGGCTGTCTGGGGCTGCTGAGCACCCTCCCTCACACAGCACCCTGATTTACCTGCCAATCTGCAGCATGGCCTATTAAAAACAAACAGCTCTCCTACACACAAAATTTAAACACGAGGAAACAATGAAAAATACAAAAGTGGCATTACTGTGCATTATAAAATAATTAAACTGGGTTTTTTTCAATTTGTTTCTATCCCAGATAGTGGCAGTGATCAGCACTTTACAAAAGATGCTTCTTCCACATCCTGGCATATGTTATTACAGTTATTAATAGCCAGCCATTCCCAGAGGCAGCACTCTGTACAGGTACATTTATTTCCTTCGCAGCCCTGTCACCCCGTTGCTGGTGCTCCAGCTCCCTACAGCACATCCCACTATGAGGCAAGGGAGGCAAATGGAAAGTTAGCTACCATTCTGCCACACTCCAGACACAGTTCAGCCTCATTCTGTCACTCAGGATGTGCTTGTTAGTTTTATATCATCATAATGGCATTACCTGTCTCTCATACTACTGTTATTTCCTCCTTCTTCCTCCTAAATCAAAACTGGCCATAGAAGAGGAAAATACTTGGACACTGCCTCCTTCCCTCAGAGCCAGCAGGAATGGGAGTTATCAAAAACTTGCTACTCAGTAATGAGGCCAACTCTCTGTTAGTTTTTCTGTTTCCAAGTGCTGACTCTCTGAGCTTCTGCCCTCTGAGCAGGTTCTGACATGTCCCTGTCATGGCTAGTTCTTCTCAGGAGGGCTGCAATAACCAGGTACATGCTTGGGTGTTACTGTGAGCATCTCATCAGCCTCAGGTTCCCAGTCACTGTCTCACATTGCACCCTGGCATTCAGACATGTAATGAACTGCAGCTTAACAATATAACGTGCAACAGCTGAGCTGGAATAACCACCCTCCAGCCACCCAAGGTGAGATAAAATGGACAAACAAGTCAGTGCACAGCTTTGTTTCTCCACCTCTCCACTGCCTGCCTTCCCTACCTGAACCACACACTCTCTAGGAAGCAAGTCTCTCAGTGTCTAACAGAGCAGGAACCTTGGCCTGACCAAGGGGAGCATCTCCAAAGAAATTCACCACCTTAGGGAGTTCTTAGGCTGGATTCAAAACACACAGGATACATTATCTCTGAGGTAGATGTGCTCAGCTCCTTCCTTTGCCTAATCAGTAGCAACTTCTGTAGTCACATTTGCCTTCCCTGGGTGGGTGAGGCTCTGGCAGTCACTAAAGTGCTAAACCAAGTCCCTGTCAGCAATGCAATCTGGATTTGTGAGCACAGAAGAAATCAATACCATTGGGAAGCTTAGCTCCTCTTTGCCCACTGGCCATATTCATCACCAGCACAAGGTAACAATGTAAAGCCATTTAATAACGGAGATCATTAGGCTTCTGACAACAGGAGATGATGGAACTAAGGCCTCAAACATACAGCCTCGTGATTTTATTTGCGTATGCAGTTTTAGGCTGGGTACGCTATACTTCCCAGCATGTGAGGAATACAGGTCTGGTACAAGATTCAGAGGAAAATTGCCTATGAAAATCATGTAGGAATCCCCTGAGGGAGGCAAGACAGAATGCTCAGAAAACTGGAAAGTAGTTTACATGAAGCAGATAGAAATAACCTAGACTAGACAGTTTCTTCAGCTTCCCAATGTCAGGAAAGCATACAGAGCTCAAAGAAACTTCAAAGAACCACTTCTGGATGTTCTATTCCAGATTATAACTTTTCTCTTCTTGCCCTAGGATTTTGACCGGAAGCTTCTCTGCTATTTCTAATAAAAATAATCATAGAGAATGGTGACCAGTGAGCCTGTCGTACAAGGTACAAAGAGAGCCCACTGGTGAGACAGTCCCTAGTACCAAAGACTCCTCCCTAGGTTCGGGTGAACAGAAGAGGCTTCCCCCAGAATGCTCTGCCCTGCTATGTTAATGTACCCCAGTTCTGCTTCCCTGGTTGGCCCATTGGCCTCTCCGCCCCTTGTTACTTTATATGTTCCTGCCCTAGAAGGTTCTCCACTCCAGGTTCCTCCCATTGGCCCTCACCCCATTGCCACTCCCTCAGAGCTTCCTATTGGCTCCCATACCCTAGTCCCGCCTGTGTACCACCCCCATGCCCTCAGATCATTGGTCCCTGATGCTCCCTCTTCTCCCATATAAAACCCTGGACCCTCCATTCCTCTTTGTCTTCGTCCCTGGAACCCTTCATGAGTGTGGCTGCATTAAACTCCTCCCATGGAACTCCATACAAGGACCCTTCCCGGTTCTTTATCATTGACCCATATGGAGCTATCCGTGCGTGTGTGCGTGCACGTGTGTGTGGTGGTCCTGCCAAGTGGCTTCGCTTTGGAGATGCTTTTAGGAAGGTCGCGGCACCTCATGCTCCAGCACCGACCAGCCACAGTGGACGGTTCGCAACAGAGAAACAGAACTGTAATGGATAGCCAGAGTCTAGGTGGGGACACACTGCAGTTGCATGGGAAGAGTCTCATTAGCTGCAAGCTCAGAAGTGGTTTTCACATGGGTGAAGACCAGTCCCTGTCCAACCAGCAGTAAAGTAGGAGGACACAATGCACAGCTCTCCTGTCAGGACCATCATGCCATAGACAAAGGCTGGAGGAACCAAATTCACCAAAAAAAGCAGGAGTAAAATCCTGATCCCTTTGATGCTGATGACCAACCCACCACCGATTTTAAGGACATTTTGGGAGATTGTGAAAAACAAGTTCACATTTATGAAAGAAATAAAATTTATTTGAAGGACAAAGTCGATAAAACAGTTTTTACACTGCTGGGCGCATAGCCCTTGCTGGAGGCCAGAGGCACAAAGGCATGAGGCTGGTGTCAACACCATTTATATGTCTTGGTTGTCACTCAAAAGCACATGGATACTTTTTACCAATCAGGGGGCTGGTAAGCCTGGCTCCTCCCCTAGTCTGCCCACTTAAAGCATGCTCAGTTTGATCACCCTGGCTCCTCCCCACGACCACCCATTTGGAGCATGCCCAGTTGTTGTTCTCTTGGAGCATGCTCAGTTATTAGACAGGGAGTGGCTCTGGTTTGATTGTCACCTCTTAGAACCTTCCAAGAAGGTTCTAGTTTCTCCCTCCCCCCTTGCTGCCCATCGGCCATTTTATTAGTGCAAACCTTTACAACAAACATTACAACAATCCCAAATTTACACCAACACTTAAACAGCATCAACTAATTACAAATATAACCTTACAATGAAACAGTCTCCAAAACACACAACATATAATCTGCAAGAGCCAATCCTAAAACATTCATCTATCACAGACATTACCCACAGTCCCTCTACGACACCTTATATAATGCCAGAAGAAGGTAGAGGTGATGTGGAAACAAAAGCAAGGCTCCCAGCTGCTACAGCCGGAAGACCACTACATTCCTTCAGCAAGCCAGGTCACCTAAGAGATCATACACTTTTTGGAAGAACCCCCAGCCTGACTCAAAGACTCCTAATAAGAGACAATCCACCACTATCCAAGGCAAACCGCTCCAGTACCTAATTATCTCCTTGTTTACATTTTATTCCCACCATGAGTCAGACTATATACACTTCCAGGCACTGATCTCACTGTGGCCACTATCTGCTAGATTAATGAGATTTCTGTTATCAGAAATCTTCTTGTTGTACTTACAGACTGTGATCAAGTCACCTCTTTAGCTTCCTTTGTATAAACCAGATGCAATTTCTTGGCATTGTCGCATTTCACAGAGTTATATAAGGATAAATATACGCAATTTTTGATCCTACCATGATGGAAAACAGAGTTGCCAGAAGTGGAGTCATTATTCAGAGCTGTTTACTGAATTTATCTTTACTGGACATAAAATTTTGATAATAATTCACTGGCTTGAGCAGTTATTCCTTTGCTGTTGGCCACGTAAGTCATATAGAACAGTTTCAACTGAAGGGCACAGAAGTGTTCATGTTGACTCCTCTGAGTGCTTGTGCATGAAGCTTTGAATTACTTCAAGAAACCTCTGTACCAGCAAAATGCACCTACTTAAATATTTGGGAAAAGAAGTACCAGGGCAAACTGAGAGTCAGGTTTTCCCTAACATTCTTCTGCTTCTAACAGAAGGGGCAGTATGATTTTGGCGGAACATGCAAACAGACTCAGTGCCCACAACAGGCTTCAGATTTTGAACACAGCTCAGCACTTGGGTGTAGATACAAAAATGCTACTAGCAAGGATTTTCTTGCTAGTTTCTAAGTCCGTGAGAGACTTTTTTCTCTCACAGAAGAGGTGACAGAGTTATGTAAACAACCAAACCACCTGCAACCTTGAAAAGTCTTGTTTATGGTACAGTAGGAAAATATTTTGACAGTGGATGTTTTAGGACTTTAGCCAATCACCCCCAAGGGGTGGCTGATCCTTGTCCAATTAGACTATGAAGAAAAAAAGGCTATAAAAGAGTTTGTAAAATAATTAAATAAATCCATCTTGCTGCACTATTCCTGCCTGCTGGATCTTCTCTCCTCCTCTTCCCTATGGCTGCGGGACACAGTGATATACCCTAGGGCCTAGGCCTGCGGTAATACTTGGAAGAATCCAGGCTGTTCTTTGGGAAACTATGCCTTAGCAAGTTAGCTGAAATCATGCATCATAGTGGCTTGTTTGCAATATGCAGCCTGCTATTCTATCCTCATTCCAGCTCTTTGGCTGCTGTTCAGTTTTCATTCTATTCTTCTTGTTATGTCCCTTGACATCCTTTAGCAAAGCTGAGTCTTATTTCTCTTCCCCCTCCACCACATGAGAGCTCATAAAGCAGTGTAACAGGCAAAATATCTGAAATACTTTAACAGAGCAATGCAGCTGAACCAGAAGAATCAGAATTAACTCAGTTCACTTACCTGGTCAATCCTGGCTTTCTTATTCTCCAAACAAACATACTTCCCTCAGCTTAAAATTAGCATTCCTTTTAAATGTTTTCACACTCTAAAATTGTTTCTAAATGTGCATATTAGGTGGTAAAACAACTTACTCTGTTAATCTACACAAGCTAACATTCATCTTAGCAAAAGCCTATTATACTTTTGTCTTGGTTTGAAAGACAGGTGTCTGCTAAGGAAGGCAGAAGCCTCCCTTGGAATGGCAGATGTAACCCCTTTCCCTCCAAGTTATTATAATTTTGAAATCAAGGGCTTTTAGGCAAAGATGTGGGAAATAGGAATAACAGTTCTTTACTATTATATATATATAACCAGTCAAACAAACAACAATAACTATGGCAGTAACAGCAAACAATCACAAACCCAGTGCCAGCCTTCTCGGCTGTCAGGCCCTTTCCCCTCGGGTGCAGTTCTGCTCGCAGCCGGCAGGGGCGCTGGTGGCTCCCGGTGAGCGGGGCAGGTGCGATGGTTTCCCCGCGGCTGCAGGTGGCGCTCCGGAGCGAGCTTGGGGAGCACGCGGCACCGGTGGTCTGGGGTCCTGGAGAAGGATGGAACAAAGGCTTCACAAACCCCTGGCCGGACCCTCGGGAACAGCAGGCTGGAACGGCGGGCTGGAACGGCAGGTTGGAGAGGCAGGGACAAACAAAAATCCCGGGTGGCAGATGTGATGTATCCAAGCGGGGAATCCCCCGGAGGTTGGGGCAGGTAGGGCGAGCACGGCTACAACGTAGCGAAGGCTCGAAGCAACGTCAGGGCAGGGCGGCCACAGCCCGGCCTCCAGCGGGGCAGGGAAGGTGGCTTTGGGATCCCGGTGTTGTTTCCAGTGGAAAGAAAAGCAGCCGAAAAAAGAACCAGCTGCTCCTCTCTCCCCAAACACCGAGACTGAACTGACCCCACACCCAGGTGAGAGAAAAGAGTAGCCAGGCACACCCCACCCTCAGTGGGTAGCTCTTTGTTTTCTTAAGTATCCAGCGATTTGTCATCTTAGTAACAGTATGGGGGGAAAAATTCCTTTAACAGAAAAAAAACTAGACCTCTTAAAACCCCAACAACTTTATATGCCTTTGCCTTCATTTCTCAGGATCATAATACTCAGAAACACTAATGAAACCAGCATACTGACTCTTCACCTGGAACTAGAGAGAGTGCTAAGACCAGAAGAAAACATACATTTTAGTTGTAGAAGCACACTTATACAAGAGACATTTGTTCAAGTTTAGCAAAGGTGGAGAGATATACGGCTTCCATACAGCTTTCCATACCAAACAATGTTTGGAGGGAGAACTGTGAAAACACCATTTGCTTGATCTGAAAAAGCAAGATGAAAAAAAAAGGTGTTTTGGGGAAAAGTTTTTAATGTAACTGCACCACAAAAAAGCCAAGGCTGTTATGCTCTTGCCTCACTTGAGGATCAGTCTGAGATTCTAACAGACCTTGCTGTCAGTCATAGAGTTTAATAGGACAACACCTTGGGTGTCCAGGACACTTCTGATGGTGACAGTGCAAGGAAGACAACGGTGCTCCAACCTTTGCCAAGGCTCCTAGAAGGTACAGTGCTTCTCTGATGATTAGGAGGAATTCAGTGCTGCTACAGTTAAACCATGTGCAAAACCACACAAGCTGCACTAGCAAAAGACCTTTTTGCAGGTGTCAGTAGTGTCTGTACAAAAGAAAATCACAGGACCTGTCTGAATTTTCCCACCTCTTGCTGGTAAGGCTATCTGGTAAACACTTTAGATCTGGGGCAGAATACAAAGTAACTTTCAACTGCGTATCTGTCAAGGATACAGAACTATGATAAGCAGAAGTTTGAAAGCACTCAGCTGCAAAATGGGAATGAAGGTGATTTTTGGCATTAGTTTAATCCGTATCTGAGATGGAATTGGGTCACACTCCTGGGAAGATGTACCTAAAGCACTGGCTGGGGAGGAGAGAGACAGTAGCCCTTGTCCTGGCATTTACCAATGTACTTCCAACATTGAAAGGACTTTGCTCAAGCTATGTAATGTGCAAAGTCCCATCAGGAGATGTCTGGCAGATTTAAATAGGTTCTTGCATTGTTCCTGGATTGTAACTGCTAAGAAAGGAATAAAGAGATTTTGGCAATTTACTTTTGGCAGAGAAGGGAGAGGGCAAGTTTCAGAAGTGTTTGGACAGCTGAGAGGTATGCAGGTGTGCTCGGGACACTTTTGGGATGCTATGGATTAGGTTGGGGAATGTTCCAGGCTGGCTGTACACATATTTGGGACTGACGACTGCTGCTGGGATGCTGTCTTTGTGGGGGCAGTAAGACAGTCTGCATAGTGGAGGAGCCCAGCTGGCAGTCTCCATCAGCGAAGGGAGCGAAGGGAGCACAAGATGCTCCCTATGGGACATACAGCTCCAGAACCATGTGGATCTTACTCAGATCATTACTGCTACCCCACAGGAGAGAAGTGTTTTGGGGAAGGCTTCAATCCGCACTTCTGCAATGCAGGACGTGCAGAGCCCCAGCATCTGGCAGAAGGGGAAGGGAAGAATGTGTCTGGCATCACCCCAGTCCCACCCAACTTTCCCAAAACCGCAGCTCAGACTCCAGTCTAGCTCGTAAGTCTCTCCCTTCTTCCTCTCCTCTTTCTACCTACATGTTTGCTAGTGATGGTGTAATAGGGACAGAGAATAAATCGAGTGCTGTATCAGAGTGTTCTATCCCTGACTATGTAAAGAGCAGCTATTGTGGCTTCCTGATGCGATTTACCATACAATGACAACCTTTAATGTCCACCGGTGTTACAATCTACTTTATCTTAATACAATCTTCCCCTGCTGAACCCTCCAGAGTCTTAACATCTATTTTCAATGGACACTTTTTTATTTTTATGACTTGATAATGTGATTACTGTTGCACTCCTGCTCTTTGTGGAAGGAGAAATTAGTAAGTTTTTTGTTAAGCTCTTTGCACCAGAATTGAATATCAATCAGCCATCAAGCTGAGTTCCTACACCTTCTGGATTCATTTATGAACCTTTGCTCTAACTTTCCAAGACACAGCACTTTTCATCAGCAAGTCAGCACATAAGGCCTTGTTCCACTTCCCATAGGCTCTCATTGTGGGGAGGAAAGGAGGCAGCCACTGAGAGAGGGAATATATGACTTTTCGTAGTTATCTCCACAGATATGTTCCTGTATCAGGGCATCAGCCTCATCACACCTTGGAGAGGAGGGTTAAAGCACTGCAATTTATATGATTTATTCTCTTTGCTATCCTTGCTCGGTCTCCCCATCTCCTTTCAGAGCTCACTGCATCTTCCTTTCTCTCCAGGAAATCATTGTTATTAGGCTATACCACATCTCTCTGCTCAAACAGTGATGACACTGTGCTCTCCTGTAATGAACACATTCCAACTGCAGGTCAGGCTACACAGTCCAAGACCTGCCAGTTAAACTCTTAACACAGATGGAAGAGGTTCTGTCTCTGCACACAGAAGTTGTTTGTTGGGGTGGCTCAGCCTGCTCTCGGGCTGAAACCATCAAATGTCAGTCACCAGAAGAGATCACTGCGGTCTAGGTTACCTCCCCCTGGGTGGCTCCCAACCCTAAATTACCTCCCCCTGTTCCAGAAAGTTCTCCCTTTTGTAGTTATTAATTGGTTCCCTGTTACGACTCCTGCCTCCCTGTTTTCCCCATTTGTTCTGAAAAATTGTATCCTCCCCTCTGCTTGTACCCCATTGGTTGTTTTCCCTTTCCCTGCCTTACTCCCCCCCCCCCCATAAAGGGGGCTAGCCCGCGTCTCCTCGGCGCTTTTTGCTGGTCTCTGGTCCCTCCTGCAAATAAACCTGTTGGAACTCACACCAGAAGCCCCTCCCGCCTTCTTTGCCTCCGGGCTAATGCGAGCCTGATCATCGGCTGCCCGACGTGCTTCCTCTGAGGAGGAGCCAGCGCACACATCCATCTCACACTATTTCCACTGAGCCATCCAGCAAGGATGCTGTAGAGGCTAACGCTGCGTCCCCTCTGCCTGAGGGCACGCCGGGGCTTGTGGTGACAAGCCCCTGGTTGCGTTAGTTGTTTCTTTCTACCATGGAAACCACTTAGTTCAATGTCTGGTCCTTCCCTTTCTACCCTCACTAGAAGAGGAGTCAGAACCTTCTGCTGTCCCTAGCTTCTTCCATCTCCTTCTGAATAGGGTCTTCTGTTAGTCTCCACAACCCAGCAGTGACCCACTCTGGAGCATTTGTATCAACAAGCCATTAAAGGAGTGCATACACACAACATGCCACTTCTACCATGATGATGTCTATTTCTTCCACTCCTAAGGATGCATTTGGTCTGTCATTGTGATGCCTTAGGTTTTAACTTTTATATTTTTCAAATCCTGTACTGCCTAGTGTGTAACTCTGAAGTTTCGTGTGGCCCATTAATTACTGTTCTCTCGTGCTGGTTAGACATAAGAACACCTGCCTAGGTTTGCTCTTCAAGGATACCTTGATTGTCCCAGGCCCCAAAAAGTGTAAACTAAAGCCTTTGGGGGGTGGGCAAACTTGGGGTAATTACATCATGAACTAAAGTTATAATTGGAGAATTAACCCTGATATGCAAATGGACCAAACTTATAAAAGTGTGAAGAACCCGTGACCCAGCGTCCATTTTGGGTGGAGTCCCTTGTAGCCTTTTGACTGCCCAGGGTGTAACTTTGAAGGCCCTTCAAATAAATACCTACTTTTGTTCTCTTATTTTTGTCTAGCCTCTGTTTTTAGGTAGTCACTTCAAGGCATCAATTGAATTATTTCACTGCTAAAGATGGCTGGCTGGCACAAATCCCCAGCAATGCACTGCAAGGATTGAAAAACAGAGTGACATTGTGTCCATGCCTTGGATTAGGCTGTTCCCACTTTGCACCTTATTTCTACTAAAATACAAAATCCCCTTCTGCTAGTCAGCATTTCACATCTGATTTGGACAAGTATAATTGAGCATATGAGGCTGAGGAGATGAAGAGGAATACACTTGGGCTCTCATTTTTCAGGTTTTTTTTCTAAACATAGACCTGAAAGGCAGGAGCTTGGTGAGTGGACCCGGTCTCCTATAATGGGGAGTGCACATGAAACACATTTGGCCCAGGAGGCTTCACTGAATAGATAGCCACAGATACCAATAAACACAACCAGACAAAGGCACCTCCCAGCTCCCTGTGGTACAAAGTCTAGATTCCAAAAGATGTAAAATCCTACAGGAAGAGAGCAGGGCACAGTCTGGGCATTCACTGCCTGTGCCTAGGCTCTTGGGGATGAGCCTGTAGCATTCATCTCTCCCACTCCTGTTTTTTCAGGATGATCAAACCCTCATCATCTCCCAAATAGCTGACTGCTAAGGCAGCAGGATAAACTGGCTGCATGAGCAGGCAGGCTTGGAGCCCAGTCTGCAGAGCTAGTGCCAGTATTGATCAGGAAACCTGTAAAAAATAAACAAGCTCTCTGTAATTACTCAGCCTGATGGATGCCAGTAGGTTTATTTACTTCCTGCAAAGATGCCAATAACCTAATGGAGCAAATACCACCATCATGTAATAAAACAATGCAGGTAATTAAAAATATCCTGGCAGGACTTTAAACAGGAACATTATCTATTAACTCTTTCAGTGGAGCATGAGGGAAAGGATGGTGAAGATTCTGCTTCATTTGAGGGGAGACAGATTTAATGGATACTTGAATAACAGCTGAGCCAGTAGGTAATCACATAGAATTCAACATTGTCCTCTTTTCTGCCATGAAATATCTCCTTGGATATTACAGCATTCTTAAAGATCTCATATTAAACCAGGGCTCCACTGCACTGTGTTTCTTCTGTATCAATGCCTCAGAGACTTTACCTAAAAACAGAGAAAAAAATGTGGAGGTGCTTTCCAGAGGACATCAGACACCTGATACACAGCCTTCACCTCGACAAGCCTCTGCTACTGGTCCATCAACGGGCAAGAAGTGGGGAGAAATGCAATCTATTTAAATGCATTAAGCACCACACCACAGCTGGCAGCATAACAGCTTCATACAACTCTTGTTGAAGCTCGAAAAATCTAAATATAGGCTTCAGTGAGACTTGAGCTTGGCTGGAAAAATCACAGATTTCTGACAACTCCTTGCTAAATATTTTAAATAACTCTTGTTTTCCTTCCTCAAGTGTACCTGAAAAATACCACCCTCCTGTCAAGGATCATGATCAAGCAACTGTGATATTCATGTGCATCAATATTAAAGGACAACTGCTCTGGACAGCAGCTTATGAGGAGATTTTGTAAGAAAGGTCAAACACCTATGTCATGTGCACACAGAT
Organism: Corvus kubaryi; assembly: GCF_017639235.1. Lineage (NCBI taxonomy): Eukaryota > Metazoa > Chordata > Aves > Passeriformes > Corvidae > Corvus > Corvus kubaryi. The sequence goes on along the minus strand of NW_024582062.1, from coordinate 124,292 downwards.
TAGACAAAGTTTAAGCTAGAAAGCTGCATTCAATGCCTAAGGGGGCCATGCTGCTATTCCTGTCAACAGTCAGTTGGGAAGCTTTGGATAATATTTCCCTGCCTTAATTTTCCCTCAATTGCAGAACAATTAATTTGTTAGTGCTTTGGCATCATTAAGGCTTAACAGACAGTGCAATGGACATGTGAGCTATTTCTTTGCCAGACCCTGATGCAAAGTACTGACATGAGCATAGATCACAAAATATGATCCTGGAGAAGCAGAGATATACAGATTAAAGCTGTGTCGACTGTGTGACTCACTAGATCATGATAGTCACTAGGGTTTAAGTACAGCTTATTTTTAGCTGCTGTAAGCACAGAGTCCCTGGATCTCAGAATGACAGCTGGGAAAGGAAATGTGGAATTTTAAAAATTATTTTACCTCTGGTGAATGTTTCTTGCTCCCAAGAAGACATAATTAAATCAACAAAGACATAAAGATTCCTGAATCACAGAAAATGCTGCACTGTATCTGACCTCTTCCACCTTGCTTACTGAGCAAAGAACTGATCTTGCTGATCTAAGAAACTTAACTGGTGCATGGAAATCACAGCCAGTCAAATCTAGGTAGTGGGAAGAAACTGGAAAAGCAGCCAGGTTGTCCTAGAGAGATATGAGGTTGTCATGGTTTGATACTGATTAAAATATCAGATACTCACAAAAATCGTAATGAAGGGTTCATGAGCTGAGATAAGGATTAGGAGAAAACACTCTAAGGGCAAAACAGGTTCAAACTTAAAGACATAAAGGAAATTTATTATTAACAGAGTCAGAGGAGGAGAATGAGGAATAAAATAAGCCTTTAAAACATCTTTTTCCCCCCCAGCCCCTCCCTCCTTCCCACCGACAGGGCAGGGAGACAGGGTGTGAGGGTTTTGGTCAGTTCTTCACTCAAAATCTTTCTTCAGTTTGCTTAGGGAAAGGAGTCTCTTTTTTCTGCTATGCCATGGGGTCCTTCCCATGGGAGACAGTTTTCCGTGAGCTTCTCCAGCGTGGTTCTAATTTCACGAATAGCCGTCCCGCTCGACCTGCTGTTACATGAGTCCCGCCCATGGGCAAAACAGTCTTCCCAAAACTGCATGGTGTGGATCATTTAGTCCATGGGGTGTAGTCTTTAAGGATAAGCTGGTTTAGTTTGGAAGCAAGGGCCCCCTTTCTCTATCTCTGGAAGCAAAGGTCTTTTCTCTCTGTTTGTGTCTTTTTTTTAGCATCCAACCACTCTGGTGTGAGCACCTCTTCCCACGGGCTGCGAGTGGATCTCTGCATCCTCCCATGGACTTCAAGATTTACAGGGAGAGTTTGTTTATTATAGTCCTCACCACGGCTTGCAGAGAAATCTCGACTCCAACATTTGGAACACCTCCTCCCCCTCTTTCTTTCTACTGACCTTGCTGTCACCATGCTGGTTTCCTCCACATGTCCTCACTTCCTCCTCTTTCTCCAACTAGGAGGAAAACAACTGCTGTTTGTAAGTACCATTGCCCACAAATTCCACCAGTTCAAAGATTTCTGCAAGATTTTGCAGCACTGAGAAGTTGATCTCATCTAGGTTCCGTGTCGGGGAATCGCTCACCATGTTTTTGCCGCTGGCCACGTGGCCCCCGCTGCCACCGTGCGGGTGGTTGTGGCCGCCGTGGCACCAGTGCCATTCAACACCTCTCTTCATGTGGGGCACCAATAAGGAGAAGCCACTGCTGCCCCTGCCCTTCTGCCCATGGCATGGCTGGCTAGAGACAGCCCAGCAGGCAAAGTTTGTCACGGGCTGTGCTGAGATCACAGCACCCACGCAGCCACATGGTCACACCTGGCACCAGGATAGTCCCGGCAGTGGTGCCTTGCCACCCCTTGGAAAAAAAAAGCTGTGCGTGGTTTTGATTTCCTTCTTAAATATGTCATCACAGAGGTGTTACCAACTTCTCTAATTGGGCCAGCAGCATGTCCATCTTCAGAACCATCGGAGATTGGCTCTGTTGGACACAGTGGAAGTTTCTAGCAGCTTCTCACAGAAGCCACCTCTGTGGCTTCCCCCCTCCACCACCAAAAAATCAGGCTGTGATAAACCAGCACAGAGGTGTACAGGAACTATACCACCTTTGAGACAGCTCAACTGGAGCCCAAACCATCTTTAGAGACTTTGATACTCCAAGCAATAGTAATGATTTTTTCAAACTGCACATCAACAGGGATAGCATGAAATTCCCCTGGTGTAAGCAATTCCTTCCAAAATTGCTCCTTCAAGCTTAGGAGACAGGCAGACCTGCACTAGGCAGTCCCAGGTAGCCTGGGAGCCAGAAAACACAGCACTGCAGGGCCTGTCTAGCCTCAAATGAACCAATGCCATTCATATTCTTTACCAAGAGCTGTCTCTCACCTACCACTACAAAAAAACCCAGCAGATTCCTTTACTTCCACACAACAGATAATAAATATTTCTTACTGTTTATAGAAGCATCATTACAGAAAATTTTAAGCACACTAAAGAAAAAGTAAGGCAGGATTTTTCCTAAAAGCGTTTTTTATGGCAAAGCAGGCTTATCAGTGGAAAGGAAAATTCCCAAGGCAGCTTGTATTCTAAAACATATGGGAAATAACATCTCTGAATCACTTTTGCCTAGCACAAAAAGGATTGTAACAACAGTACTGACAGGATCTGAAGCTGGAACTCCAGATTTTCAGCTTTGACAATAGAATTATTGCACATTATTCTTTCTAAGTAAATCAAACCCATTAACCATCATAATTAGTAACGCCCTGTGTCAGTGATACGGCAGAGTCATTATACTCTGCTGAAGAAACTAAAGAATGATACTACAGCCACTACATGCTGCTGCTGTCACTGTCTGCCTGTGGAGGAGGATGTTAATGCCCAAGACTTAAGAAAGATGCCAACTTCAAAGAGATATGAGGGCAGCAAGAGATACCATCTCTCCCATGCTGGCTTTAAAGCCCCTGGGATGCTGAGAGATAGCAGAAAAGAACAAATTAATCCTTTGTATGATTCTGCTTGAGTCATTTCAAGCATGACAAAAATTATTTTGGTCCATGAGGTTTCCATCCTGATTTATACCTAGCAAAGACAATATTATTCAAATGTGAAGCCAACTCCAGTCGCATATCACCAGGCATGGGCTGGGTTTTGTGCAGAGTCCATCAGGATGCTGAGCTTTGGCACAATTGTCCTGGTGGTGCTCACATTGACATTTCATCATCATTTGTATTGGAAGTGCATTAACAATGCAATTACCAAGCATGAAAGATCTATCCATTAATAAGTGAGTGGGAGATTTTGCTAAACATTAATCATGATGCAAGTGCCTTATACCAACCCCCAACATGTAATACTGAGACTCGAGACATGCTAAGGTATTTGTGAAATACCTTAATCTGGCTGTAGTCCATTTTTATTTTTTTTGAATGTATTTTTATGCATACTCACAATGGCAGAGGGTAGTCCATGTGCTTGATGCAATGCAACCATAGAAAATGAGGCTCCTGAGGCCCCTGATGATCCCTGCCACAAACAGTTTACTAGCCATCCAAATCACAACAAATAACTTTCAGCAAGTTTCTCTTCCTTCTTTTGCAAAACGTCTCTGGAGAGAGCAAGATTTTTTTTTTATCTAACAGATTTGTTACTTGAAATCAGTTACTAAAATGTTTCACTCATTTCATTTCCATTCCCGCTCACTAGTCACGCTAGGTTGCTTAGTTACAATTGTCATTTGGAATTATTTTTCCTCTGTGCCTTGACAAATGATGAGTTCTCTGATTGATTCTGATGTTGATACTGACAGAAATGGAATATAACACTTCTTTCCCTCCTGCCTAGTATGATTGGATGGTATCAGAATGTTACAGAATATTGGATTGTTACAGAAAGTGGACACAAAGGAATCAATCTCCCTCATAAAGAAAGTGTGTTCCTCCCAGTGATGTCAGTGAGGCAACTTGCCTGGAGTGTAAGAAAGGCCAAAATAAACTGATGCAAACAGATGACTATTTGTATATTTATTCTGTGATGGGCATGTGCTTGAAGAGACAATGTGCTCACATACACCTGTGCTTGATGTCATTGTCCTGTATCAGTTGTCCTTACCAGTAATAGTCCCACAACACACTCTTAGGACAGGTGCCCAAACTGTCCAGAAATATGGGATACAGCAGATCCTCAGAGCAGTGTCTCACTGAATTGCAACCCCAAAGTAATAGCTCTCAACTTTGTGCTTCCTCATCCCCCATCCTTTAGTACCCTCTGTCATAGGTTAGCAAGCTGAGTCTCGGAAGTGATGTTATCGCAAAGGAGTGCTTACAGTTTTCCCCATGACCTGACAGAACCTATCAGTTAGCCAGTTTGAATATGGACAATTCTTTAAGCCACTGAAAATTGTGACCGCCTCTGTGATACACACTTAAGAATAGGCAAACTCCCCCCCCAAGCTCTCTCTCGTTTCCGGTGCTGGGATAGGTGGCTGCGGGCCCCATGCAGGGGCCAGTGGGCCCGGCCCAGGCCCTGCACAGGCCAGGCCAGGCCGGGCCACAGCCATCCTGGAGCCGATGGGCCCTGTTCCATCCGTGGAACCCCCCCCACTGCCTTGCTGTGGGCAGCTGGAGCAGCTTGGCTCTCCCCCCTCTCCACTTCGATAAGCCACATTCCAGCTTCAAGGCCAAGGTGAGATTAACCCTTTTATTGCTGTGAAGAGCTGAAAACCTGAGGGAAGAGAAAGAGGAGATGCTTAAAGCTGAAATTCTGTTGTGAAGCTATGATATATCAGAGTATCCCATTGTAATTTCATGAAGATATGGGGGGTGGAGTGTTCAACTCGTAAGCAAAAGCACCTGCACTGAGATAGGCAGATGCTGATGCAGCTGTAATTTCATGAGAAGTTTGGACAGGGAGAGATGGAAGAGATGAGGACTTTTGTTCCAAATGGGAAAGGAGAAAACCTCAGTTCCTAGAGATGATCCCAGAGATAGTCCTAAAGATGAAGATGAGGAAGACCCTTTGCCCCCAGGGAAGGAGAAGGGCCTCTGTTCTTAGAGATGAAATGCTCCCAGAGATGGGTGAAGAGAACTTTTGTTTCTGAACGGCTCAACCTTAAAGTTGTACCCCAAAAAACTTCAAGAGTGGACCCTCAAAAGCAGTTGTGGGAAAAGCTGCAAGTTGGGGGAAGGGACTCACATGCGAGCAGAGAGACCGCTTCCTAAATGGACTGAACAAAGTTTTTTGGAAGTGGGCAGCTGTCTCGTTGTGATAATGTTTTCATGGCATGAGCAGAGAGACTTCTCTTTCTAAATGGACTGAACAAGGTTATTATGGAAGTGGTAAACAGACTGAACATCTTAAGGGTTGTCTTTTTACATTGTCAGTGGGAGAAGGGAGGAAGGTGAGGGGAGGAGAAGAGTTCTGAAGGTATGGTATAATTTTTTTTTCCTTCTTTTAGGTCTGTTAATAAACATCTTTATATTCTTTCAAAGTTGGTGCCTGCTTTGCGTTTCTCCTAATTCTTATCTCACAGAAGATAAACAGTAATGAGTATTTTGGGCCAAACCACTACACTAAATTGATGTTTCTGCCTGGTTACAGAACCAAACCCGCTACACCCTCCATGCTCCACTCCATTCACTTCACATTCCATCTTTTCCCCACATGTTAATTTGCCACTCTCTCACACCAGTCCCTTCTAAACCAGACAGTTTAGTCAGTAACAGCATTTGGCTCTTGTAAATCAAGTATTTCTTATGCTGTGAGCTCCATCTAGTGATGTAACTGAAGCCTTATCTCCAACCAATCTTCACAGTGCATGCAAGTTACTTTGTGCTGAACACAAGGGATCTGGGATTGAACAACACTAGGATAAAAAGCCTTTCTGCCTATTGGTATTTCCTTAAAGAAATCAGCAACTACAAGAGCTGCTGTGTGGCACAGGCAGTGCAGTCACCTGGGGAGCCAGGCAGAAGGCTAGAGGAAAATGCGGGAACGTGGCCTAGCAGCTTCAGAAAGGGCTGCCTCCATATCCAGACCCAGACAGGTCCTGGTGACTCTCTGCAATGAGACAGATCTCCCACTCCAGCTTCCTGATACATCTGTCAGGAATTAATCCTTTTTGAGCAGTGCCTTTTCAGCAGTCACACACAGAATGGGCTGGTCTCCTAGTGTTGCAGAAAGGATCTTGTGGATATGGTTGAACCATACTGACAGAGCAGCCTGAGGGAAACTGTTTTCTCATCATCTGTAGCAGCAGAGCACTTGGGCTTCCTCTGCTGCCAGCACAAATCTTTCCCTCAGAACTTGTTAAAATTGAGCATCAGAGGCCAACAAAAAGATGTCAGAGAAGAATAAAGCAGTTTTTTCCCCTGCATATCTGGCTCCCTTCATAACTGCATGTAACATTGATGTGAAAAGCACATGAGGAGAGGACAGTTCCAGTGTGACCAGGATTTGATGGAAGTTCTCAAACCGTTGGGGGTGCCACAGGGCTGCTGAATTGCATTCCATGCTGACTTTTGACCACTTGCCCTCACACACTCCTAAGAAGCTGGCTTTGAGGCTGATACACTTTTGGAATCACATGCAAAGCTATGAAAATCAAGGAGGATCAGTGTTGGAATTGAAAAAAGTCTGTGGACTCTGGCGGGGAGAGAAATTGCAGTCCAAAACCAATGTGGTTGATAAAAGCAAGCTCCGTTTATTAGCAATCCAGAGGCACTTATATAGTATACCAGCTTGTTAACTCTTAAGTGGCTTAAAACTTATCAAAACAAATTTCTGCTTCTACATAATTGGACTTACATTGGCAAGCTTCTACAGTTATGTTATGATTAAAAGAATTCAGAGTTCACCCTCCTCCCTCTGGGTCTTACCTCCACAGCTGTACCTTCTCAAACTCCCTTCTTGTTCCCAACCCTGTTTTTCACACCGGGATTTTCTCATGGAGAGTTTTTCTCACACAGGCCTTTTGCTTGCAGGCTCTTGCTACAGTTCTTTTATTGATCCCATAATTCTATCAATGATCCATGTCCCTGATCCTCTAACATTCCCAACAGATGAGGTTCCCAGGAGGGGATGAAACACAGCTACGTGGAACAAGACAGAACTTTCCTTAGGCCTGCAAATCTCCAACTAGCCTCCTTTCCTCAATGGCCGTTCTCCACTAAACCCTCAGCCTGTGGTTTCCATTGAGTTATCCTGTCCTGCCTCATTGCCTATCCCCTCTTTCTGGTCAGGACCCCATCCACCAGAGGACTCGGTTCTAAGCATGGACTGAGAGATCTGGTTCAGACCTCTTTGCAATGACAACTGCAACGTAAGAATGCAGATACAAAGAGAAATGCACATTTAAGTATGCTCCAGCTACTCTCCCTCAATCTCTCCCTTTCTGGGAGGCAAATTTGGCTTCCTGGAGCCATTTTACTGGGACATTACCAGGGAATAAGGAGTACAAAACACATTATTTACTGCAAACTGAAATCACAGAGATTCCACAGTAAATTGGAGTGCAATGGTGTTTACCTGTTTTATCCCATTTCCACTTCAGAATAATAATTTCACAGCCAAATCTGCTGTTTAGTATTTCAAATGTTCTCCCTCTCCATTCCTTCTATTGAGGGAGATCACAGTACTCAGAGACAAAGTGTTCAACAGATTCTCAGACTGCAGGAAAATGATAAAAACTCAAACCAGTTAGTTTCTTAATTTCAAGAGATAATAATTTACCAAGATATTAGCAGGCAAAAGAAATATATCTCTCTGTATATCTATCTAGAGTGTTTAGGATTTCATCCCCCATTTTTGTAAAATTAATGAAAGATTTATGAGTTATTCAGCTACTCTGAGTTCCTGGGATATTGCTAATAAACCTTCCCCTTATTCCTATTGTTACATCTCATCAACCCTCAGCCAGTTCAGACTTTTGAAGTGCAGATTCTTTTTTGTTGAAGAATTTTAATATCTGCTTCACGAAGATGAACATCAAGTTTTTCTACTCCGTCACATTCATCATTTTCCACTTTCCCACCATAACTCAGAAGCCAGGCAGATGACACATTAATCCCTTGTTAAGACAGGAGTCGAGCTGGATGAAGGGAACCTCTGAAACCAGATAATGAATCTCTACAAGTTCTCCAGCCCTTAAAGAATTAAGCAAAGGTAGCTTTTCCTGAAAGTAAATTCACGACTATTATCACCACAAATTACTTACTGATATACTGTCAGCATTCAGTTCAGCCAATTAAGACTGAATTGAGGACTCATCCAAGTATAACTCTTGTGCAGCAAAAAGAATGCTGAAATTTGACTACTGACTATTCTTTAACACAAGATTTTCTTCCTGGACCTATTTCCATGCTCTCCTTTCCTTCTCTCACCACTCTTTCTCAATTTCTAAGCAATTCATACTGTTAATTTCAAGGAAATCTTTCAATGACCATGGATCAACCACAAACTCCATGCTTGGCAGACCACAAATTTCCCTCCTGTAGACTCTCAAAGCTGAGATGTAGTGCTTAGTCTAAGTTCCACTCACTTCCCAAAGGAGAGCTGGCATGGGAAGGGTGGACCTGCCTGCAGTACATCACAAGACAGGCTCATGACCAGTCCACAATATTTAAGATCTTTTCAAAAGAAAACAAACAATTCAAAGGAAATCTTGCCATGGTTTCCCAAGAAAATAAAACAAAGTTAACCCTATCAAGTATACTCTATTACCTACAACCCAAATTTTCCAGTTTAAGCTTCCAGCTTTCCATGCCATATCTTCAATATTCCCTCCAGGCCATGGTCTGAAGAAAGTAAGTGCTGTGCAGGGTGCAGGAACACAGCTGCTGAACCTTAGTAATAAGAGATACAGAGACGTTCCCCTTGTCAGAACTAATACAGAGATACATGCAGCTTCTCCAAGACGCTTCAGTTTGAGCAGATTCTTCAGAGCACACAGTGGATGAGCCCTTTAGATACTAATCCTTTTGCTTTTTTATCTCTTTTTCTTCACAGACTTATCATGCACTGCAGCATGCAGCCCCAAACAGAAGGAGGTAGAATTCCCCTGCAACCAAGAGCAGAACAAAAGAAATGAAGTCCTGATTCAGCCTCTTGTCAGCAAGTCCTTCCCCAGAACCAGGTGTGGGGAGATCACCCAGGAAAACATCTAAACTGTCATCTTAATTACTGACAGAAGCTTTCATCCCAACAGTGTCTATGTACGTCAAAGTATTAACAGATGTGTCACAACAGTGCTGAGAACCATTATCCCTATTTTACAGATGAGGAACTGAGACCAAAAGGGAAACGTGATCCACTATTATACACAAAACCTGTTACTGAGCAAAGAATTTAGCATGAGCCTGCAAGCTGCAGACTAATGCCTCAGCCACTAGCTGCTTTTGCAATTTATCTCTTAAACCTCAGTATGGAGCAACTCTTTCTGTCCCTCAGTAACACCTTGCCCCTCTTCCCAGGACATCCAGTGGGCATAGACCTGCACTGAGTTTTGCTGTTGAGGGCTTTCAGTGCTGAGAATCCTGTCTCATAGCATATCAGTGTAGTTTTCACTGGTAGTAGCAGGAACATTCAGAGGATCAGCCAAACAGAACATGCATCAATACGGATGGATCTCACAGCCTCATGATTCCTGTCTTCGCCTCATCCAAGTGATCCAGTTTGGGGCCATCCAAACACCTATTTAAGCACTGTGAGGCAGCACATCTGTAATGTCAGAGCACATAGACACAGCACAGTCTGCTCACTGATCTCCCTGTCTGATATTCGTGTGACACAGGCATAGCAGGGGTTCATGAAAACAGAGGGACTCCAAGCAAAATACAGCTTGGGGATTAAGGTGCCAGCTTTCCACAAACTTGTAAAAAATCATGAGAACTAAGAATGCTTGGGATTTCACTTTCTTTTTCCTCAGAGAGAATTCTCTAATTACAGTTAGCAGCCACAGTGGCCACCTCGTTTGGCTTTGTCAGGGTTGAATTCAATTACATTCAGAAGGGGATACAACATGCCTTCATTAAATCCAAATCACCTTGGCCATATGTTCAAAGCAACTATGGACAGCTGCTTCCTTTGTGAGGAATTCCAAGCAGGAATATAGGAACAGTTTAGCAGAAAACACTTTTGGGCTTAGAGATTTCTCAGTGCATTTTGACAAAGAATGGTCCCTAATTGCTCCCCTTACCTCTAGGCCCATCTTACAACAACCCAAAAAAGTAAAGGGGCATCAAATAGTTTCACTTCCTGGTCCTAATATCTGCAACACCACCAATCCACTGTGTGCTGCTTTCAGCCCACTACTCTTGAATTTCCCTGCTGGCTCTGGGGGAAGGTGTAGTGAAGCTGAGAGACTGTAGGCAAGCCCTTATCCTCCAGTGGAATCAGAACCAGTCAAACCATGTATTACAGGTGCATTTATACTGGCACTTAAGAGCGATTCTCCTGGATGTTTTGATAGCTAGAAGAAATTAATCTTACATCTCTTACCAGGCATAACATACTCACACCCTAGAAATACTGTTTTACGGTGTTATCAATTCCTCCCAGGTAGGCAACATACAGAGAATAAATGGAAGAAATTCCTGCCTCGGCCATGTATGAGGTAGAAATCCAATCTGGGAGCTCTCAGCTGCTTTTCTCCATGGCACCATGGTAATTCCTTTCCAGCATTTAAACATCGTCATAGCATGGTTGTCTCTGCCTGAGTCTAGGATTTTACTGAGCACCTGTGAAAAAATTTATTTAAATCTTAATCTTGACAAAGATCACCCCTTTGTATCTCAGAAAGGTATGTCCCACACTCATAGCAGATTATGTACTGTAGAGCTTTGGAAAGCCTGTCCCTGCTCATTGCCCAGCAGCATGTTGGATATGTCTAGCATGTGATCTCTGAAACAACCACTATCACACAAGTCTCACAGTGCATTCAACCCAGCTAAAATTTCAAAACCTGCAAAGAGAGAAAACTGTTGGGAAAGATGGAACAGGAAAACCTTGGAAATATGATTGCCTGA
>NW_024582062.1:0-113234 GCF_017639235.1 Corvus kubaryi | reverse complement strand
ATGAAAGCCACTTTTGAAATACCAGGTCTTAGTTACTGAACAACTAGAAAACAATGGTATGGCCACTGAAGTAATCCCCTCTTGATGAAACAATACCCTCTGCTTGCAAACAGGTCCAAGGGTCAGAGCAGACCCTACTAGCTCAGCAGAAGGGGTCCAAAGAGTAGTTTTTAGAAGTTAAGATGTAACACTCTATGGTAATATAAGGACTCTTATAGGCTGTATGTAAATGCTATAGGATTTGTATCTTGTATTAGATTGGTTAGTGACAATTAGAATATTCAGTACAGAAGATGATTTATTGTATTGTAACCAGGACTTCAGACATTCTCACTTCTGATTCTGATTCTCTCTCCACTTCTCTATTCCTCTCTTCCACTTCTACTCTTACTTCCACTCTTGCTCTTACATCCTCTCTCTCTCTCTCACCTGCTTACTCTCTTGGGCCTGCTCAGAGCTGAGTCTAGCAGCTCTGAGCAGTGCCCCAATACCCACGCCCTTTACAATAAACCGACTGTGTCCCAAGACCTGCCTATAGAGATCTCCATCCGTCTCCGTCCCGACCGAACCCGCCCGTAACCTACAGAAAACAACCTGGGAATCTTTTCTAGAGCAGTCTGGAAACTGTGAAAAATCTGGGACCTTTCTTACCAAGGAGACTGTAGCAGAAAGATGCTCCTTACATCTCTTGGTAGCAAAAGGATCTGGCTAATACAAAGAAAGGCACTGAAAGTTTAGATATTCTTGTAGAAAACCTGAGGATAACACAACCTAGAGGAGATAACTAGGATCTGTCCAGTAGGAACTCTCCTAAAAAAATTAGATTTGCAAACTGGGACCTCTAGGCTATAGAGGCAGCTACATTGAAGCAGTCCAGGCAGTCCAAGAACCCGCAGAGTTCTGGAGGCATTTGAGGTCTGGCCTATTCCCCTGACTTGTAGTCGTCTGCCTGTCAGAAAGGGGAACTTTTAATCATTCTCTTCCAAAACTTTCCATCACAACTAAAACCTTGACATGTTGAGATGGAAAGAAAAGAACATGCACCAGATCTTTAGAGAGAAAACACTAAACAAATTTAGTATCACTTTCTATACAGCATTTCCTTTTATTCCCCTTTTGACAGCCCTGGGGAACCGGGAACTTCTGGAATTTTAAGCACTCAGCATACTTCAATGTAGATTGGAGAATGGGAGGGCATATGAAGTACACCAGCAAGGACAGGAAGGTTGACAAGAAAAGCAAGAGGGATGCAGGTGTTCTGAGTACACAAGGTTTATGGATGTCTTATCCAGTAATACACCATCAATTACACTCCTGCTGTCTCAGCTGGACAAACTCCTGGCAGACAGGAGGCAGCTGCAGAGATGGATCCACTTTTCAGTCAGTCATGAACAAGACTAGCATTCCCCACTTGTCCAAGTAGGTACATGTGTGTTCAGTTCTGCAAAGGTGTTACTGACAGCATCACAAATTGCTCCAGAGGTCCATTGGCCATCTGCTGCTACCCTACCTGGCTTGTTTGGCAGTCACTGCAGGGAAGCTGGCACCACTGGTTCACCCTCTGTGCCGTAACACTGTTGCTGGTCTGGCACAAACTTCATGCTCAGTGGGCATAATTACCAGCCATTCCTGAGCTTAGAGGAAGATGGGGACTAAAATCTTTCAAGTGTTTTCAACAGCTTTTTAGAAATCACCATACTGTAAGACAAGTAGCCTCCCTGCTGCCTACAGAGTGCTGTAAGACCCCTGGCAGGAAGGATTCCCATAGGATACAGTGTTTATCAGTAGCACAGCACCCCTCAGCAATATGAATCATCACACACCAATGCCACAGCCCCTACAATATGTTCCTAAATGCACACTACCGGCAGCAAAGATGATGTCTCTTTGTTTTCTCTTCAGCTCTCTTAGCCAGTCTGTGTCTTCGCTTGGTGGCTGTTTGTGAAAGGAGCTTTTGTGCTTGTGGATTTCTGTTCCTGCCTCTAGATCTACAGTAACCCCATAACTGTGATGCCAAGCAGTGTCTGAAGATCATTTCATCACAGTCTGTATAATGTGCAAATACCATTAAGTTAGAGGGATTTTCTCATTAATTCTCCATCCCAGTGACAAACCAGGAATTAACACAATTGATTTTCCCATCCCTGCTCATTATCAATCATCCAAGAACTTGGTCACATCTCATCTGTCCCACCTGGGTCCCAGCATATATTTGTAGACTTCAACATATATTAAACTAATAAAAAACAACAGTCATAGCAACATCTGGACTCAAACCCCAGACAAAAACAAACTGTATATATTCCTAACTCCTTTGGTGGTAAACTTCCCATTATGTACCAGTATCCTACAGAGAACCAGCAGTGGCCAGATGAAGGAACAACTGATTGTACACTGCCTGTTGTGTTAATATTTTCTGTCTTGCAAACAAAAAAACCCCACAACTCTGTGTTGCTTTAAAAACTTAAAGAAAACAATTCATAGGGTGTTTGCTTCCTGGAAGAAGCAAATTCAGGCATCTGAAATGCAGTAAGTCCCACAAGCTCTCTGCCTCACCCCAGAGAGCCTGTAAATAAGTGTAATCTTTTAAAATCATCAATTCTCTTTGGCTCATCTGGATCCAGAAAGTACTCAAAACAGGCTCAGAGATGGAATTATCGCTAGAACCTTTATGGAAGCTGTTTAAGGGTAATTCCCATCTTTTTTATTGCGTGACTTTTGAAATTTCCAGTACAAAAAGGTGGTACAGATTTGGAATACTAAGCAATAAGAGGTTAGAAGGGTATTTCAATCTGGAACCATTTCTCCAGATAATTGGATTCCTAATCCCTGAAAGGTCATGATCTCAGTTTACTGTGCTTGGATAGAAGGTGCCCAATTAGTCTTTTATGACATGATCCAGCCCAGGCTTCGGCATTGCCTGCAAGGTAACAACCTGTAAATCATCACAGGGAAAAAAATAAAGATTTTGCAGGTACAAGGAAGTCAGGCTCTGATAGACCAGCTCTGTCTTGTGTTCCCACTGGAAGGAGAGTGGGATACACCTTTCTCCCAGATACTGTAAAACAACAGCTCACAACATCCACAAACACAAAGGATGATAAAGTCCATTTTCTAAAGGATGCTGGTGGGCTAGCTAGTATGGAAGGGCCTGCTCCTGTCTATGCGGGACTGGATACAAACCTCTGCAGCCCAGACCTGGCAGCCCACCTTGGCTGGGTAGTATTGCTCTGTGTTGTCAGCTTTTTCTTAAGGTTATGGCAGTGAAAGGCAATAGCATCAGCAGAAAAGCATGGAGGGAGGGGAGGTGTTCTCTTCTTTATAGAGAACCCATATTAAATCACAAAATAATCTCTCAAGGACTGTTAAGTGTTTGGCTACAGCACAAAGGAGCTTGTAAATACAGTGGAACCAACCTCTTGAAAAATGTCTTTACAAATACAGAACAAAACACAGAGGAGTCAAACACACTATGCCCATCTCTGTAGGGAGTTAACAGAAACTACCAATGGGCTTAAAGCTAGTCCTAAACAACAACAACAACAACAAAAAAATCAGGAGCTAAAATCAGCAATGGTGTGTAAGCATCCCCTCACAATAATTCATGAAGGTCATACTCCAGATCACACCTGGTGTGTTCTTAGTACTATTAGTGCTGTCAACAACCACTGAATGTTTCATGCAAAGACTCTACCAATGAATAAGGAGAAGGAATGTGTTTCTGGAAAAGAAAGCACGCTCAAGGAACTGCTCCCTTCTTAATGAAACACAAGACAAAGACTGGTGCCAAGAGAGGAATAAAAATCACTGACAACCAGACAAAATGATGTCACCTTCCAGGTACCTGAAGTGGCTGTGTCAGCACACGGAGCATTGCAGAAAGAAAATTCAACCTTTGTAGTTTCTGGAGATAAATCAAACCCATTCACTTGTTAATATGGGTAAGGCTTATTGTACCCTTTGTAAGTTCTTAACTAGACCTTTTGTCCTAGGATACAATGTAAGATGTGCCCACAAGCATGTATTCTATCACCATCTTCATGAGCTGTTAAAACCAGGTGGGGCAGTGCTCCCTGCCTCCCCCCTCAAGACTATGTCCTGTTAATGGCCCATCAGTGCCTTATCTCATGACTCATCATTCCATTGTGAGATGCTCCACCCAGAGGGAGAAACCAAGCATCCCATCCTGGATATAAACTGTGATTTTTGAAGACCACAGGCAGCCTTTCCCACTGGATTTCCAGAGGACAAGAGCTACATACCTACCACTGGACCTTCTGAGGAAGACCAGATCTTTCTACACAGGATCACCTCTTCAACAGAACCACATCCATTCACTTCAGGAGGACTGCAGCCACCACCTTATCGGACTGCTACTGCTACCCTGACTAACAGGGTCAGGTCGTATCTGACTCTGTCAGTTTAAATCAGTTTTTTTCCCTGCCTTGTTTATATATATATATATATACATATATATATATATATATATGTAACGAACTGTTATTCCTGTTTCCCATATCTTTACCTGAAAGCCCCTTGATTTCAAAATTACAATAGTTTGGAGGGGAGTTGCATCTTCCATTTCAAGGGAGGCTCCTGCCTTCCTTAGGCAGACACCTGTCTTTCAAACCAAGACACCTGTCTTTCAAACCAAGACACCTTTTGAGCAGCCAGGGATCTTGTATGAATATTCTCACATACCAGTGCTGTCTCAGGGATTACACTTTGTAGTCTTTTTTTTTTCACTTCACTGCAAACCAGGTGTGCTCTTTTTTCTAAATATGCTATCAGCTTGCAAAAGAAAATTATGGAAACTGTTAAAGGCTATACTGGAACTAAAACAAAGCAAAAAACTGTCATAAACCAAGACTTTCTTCTTCATCAAGGGCTGAGCTTAATTCACTATGCAGCCTGGTAAATACATCCATTCATGTGTAGCAAGTTTTATGGCAGAATTCAGACTTGAACAGATTTTTTATAGCCCAAGCACAAAATCCCAATTGGTGAGGCAGTAAGACAAGCTGCAACACCACTGCAGACAAAGGACAAAGCCCAGGGCCAGCAATGATGCTGTGAGGTACCAGGCACCAGAGGTGAGCACAGCAGGTTGCTGACAGCCAGCTCCCTCTTCACCAGGACTCCAACACATCCCAGCCAGTGCTTGGTATGCTTGGTAGCTCTGCCAGACTGTACAAAGCTCTGCCAGATCCCCATAGCCATATTCCACTTCCAGTCTTGGTTCCCCATATATGGCTCTTCCAGCTCACTTCAGTCCTGCCTTATAACCACATATCCAGGCTGTTCTGCCCATCCAGGATGATAGTATGAATGGTGAGCACTGACTGAAACTATATTCACAAGCTGGGCATCAAGCCTGGGGACTCTCTTCAATGTCAGTCACTTGGCAGTGACTGAACAATTTATAGCAAACTGAAGTGTAAGGAGTTGATAATGAAACTATTTAATTTCCACCTCTGATTCAGCTGCCACCTGTAAAACCGCAGACAGGAATGGGCTCTGGAAGTGCACTGAAATACCATTAGATTTTCACCAGGCACTGCCTTCACCTTTATGCCTGTGCCCACCCACATCAGCTTTGTTGTTGTAAATGACTCTTCCTGATTCATCACCACAAGAGCACAGCTGCTTGCATCCTTTACAGACAGGTATCACATGCAGAGCTCAAAGCTCCCAGCACTCAAATGTCCTTTCCTGTCCAAGAGGGCTGTCACCCCAGGAAAGGGGAAGCAGTGCCTGCTGAAACTATGGAACACCATAGTCTCTTTGGACAACTGTCTCAGGTCAAGGACAAAAAAATGGAGCACAGGCTGTGCTTGGCCACTGACATTTTACAAATGCCTGTGCCACTATTGTGAACAGCCCTCCTGCCACAAAAGCCAGTTTCTGACATTCACACCTGGATTGGCACCATTTGATGGTGACCCTTTCCATCAATGTCAGCCCCAGCCCCAAGGTGTTTTATGACACTTATTTTAGACAAACTGCTTAAAGCTACACAAGTTCCAAATGCCACATTTCTGTACGCACCTCCATAGCCTGAGAGTTTGGGTCAATTTTACTGTTAAAGCTCTTGTTTGGCAGATGAAAATTGAACAGTCTATTTCCACTATTCCCATTGCAGCACAGACATTTCTACTGCAATACCTTCTTGCAACTCAAACTATTCCCTGTCCCTTCCCCCATACATAGACAGGGACTCATAGGATTTCAGTTTTCCCTCCAGAAGTGTTAGCAGAGGAATGGTGAGTAGGATGGTGAGGTCTTAAGTAAGAGAAAGAATCTACATCAAATCCCATTTTCCCTAGAAAGTACAAAGCCTTACTTTAGTAAATGAGGAAAACATTTCTTCCCTTAAACTTTTCCTCCAGAATATGCTTTTTAGACAAGTCAGAATGCAACATGCATTCTCTCTCACACACAAAAAACATATGGGTGTCTAGAAAACAACCTTTTCTTTTCCTCCTGTGAGTTAGCTTGCTAGAGAAATTGATATTCTGTTTATGTCTCAATCCTCAGGAGACATGCAGGGCTCCTAAATTACTTGGATTTGTTTCTTCACCATCTGGAGATGAGTTAACTCTTAGTGGGAATATGCATCACTCATGTATGTACTTGTACTTGCAACCCTTCCTAGCCCAACACTCTTCTGTAATAGGAGTTTAGGACATGGCTGTTTCTGGCCATGAACATTCTTCAAAACTGAAGATTCCTATACACACATAGACACTAGAAACAGACTAATTTCCTGCTTAAGGGTTTCCCAGGACATAGCTCTTCAGAAGACAAGGAGAAGGACAATAGATAGATGCACAGGACTTGCTATCTCAGATGCAGATGCGAAATTCATACATTGAGCCAAGTCCTCTCCCTTTTCCAAATCCCAGGTTCTTCAGTCTAAGAACCACACCATCAGTTTTGTGAAAATGGTGAATATCTGTAGTGCTGCTACAAAGCAGCACTATGTAACACAGCAAAAATTCCCTACATGTAAGAAAGACTTTTTTTTCTCTAGAACACCTGAATTTCTGTGTATCCACATCTTATGCAGAGATACTGACAGAACCACTACTAAACCTGGAGTAGTTTAGATTCACCTTCCCTGGCTCATCCTTTCTCTTGCATTTGAGCAAGTTAAAATCCTGGGATCCAATGACCTTGAAAACTAGGTCATTTAGGATATGGATTTAAAATCCAGGCTATTGCCTCTGAAAGGAGGACGGAGGCCCCCCATTGCTCACAGAATAGCAGGTGATTCCTGCCACATGAGCTAGGGGGAAAAGAAGAAAAATTTTTTGACACAAAGTAACCCGGATTTCAGCTCCCGAAGTTCATTAATATATAGCTATCTCTCCAACTCCCTTCTTGATCTTTACCTTTAATCTTTCTCTCCCCATGCACATGCAAATGTTGTTCCACCTTTTCCTGGAAACCTCAGCAACAAAGGTTTGAAGAAGCAGGGATGCTGCAGAAGATCCATTCAGAAAGGAGCTTTACAGAAAGCCTACAGCACATCACTGGGGAGGCAGCTTTGTGTTTCTAGGTGGCTAATCAAATTCTACTTAAGAACTAATTTAAGGAAGAAGAAAGACCAGATGAAGAATGGTATGGCACAGCACCAAGTATACTCTTAAGGCTTTATTAAGCTCTAGAACACACACAAAAGCACATGAATCTCTAGCATGTTATTCCCAAACTCTCCTTTATTTATACTGACTGGACCTAAGCTTTATATAGCAGTAGAGGTATCCCCCACAGGTTAAAATATGACTTAACTGTGGCAGCAGCCTCATGTCATACAGAAAGTAATTTATACTCTATCTGAAGTCATTTCATCAACCCTTGGGACAACAGCTAACGAGACTGGGAAGATGGTTTATTAGACTCTCTTTCCATTAGGTCAAAGTCTGAGAAACTGCTTAATTCCCACAGCACGATGATTTGTGCAGATGTATTTGCAAATGCTGCATGAGATGTAAATTGCCTGAATTTGCCCCTTATATCAAACCAGCATTTGGTTTATTCCCTTACCACTAGTATACCAGCCCATTTGGGGCACAGGCTTTGTTTTTTGGCTTGATTGCACACCTATATGCATCATCTTTATTCTTTGTGCTACATCAGTGACAGGACACACAAGCCAAACCACTCCCTAAAAGAACTTTCCTTTCTGTTCATTCTAAAAAAGAGTCTAGGCTTTATTAAAATTGCTGGGCTATTCTGCATTTCCCAGTTAACAAACCGGTCATGAATCTAGCACTAGAACAAAGAGTGGGTGCCAGGATCTCCCACATCACTTAGCACCTAAAATCACTGCCAGACTAGCAGACCTGCCCAGTGCTACTCTAGCCTAGGACAAGACATCTGAAAGGTGCCAACCAGGAGGCAGACTGGAGGAGGCAGACCCTAACCTCCTCTGTTTCTAAGCTCTCTACACTCTCAAGCTTCTAGAACAGCATTTCAGATCCAGTGTTTTAGCAAGGTTCTCACTGTTTTCCTTGCTTCCTGACAAACCACCTCTGACACATCTCTCAGCCAGCATGTTCATCTTGATCAGCCATCTCATTAATGAGCAGTTTCTCCTTGTTGTTTCATGATAAAGTAGCATGATGGGTGCCATAGATTTTTAATTCTTCAAATCACTCAGGTCCTGGCAAGCCAATGAGAATTCAGCAGAGGACAGTCAGGGGTTATAGCTTTGTTTGGATTTGTTCTGCTTTTAAAAAACATTTGGATCTTCATGTGGAGAAGTTGTGAACTCTGGTGTGTGAACTTCTCACTCAGGATAGTGCATGTATGAAGCCTGGGAAAGATGCACAAACAGGTTTCTTTCTGAGGGAATGGATAAACTTGGCTGATAACCCACTGTTCCTGTAGATCAGTGAGATAAATGTTGGAGCAAGTCACACTCTCTCAGCTGACCCCAAAGGAATGCTTAACTATGTCCTTCAAGTTTTTGTCATTAAGACAAATCCTTGTGGCCACTGAAACATCTGGATTAAAACATGGGTTTTCCTCATGATGTAGCAAGAATAAACAC
The DNA here is from genome assembly GCF_017639235.1 of Corvus kubaryi. Classification (NCBI taxonomy): domain Eukaryota; kingdom Metazoa; phylum Chordata; class Aves; order Passeriformes; family Corvidae; genus Corvus; species Corvus kubaryi. Next base: position 104,176 of record NW_024582062.1, on the reverse strand, counting down.
TGACAGCATTGAAAGTTATCATCAGAAAAGAGTGTAAAAAAATCTCTTGACAAATTTGTTCATTTTGGGTCTTACTCTGAGTTCAGAAAAGCACAAAGACCTTGTTTCAGACAACAAAACATGGGCATGATCCTGTCCAGCACTGGGCCTGTTTCCTTTAGACATACAGCTGCAATAAGCCAGCCCTGCTTATTCAATAAGCCCTGGCTTATTGAAACTTACACATGTTTAGGCAATGCTGAGAGCCACTGATTTTATCTTGGCTGGATATTTAATTCCACCTTAAAAATAGCCTTAAGAAGCCAGAATAGCATTTCATTCCTTAAACATGTAATTAAGCAGGTAAAACTCAAAGTATAAAGTGACTGAAAGTGATTCAAATAAAAATAATCTACCAGTGACCAGACAGAGCAAGGTGTGAGAGGAAAGGCCTAGTTATTAAGGTTTCAGACTGGAAAGGCGAACTCTCAAGTACTCTCCTCCAAGGAGGATCACCTTGAGTAAGCAGCAGTGACTCTGTCTCCTCGCCCAAGTAATGGGAAGAACAGAGTCCAAGCTCCTAAAAACACTGTAAAAGTATTAAGATTTTCCACTGGGGATTCAAGATGTGTTAAAAGCAATTGACTGAACAGAAGTACATCTCATAGAGTGTGCAGACACTGCATTCTTCCCTGCATGAGTGTACTGCCCTTCACGCATAGCTTGCCCACGCTCTTTTGAAAGCTCAGCCCTCAGCATCTGACCAGAAAGAGCTTATTAAGCCATCAGCAAAGGCTTTAAAATTTAAGAGCTGACTGGCTTCCTTCAAATGCCCATTTCTGCCAGTACCTGCCTAGGCCAGGAGCATCTGTCCAGTCATAATCTGCACAACAGAAATTCATCTGCAGCCATTTATCTTTCAAGTACCCTTACATCAGCAGAGACCCAGTGAGATACAACGAAACACTAAAATAACCCTTGCAACAGGTTCCCATAGAGAAAAGGCGCTGCAGCAGCAATGGAAGAGCAACGCTGCCATCTGCAGACACTCAGAATTACAGCCTCCTTATTTGGGAAGATCAGCCCATGTATCGATGCCATGCTGTCCTGCATTTTATCCTTTATAACTACCTCCAAATGCGTTTGTGGAGCACACTGCACCAGTGGCCAAGGCAGGAAAATTTCAAACCGTGCTTTAGGCTCGTTTATGACACATACGGGGGAGGCATTATGCTGTCATAGTTCTATGGAGCAGTGACCATGGCACAGGAAAACTGGCAGAACAAACTGGTGAGGATGAAGAAGTTAATCTTTATTAAAGATATTAAAGTTCAGCTGAAACCTCCTTACAAATGCTGAACAGTACATGGCACAAAAAACTGCATCAGAGAAAATTCTGCACATTGATGAATATACCAGAACTACTCTAAGTCTGCCGTTAGTAGGAGATGATCACTGCTACAGAACTGTTTGCCTTGTGATAGGGAAGGACAGGACTATGTGATTAATAAAAGGACTTTTACACACAAAAAAAGTATGATTTTTCAGGCAATTATACTATAAACGTGGCAGATGAAGACCCTCTTTTTTTCGTGACCATGTTTTAATCCATGTGCAAATATACAACTTGAGTAATATAAAAGAATCAAACATAATTAACAGACTAACATTCAGACAGCTTATTGGGTAAGAAGAAAGGCCAGGAGGTGCTTTAGGACACATTAACATATGGGCTACAGATCTGTTCATCTACCAGTGCACACTCATCACACTGCAATACAGCTCATCAAGAGAGACCTGAAAGAAGTTTCTAAAGTTTATATTTGGGGAAAGTAGCATGAGACAGGGAAAAGTGGAGTAGGGGAAGAGACCCAGCATCTTCATCACAAAGCAAACCAATAAATGAATCTCTCTTACTACTCAATGATTATATGTGAAGATTATTTTGGCCTAATTACATTGGTTAAATCACCCTTTACGTTAGTTCGTATCTAAAATGTTTTCTAGTACTAATAAGCTTTTTGGAAAGCACACAGAGATAAAGCACTTTTTACTTTCAAAGCTCTCTATTATGTCAGCTCAGCATCCCTGTGAGGTAGGCAAAAATTAGCTGTTTTCTGAGACAGAAGTTAAATGACTTCCTCAAAACCATGGTGTAGTGGTTTGGTTTGCTAAACCATGACACATGGTGAAGAATGTGTTAGTTATTACTAATATCCTTAAGAACCTGAACGATACTGTTTTTCAGAGGGAATTGGAAGTAACCAGCATCTGGAGTAAGGAATTACAAACTTTTCATCTCAGTTTTACTATTAAAATACTTTGAATCCCCCCTATCTTCGAAAGTGTTCCACACACATCTTTTTGTACTAATGAGCTGTTTCATCTCAGTAACAAAAAGCACTGGTCCTTTCCAGCCCTAAGTAGACATCCTACCCAGGCAAGGGTAGCCAAGATACAATAAGAGTTACGTACTCTACGGCACCAATGACCTTCTCATCATTACAATTACGGTTATCAAAGATACAAGCCAAGTTACTTTAAGGAATTTATCTGGAGTACTCTAGTTTTTGTAAAAGAAGTAGAGAAAAGGTAACTAACCATTCTTTGAAATGGAAAGCTATTCAAAACCAAGCTGTCATAAAATGAAGCACACAGCTGCTACAAAGGGCAGGACTAACCCAGTAGACCCACATATCCCCAACTGCAAGGTTAACAGGTTTGTCAGCTCAGCCCTTATCCCTACAAAAGCTTTTGGTTTGCAGAAATGTGAAATGCGTATTGGAGCCAGGCTCTTCTTCATTCTGTAGGTCCACAAAGAAGCAACAGTAGAAACTCTGTTGTGTATATCTGCATTGAAAACAGTTTCCAAAACCTTCTGGATATCCCCCTCCATCCATCTGAGCTGAACTTTTGCATTTTCTTCTTTTATTTTTAATCCTAACAAATATTTTGCTGTAGAAAGCAGTTGCTGAAGCCCATCTCTTCTTGTCCTTTGCCTATCCAGATTAGAGAGATCATGATCATCTGCCCATTTTAATAAATAAAAGATGAAGTTGTGGCTCTTTAAACAGGCCTGCAAAAACTCCTTCCCATTAACTTCAGCTCAGATGTAACTGCTGGGTAACACTGGATAACATGAAGCCATAAAACCAGTCTCTAAACAGCTGTACCATGTAATCTGGTACCATTAACTCAGCTTTACTGCTGTCAGTACAACCCACTAATGGGACACCTGGCTCTTCCAGAGGGCATAACTTACCTATGACAGATGCAGGGTAACACCATGTGAGTTTATTGCTAGTTTATTGCTCGTGTGTAAAAGCCCTTCATACAGTGGTTCACACACACACTTGTTCAAAAGCAAGGCTGTGACCTGGCACCACCAGCTCTAGTTCAACACCTGTGTCAATTCCTCTGAGCTTTCCACAGCTCCTGCAAACAAGCTTTTCACTAAAACCTGTGTACAGGTACTAAATAAAACAGAAGAGAATTCAGTTGCCACTAAGTAATATGGTACAGATCAAATCCTTCTTTGGACTGGAAGGCACATGTTTTCCCCATTATGTTTAGCATGTTTTTCACACAGCTACATAACTGCTGAAACAATAAATTCTCCAAAGGGCCACGTGAACAGCAAGTGGCAAGATCTGCAGGAGAAAACAAAGCAACACTGTAAGGTATAAAGGGGGGAAAAGTTGTGGGGAACTTCCCTTCAGTGATCTCTTAATTGTGATTCAGTGACACAAACTCTGGACTCCATTAGGAAAAATCATGTTAACAACATTGGTTTCTTCCCATTTCCAGTCCTTCTTTTTATGCAGAGCCAATGCAATAATTCAGATTTGTTTTTTCCTAACACTGTATCTTTCTTCTTTGCTGAACTGGGCTTCTTAGAATAAGACATTTCAGTATAATGCTGTGGGTCTCTAAAATAGCAGAGAAAAACAAGTGAAAAAAAAATTTTTTAATCCATTTGTTTTCCACCTATGTATCCATTAATCCATAGCTATTCAGAGAAATCTGGCACTTTGTCAGCTCCCCCTTAACTCAAAACCTGTCATTTCAGAGAGTAAATTCTAAGCAAACACCAAAATGGAAACCATTTGTTTTTCTACCCATTGAGGGCTTTACAGTTGCATGGTTTGCATTTACAGCTTCAGCTTTTGTAGCACAATACAGATTTACTGGTTTTGGCTTAAAGTTTGTGCAGTGGTCTAATCGTGCTCCATTTTAGCACCACAACCAACAGAGATTTATAACTTTGAAATTTCCAGACTATATGGAACAAGCAGAAGCAATAGTTCATGAATCAGTATCTAGCGCATTTCAGGGGGCTTGGAAATAAAAGCTCAAAATTTGGTTAGGAAAAACAAAACAAAAATTAAAACATACAACAGATGAAGATGAACTATGCTTACAGGAGAGTGAAGTAATGGCATCTACGTTGTGATGCTAAACATTTGGCAGTGTTTTCTGATTCCCACAGGGGAGCCACTGAACTCCTTCACCATGGTAAGAAAAGAAGTGATAAGAGCAATCATTGTGCTTGTGAAGTGAATGGAGAGTGTGACCTGAGGCTCTTTCATTGAACTGAAAGTGAAAAAATTAGGTGGCAAAAGGATGAGGTTCTTTAAACATTTCCTTGACCTTATGTCACCTTGCTCCTCAAAGCAAAGCCACACAGTTCACCCTTTCTGAAGAACTGATGAATCACTTTTTTTGAAGTCTGCTGTGTAAGCTATCCAAGACCAGAAATCATAACATTCACTATCAACAGTGCAAGGTGGTCTTTCTATTCTTCTCACTGTCCATAATGGGTCATTTACTCATAACATCCACTGTTAATTGGCATGACTAGTGAAAAATGAGGCCTGACTCTACAGCTCTTTTCACAGTTTGGGCAGAGCACCAGCAGGTGCCAATGTAATGCCAAAAACATAGAAAAGCCCCAGCAGGAGATTGAGTTTGGCTGTCCGCTGAGGAATTTTGCTGAAGCTCTGACTCCGGAACTGTCTTTCCAGTGAAAATGCCATTGGGATGGTGAGCAGTGGCAATGCCATGCTGATGGTATAGCGTGTGGCCAGCACACAGAAGATCAGGTAGGGCAAGAAGAGCAGCACGGTGTAGAGAACATAGGAGAAGGTGGGGCCAATGAGGATGGCCAAGGTGACAATTCCCGCCTGCCGGTCCGACTCCATGTCCCGTGTGTTGTTGCTGTGCAGGATAGCCTCAGTACTGAGGGCCAGAGGGACAGCGTAGAGCAGGGGTGACACAGACAAGTAACCAACCTGCACTGCATGGGCAAACATGACAGCCAGGGGCCCAAAGGTGATCAGGATCACCACATCACCAAGCGCAACGTATTTAAATCCAATTCCTGTGGCAAGACACAAGAATAAAATCAAGCATCATCAAACAATTCAAATGACTGAAGAGAATGGATGACATAACAGTTCAGCCTCTTCCTGTAGGAATATTGCCAAACAACCAATACACATGCAGCTATGGACAAGAAACATATTATCTCCTTTATGAAAGATAACAAAGGAAAAGCAGTTTCTGGATTTCTCCAGACAAACAATGTAACAAAAACTAAGGGCCAGGTTTTAATACCCATCTAGAAGTACCTGTTTCTGCAGAAATCTATGGAAATAAGGTACAGTGTGATCATGCATACTACAAGCTGATCCTGAAGAAATACAGGAAATGCTCAGAACAAAATGCAAAACTGACAAAGCTCTTTCAGGGAAACCCACATAACTGAAAGTCTGACAGTTTGAAACTAAGTTGTTTGTTCTTCTCCTAGTAATGATGTTTGTATCTATCCAACACAGGAAGACACAAAAATATCCTTGTCTTATTAAGAAGAATCACAAACTGTTCAGCATTCATAGTGAAGCTTCATCTAAAGAGTAACAAGAAAACGTTCCAAAACAAAGTAACATTCCCACCAAAGGAAAGAAAATACGCCACTAGCTACACTGCTAAAGGATATGAGATAAACATCACAGAAAGGTTCAGTAATAGTTCTGACAAGCATCTAAAGCCATGTATGTAAATAATAATGCCTCAACACCACTATCCAGCTGAAGATCTTAGTATGACTCTTCCCACAACATTCAGTTGCAAAGAATGCAAGTTTATGTACCAGTACTTCAAGAAATACCACAAACATCTAATAGCAGTGCACTAGATAGATCACGTGTGTCTTCTAGAAACCTTTGACAATTCAGCTGATTCTATCACATCTACATTCAGATTCACAACAAACGGGATGCAGCACTTACCTCCGGTATAAAGGAAGGAGCTGGAAAGTCCTCCGAAGTAAATCAGGGCCAGGTGCTCCAGCTTGAGCGTGGAGACAGCATAGAGCCCAGCAGCACAGATACAGCCCACAGTGTAGAGGAAGACTCCAAACCGTACTACATCCTGCGGCTCCAAAATCTGGTCCACCAATGTCCTGTCATCACTTTTCTTGTGATCGATGCCTTTGGAAAAGTCATAGTAGGTATTCACCAAGTTGCCGGCCCCATGCACAGCCAGGACGGTCACGGCGCTTCCCACCAGCAACCCCGGGTCGAGTGCTCCCTCGGCCCGGTACGCCAGCGCGCTGCCCAGCGCCACAGGGGTCAGAGAGGCACTGAAGCTCCAGGGCCGGAGCGCAAGCACATAGGCTGCACACTTGTGTCTCCATCTGCCGGGGGCGGCCCCGTCAACGCCCGCCAGCGCCGAGCCGCTGCCGTTCCTCTCGTTCCCGCGAGGGCTCTCGGCGCTGATACTGATCTTCTGCACCAGGTCTGCTGGTCCCATGCTCGCCCCGCCGTCTCGCAGCAGCAGCACCTAGAAGGGGAAGGGGCGCGCGTTAGCAGGGCGGCAGGGCCCGGAAGGAGCGAGGGGCGCCGCCGCCATAGCGCCCCGTGGGGGAGGCGAGAGTGCCGCCATTACCCGCCCTACCACGACCGCCAGCCCGCCCGGCCTCGCCACCCCCACGGCCTTACGCGAGGGGTTCCGCACCCGCCGGCACCTCCCGATGTACAAATTAAAAGGAAAATTAAGCGGCCCACGGCGTCACGCGCGGCGGCGAGGGGTCACCCCGCAGCACGCGCCAGCACCACGATTCACGTCATAGCCGCCACGGAGCGCCCGACGCCCGGCACAGACACAACCGCCCTTGCTCTGTCACGGGCAGCCGGACACATTTCAGCGGAACACACGGGGCACGACATGGCAGCGCCCTGCTTCTTTTGCGCATGCGCAAGGTGCACACAGGGCTTACACCCGGGACATGGTTTACGCTGGGAAGGACCTTAAAGCTCATCTCGTTTCACCGTCTGCCATGGGTAGGGTAGGGACACTTTCCACTGTCCCAGGTTGCTCCAAGCCCCGTCCAACCTGGCCTTGGACACTTCCGCGGATGGGGCAGCCACAGCTTCTCTGGGCAACCTCTGCCAGGACCTCCCCACTCTTACAGGAAGAACATTTTCCTAACATGTAAACTAAATTTCCTCTCTTTAAGTCTGAGCCCATTCTCCCTTGTTCCTGGTGAAGAGTCCTTCCTTGGCCTCCTTGTAAGCCCCTCCAGATACTGGAAGGCTGCTCTGAGATCTCCACACAACCTTCTCTTCTTCCATAGAGGAGATGCTCTAGTCCCGTCGCTCCACCATGTGACAGCACCACACAGCTCGCTGTCACTTGCTGAGGGTGCCTCAATCCCATTGTCTGTGTCGCCGACAACGTTGTTTAATACTATCAACCCCAGTACCACCCCTGAGGGACACCACTCGTCCCTGGTCTCCATGTGGACAACCGCAACTATTTACGTGCGGCTATCCAGCTAGTTCTTTATCCATCGAGTGGTCCATCCGTCAAATCCATCTCTCCCCAGTTTAGAGACCACGATGTCGTGCGGGACAGTGCTAAACGCTTCGAAGAAGCCCAAGAAGATGATGCCGGTTGCTCTACTCCATCCACCCATGCTGTACTCCGGCCATAGCCGGCGCCTCACGGAAGGGCGGAAGCCGGCATCGGAAAGGTGGGCCTACTGAGCAAGCCCAGCCATTCTATTGGTTAGACATACTGCCAGTCATTAATGATTGGCTTGATGATTGGTCGGAAGGCGATTGTCCTTGCGGTTCCTTGGGAAAGGGGCGGAGCTTTGAGCTCTTCTTCCCCCTTCCTCTTTTTCTGTTGGTCAGAGAGGATGCCGATCACGGCGTTTCTGGGAGCCTATTGGCCAGCAGCGGCTCGCCGGCCCTGCAGGAGCGGTGGCGGGGCGGGCGCGGGGCCCGGAGTAGGGGAGCCGGCGGCGGCAGGGGCGGCGGCGGGTGAGTGAGAGCGGCGGTGCCTCCTGTCATCGTCGGATCCCCTTCCCCTCACCTCCCGCTTCCTGCCCGGTCTGACCTTGCCCGAGCCCCCGGCCGCGCGGTGGTGCCGCCTGCGGCCCCGCCGGCCGTGCCCGCCTTCCCCCGCCTCACCCCTCCCTCACTCCCGGCCTGCGGAGCTCCCCCCCCCGGCGTCGGGCCTGCCGGGTCCTGTCCGCCGGGTTCTGTGGCCTTGAGGGAATCCCAGGCACGGACACCGGGCTGGGGCGATGGGTAGCAGCAACCCCTGGCTGCTCTTTGATCCGGGGAGCCTCTCCTGGCTCCTGCCAGTAGCCATCTCACCTATGGTCCCGCTGGATGTCTGTGACCGCGTGTGGAATATTTGGGGAGAAGCAGTTGAAGTTCTAGTGTCAGTGCTTGGTTTGGTCTTATGTAACCTGAATATCGGGGGGGGGGCGTCAAGCATCTAAAATATTTTTAACGTAAAGAAAGGCTCCTGAGAAAGTTTGTTTATGTGTTATGCTAGGAAACCCCCTGTTGCAATGATTGGTGTTGCTATAACTGGACTTCCCATCTCTAAATATCTTCTGGAGGATGTAACACTTGCCAGGCCCTCAGTACTGTCTTCCTTGTGTTGGTGTAACACTGAGATTTCTGTGGAGAAACTTGGATGAAAGTGTTCAGGGAGGAGTCAGATATGATAGTGATATAATCCTGGGAATGATTGTGCTTACTTACACTAGGTAATTGCAAACCCTAGTTTGACCCTGCTGTTTTTCAGCTCTTGCATGACCCTTGATTTAGGATTAGATCACCATAGGGCACCTGACCTACTGCAATGTATTTTGGTATTTGAGGAACTAGAGAGCAAATAGGCTGGGGGTCAAGATATGTGGTAATACAGTTTTATCATGGAGTGTAAGGCCTAAGGAATACAGTCATTACTTGTAATTTTATGGTCTGTTGACACAGCGTCTTTATGTATATTTTGGAAACAGTCAGGAGGGACAGCCTTAAGAAGGAAGCTCAAAGATTTCAATTCAAGCAGTAAAAAATATGTCTCTCTGAAGAATTTACAGGAATTGATGCCCCTGAGCCCCAGCATACTACCACCATGTCGGGCACTGTGTCCATTCTCCAGCAATTTGCCAATGGCTTGAAGAGTCGCAGCGAAGAGACAAGGGCAAAAGCTGCCAAGGACTTGCAGCATTATGTCACCATGGAGCTGCGTGAGGTGAGTGCTGCAAATGGGATTATTTATCCTTGTGTATCATGTGAGTGTAGAGCATGGGCTGGGTGCCTTGGCAATGGAGATTTTTGGAATATGGAAGCTGGTCTTAGAGAGGAGATGGGGCACAGCAGGGAACTTATCTTTGCCCCCTGGCATGTAGGAGAGGTGAGCGAGTTGGGGACACAAATGGGTAGTCAAGTACCAGAATAAGTAAGCTTGCTGCATATAGGGCACAAATAAGATAAACAATTTTGAGTTCATAATGTATGGTTGATTTAATTTCTTTCTGTTTAAGTGGCATAAGAAGCATTGTCTTCATGGAGGTTTTGGGGCAGGAGGGAGGGAGAGAATGCTGAAAGCTGATTTGAACTTTTTGCTTTTACAGATGAGTCAGGAAGAATCTACCAGGTTTTACGATCAGCTGAACCATCACATATTTGAGCTTGTCTCTAGCTCTGATGCAAATGAAAGGAAGGGTGGCATTCTGGCAATAGGTGAGTAAAAGCACATAATTCCTCTGGTGAATTTTCTCTTCATGCAAATATCTTTAGGGACAGATTTTCAAAAGGAATGAGCTTTAATACACCTGGCCTGATGTCTGACAGCTCAGTATGCTGGGTGTGTTCTAGTTGCTGGGCTCTGAAAATCTGTGTGAAGTGTCAGCATGGGAGCTGCTGAGGGTGGCTGAAAACCTGGTGCTTAATGGGCCCTGAGCTCTTCTGGGAGTTGAGCATCAAATGTGAACGCTGAGCATGTGAAAATTTTGTTCTGGAGTTGAGCTGAGAAGACTTTTTGCTGCCCATTTATATGTATCAGGGTAGGCTGACTTTCTCAACTCTTTTCCATCTGCAGAGATTGATTCTTGTTATTTAAATTTACCTGGTTCCATAACAGCAGCTTCCATCCCCAAGAGGGGCTCACATAGCTTGTGCTTTGATTCTGATCAGCCTCTCCATCAGTGGCTCTGTCTGTGTGTTCACTGTGAGATTGCAGAGCTGCCTGAATCCTCACTATTGGGGAAGTCAGCTTGCATAAATACTTTGCCTTCCAAGCAAGTAGCCTGTATTGTAGCAGCTACTTCTTTAATAGTCAAAGAGATGTTTATGGTTTAGGTTCATAGACATAATCATCCAATCCCAATGTTTGAAGGCAGCATAAATGCCTTAGAGAAATCTTTGTTAATAACATCAGATCTTAAGCTGACAGTATCACTTTTGAATTGTTTCTGTGAATTTAGTGATGCTGAAAGGTGCCAGCTTGACAACCCTGGACACTGACGGCCTCTTTATCTACAGAGCAGCTACAACCCAGACCCTGGCAGCAAAAACTTCTGCCATGCTGGTGCCTGATGAAGTGCCTCCACCCTGGCCAGGAGAGACTGTCTCTAGGGCTGAGGAGGAGATAATTTCCTTGGTCCATTCAGTCTTTGGCTTTTCTTGTGAGGTGGACCAGCCATAGTAGTTGCATGTGGATGGATGCTTTTCTATTAGGAATGGGTCTGTGACCCAGGGTGAATTATTTTTTTCTCTTTTAAAACTAAAAATGGGGAAAATCTATGAGGCTACCAGATGCATTTTCCTGCTCACTTAAAAAGTTCAGGCTCAAAAGAATGGTGGCCCTTTCCTATTGCTTGATTTTTTTTTTTTTCTGTGGATTTGCAGTTTAGGAGGACTTAATGGGAATCTTTAAGCAATGTGTAGGGAATACTGGCTCTCATCCAGGGATTACCTACTGTCTGCTTCACTGACTCTTGGGGAGAACTGCAGCATTGCTCCCTTTCTCTGCAGCAAGCCTTATTGGTGTTGAAGGAGGTAATGCCACCCGTATTGGCAGGTTTGCCAACTACCTGAGGAACCTCTTGCCATCCAATGACCCCGTTGTAATGGAGATGGCTTCCAAGGCTATCGGGCGGCTTGCAATGGCTGGTGACACCTTCACAGCTGAGTATGTGGAGTTTGAGGTGAAACGAGCTCTGGAATGGCTGGGAGCTGACAGGAATGAAGGTCGTAGACATGCAGCTGTAAGTGATCCCTTTTTTGTTGTCATGGGATAGTTGGGATTAGTGAACAGTGGTAGGAAATATGCACAGAAATCTGCAGAAAAGCTTTTGTCAGGATGGGAATGGCTGCCAATCCATGTCTGAGAATCTTTAATGCTCTCATGGCAGACATAGTGCTGCTTCATTGCTTCTCCATTAGCCCAGTGACTAATGAAGACCAAGACACAGTTACGCTAGGAATTGTCAGAGTGTGGAAATGGAAATAGCTCACAGACATCAACAGTCTAAACAAATGGTACTACACTGTAAAAGTTATGAGGTTTGTCTCTGTGTGCTCATCTTCCAAACTGTTACTGTTTCCCTCCACACCTCCAGGTTCTTGTCTTGCGTGAGCTGGCAATCAGCGTGCCTACCTTCTTCTTCCAACAAGTGCAGCCATTCTTTGACAATATATTTGTGGCTGTGTGGGATCCCAAACAGGCCATCCGAGAGGGAGCTGTTTCTGCCTTAAGAGCCTGCCTTATCCTCACCACACAACGGGAGCCAAAAGAGATGCAGAAGCCCCAGTGGTACAGAGTAAGAAAATAACTTTGTTTTGAAGCAGCCCCTCATAATGCAAGGAAGATGATGAAGTGCCAGTTTTCAGAAAAGCTGGCTAAACTAAGAACCTGTGTCACCTTTGTCAGTACAAACTGCCTCTCCTTCAAAGGGTTGAAAATATAATGGCTTCCAAAGTGAGTAGTTCCTTTAGCCTACTACTGTAAAAGTAAGCAAGACTTAACTCCTTCAAGAATATATTGTTCTGTCTGCACCTCATCTTCAGCTGTTGAACTTGACCTAGTTTTACAGTCATGCAGTTATCTAGTGTCATCTCTTACTAGTAGAGGGTTTTATTAGTGTAGATATAACGTGAGTGAGAAAAGTAAGAATTCTTTTGCCTGAACCTTTGCTTTGCTGCTATTGCCACATGAATTCAAGCTTTGTGATATGAAATAAGTTTTGGACACTGCAGTCAAATGTTGTGAACTTGGATTTCTTGTAATCAAGTAAATGCTGCAGATACTGATGAAGCTGATACCATGCTGTTTGATTAGTGCTGTTGAAAATGCTTTGCAGCAGTGTCCACAACTTCTGGATGAATCAGAATTTTCGTGTGTTATACTTCTGTTATTACTCAGTTGAGGTTTGTGGCTACTCTTGGAAAATTCAGAACATCAGTAACTCTTGACTGGCAGTACTACCTCATTCTCACAGGCTTTGTTTCTGCATTATCACAGAGATTTTTTTCTTTTCCCCCAAGCATACATATGAAGAGGCTGAGAAGGGCTTTGATGAGACTTTGGCCAAAGAGAAAGGAATGAATCGTGATGACCGAATCCATGGTGCCTTACTGATCCTCAATGAGCTAGTGAGAATCAGCAGTATGGAGGGAGAGGTGAGCAAAGGAACAAGGTGGGGATTGATTGAGAGTGTATAGCAACTCTGCAGTCTGTGGAAATATCCCATAGTGTTGCAATGGGGTTGTTGGGTGGAAAACTCATCTGAACATGGAGTTGAGCATTAAAGTGTGTCAGAGGAATAACAGGGACAAGTTTGGGCTGAAGAGGTATTAATCTCCAATAGAAAGGCTATTAACTTGATTAAATACAAGGAAAAAGATTTTTCTATGGAATGAGGACTCTGTTGCATGTTGGATACCCAAATATTTTTGCTGGATTTTACTCAGTTGATCTTTTACAGCCATTTGGATATTGATTATACAGGATGCTATTCAGGAGATTTGGGTAGCACTGTACTGGGAGTGTCTTATTCAGTTACTTTTTATTTTTTTAATGGTTCTCTACTTTGTCCAGCGCCTTAGAGAGGAGATGGAAGAGATCACTCAGCAGCAGCTTGTGCATGACAAGTACTGCAAAGACCTGATGGGCTTCAGTACCAAGCCTCGCCACATTACTCCCTTCACGAGCTTTCAGTCTCTTCAGCCATCTCAGTCAAACGCTTTGGCTGGTCTTCTGGGGTACAATGCTCACCAAGGAATTATGGGTTTTGCAACCTCACCTGTCCCAGCAAAGTCTACTTTGGTAGAAAGTCGATGCTGCAGGGATCTAATGGAAGAGAAATTTGATCAAGTAAGTGTTTGTTCTTCAGCTTGTCTACCAACATTCTCAACATCTGTTCTTGCAGAGGAATTGTCCTCTGTGTGCTTACTTAGCAGGCAATACTGCCTAGTATTGAACTGAGCCTTCAAAATTCAAGAATTATATATATCATGACTTTGTCATTGTCTTTCTTGGGGCAAGTGATTTACTTCCTTTGGAAGCAGTCTTAATTATCCATTTCTTTGATGGACTCTGAAGCCAAATGTCAGTAGAGTGCCTAAAAGCACAAAGGTAATAAACATTTGTGCATTACTGCCAATGGCCATCCTTCAAAGCCTAATCTATTTCCTTCCAGGTCTGCCAGTGGGTTCTCAAGTGCAGAACCAGCAAAAATTCTTTGATCCAGATGACGGTTCTCAATCTGCTACCGCGGTTGGCAGCTTTCCGTCCTTCAGCATTCACAGGTGACAAGACAGATGGTTGGATGTTAGAAATGTTGCTGAATTTGGGCTGGAAGTTATCCAGCTCTCTTTGGTCCAGATGAACTTGTGCAAGCAGTGCAGCACAGCAAATGTGGTTCTTGTCAGATGAGCACATTCCTCTGTGGGAGGACAGTCTTTTTTTCTCAATAAGTGTGACTTGATAGCTGATGCCAAATTGTTGCTCTGATGAAGAAAATGGATTGAAACCTATTGTCAGAATTTGTTGATCAATACCATAAGATATAAAGACCTTCTTTTTTTGTTTTTTCCTCAGTATGTCAGACTTAGAGGAGAATTCTCTCTTGCTCTCACTCAGTATATCCCAAGTATCAGTAGAGTTCTCTTCCTTTTTCCCTGTTGCATATGCTAGGAAATACCTGCCAGCTTTAAAACAATTGATTTATCAAGCAATTTTAGGAGAGTATCAGAGTTGGAGACAAGTCACCAAGATGCTCTTAGTGGGTTGAAACAATCTTTGTGTTAATTACTCCAAATTTCCAGTCAATCGCTATGAAACCAAGATGCTTGGCTCTTACATGTATATAAAACCTGTTGCACTGGGGGTGTTTTATAGCTCTTTTATTCTGGTCATTTTTCTTTTTAAAAACAAAGCCTTCTGTAGTTTGAAATTTTTATTATATGGTGACATATTTGCCACTGATCATGTCATCAAATTTAATATGACTATGTCTGTTTTCTAGTTTTAAACTTGTAAAAGTTTAGTTGCAAATGTGATGCAACTGTATAAACCTAAATGAATTCTCATGTCTGTATTGTTTTCTATTGTGGGCAGCTGATCAGTATCTTCCAGACACCATGAATCATGTTCTCAGTTGTGTGAAGAAGGAGAAGGAGCGAACAGCAGCCTTCCAGGCCTTGGGTTTGCTTTCTGTGGCCGTGAGGTCTGAGTTTCAAGCTTACCTGCCAAAAGTCCTGGAAATCATAAAAGCAGCTCTTCCCCCAAAGGACTTTGCCCACAAGTAAGTATGTGAAAGTTAGAGGAAGAAATGGAAACACTTGCTCTTTATATAATTTTTGTAATGTGGGATCAAATTCTTATATTAAAATCAGAAGTATTTCTGTAAGACTGATAACACAGAAGTAGGATGAGGAAAGATGTCTGAAAAATAGCAGCTCCTTGTAATTATGTGGTCCCTTTCCAGGAGGCAGAAGTCTGTGCAGGTTGATGCCACAGTCTTCACCTGCATTAGTATGCTGGCACGAGCCATGGGACCCAGTATCCAGCAGGACATCAAAGAGCTTTTGGAACCTATGCTGGCTGTGGGCCTGAGGTAAGCATAAATACATTTTCCTGTTAGCCACAGGATGGCATTGTTGAACATACAGAGTGAGATCTTCAAAGCTTCAGATTGAGAAGGAAGATTATTGCTTTTAAGTGATCTTTCAGAAGCAGTATAGCTGTTTCAGAAGAAGGGTATGTTTTAAATGTTAATGTGTCTGTTGAGTTATTTAAGAGAATTCATATCTCAGTAAAGAAATCTTTTTGTGGAAAAACTAGTTCAAAAGAAATCTCCTTTATTTTCTATTATTCAAACACATTTGGCAGCAACCTGCAAAATTTTTGAAAGCATCTGACAGCCAGCAGATTTGTGCCATATCAAACTGGCAGGGAAGGAGAGCTGAAGTGCTGAATATTTGCTCCCGGCTTCTTTCACCTTTGGAGCTGACAGTTCTTATTGGAGGAATTAATGAAGTTGTTAGTATGGAAAGGTGTGGAAAAAATTTTCAGGCAGCACAAGGCTGTTTAAATTATATTAATATTGTCACCTGCAAGTGAATTATTTGCTTTTATGTTTAAAAAGCGTAAGTGTAAGAAGTAATTTGAATTTGTAACAGTATTATAGCAACACTGGCTAATGTAGTGATGTGTGCAGCAGTCCTAGGACTTCGCTCACCAAGTTTATACAAGAAGGTCATCTCTTGCCTCAGTTCACACAAGGACCCTATGCTCTGCTGGCAGGTGTTGCTGTCACATGCGAATGCCCACAATTATATTCCAATTGGCAAAGGCATAAATAAACAAAAAGGTGAAATATGCACATCATTGTTTCTTTTCTAATGACTTTTGCTTGCTTCTCGCTCTCAGCCCTGCTCTAACAGCTGTGCTGTACGACTTGAGCCGTCAGATCCCGCAGCTGAAGAAGGATATCCAGGATGGGCTGCTGAAAATGCTCTCTCTTGTTCTGATGCACAAGCCTCTGCGACATCCAGGCATGCCAAAGGGCCTTGCCCACCAGCTGGCCTCCCCCAGCCTCACCAACATCCCAGAGGCCAGTGATGTGGGGAGCATCACCCTTGCCCTTCGTACACTTGGTAGCTTTGAGTTTGAAGGTAAGATGAAATAAGGAAGCAGGGGGCAAGGGCATATGGGATATAAACACTGGTGCTTTGGAGTAGAGTACAAGTAGCAGGAAAATTCTGGGAGCACGTTCTTTAAACTCCTGGTAAAACTGGTAATTGAGGTGTAAACCTGTGTTTAATGCCCCATCATCATCTTCTTTTCAGGCCACTCCCTGACTCAGTTTGTTCGGCATTGCGCAGATCACTTCCTGAACAGCGAACACAAGGAGATCCGGATGGAAGCGGCCCGCACTTGCTCTCGCTTGCTCACACCCTCCATCCACTTGATCAGTGGCCATGCCCATGTGGTCAGTCAGACAGCAGTGCAGGTCGTGGCTGATGTCCTCAGCAAACTGCTTGTAGTTGGAATAACTGACCCAGGTTAGTGTGGGATTCAGAGAAAAGGGTTCTCCTACCACGTTAATTCTATCGTGTGAGCAGGTGATGATATTAAGAATAGAATTTGTAATAGAATTGGAATGTATTTGCCACTAAACTAAGCTGTCACTCTCGGTAAATTAGAAAAAAAAAAGTCTCCCAATTTCTTTTTCCACATCTTGATTTTCGAGATATTAGTACAATGCTAGTGAAAAATGCTCCAGCTGTGCCCTTGGTAATCCTTTGAACTAAGTAGAACCCTGAGACCCCTTTTGCTGCTGTTCTGAGTCATGGCCTTCAATTTTAGGAAGGAATAGGTCCTTCTTGTTGAATCTTGGTACTTGATTTTTTTTATTCTTTTAGTTGAACTCATCTCAGGTTGCCACATAGCATCCAAAAGTGACACTTGCAGGTGCAGGATGTTGGCACTGTAGTGATTTGGTTATTGGGGCATGTTGAGCAGCACAGAGATTTCTGGGCTGACCCGTCCTGTTTTTTCTGTGTGAAACACTGATAGAGTGTCTTGCTCTGGGGAAGCTCATGTGAAGAATTTTTGAGGCTGTTTTGTGAACAAAGGCAAAAAGAGGAACACATGTTTAAAGAGAAATAAATGTGTTCTTGCAGACCCTGATATACGTTTCTGCGTGTTGGCTTCTCTGGATGAGCGGTTTGATGCTCACCTTGCCCAGGCTGAAAACTTGCAAGCTCTTTTTGTGGCCCTAAATGATCAAGTGTTTGAAATCCGAGAACTGGCCATCTGCACTGTGGGGCGCCTGAGCAGCATGAACCCTGCCTTTGTCATGCCTTTCCTTCGAAAGATGTTAATCCAGGTAAGGAGGAGGGATGCCTGCAGGGAAAACAGAGTAGTTGATACTGAGACTAAGGCGATGTTAAAGAACTGTGCTATCTAGCTGTAAGTGCATGGAGAGTGGGGGAATCAATCTCTTTTGGAAAATAGTTACTGCCCAGGATAGTGGGTTTCAGCAAATCTTTCACATGATAGATGTTTGAACTGAAGCTCTATGGTTGTTTTGGAAGGGAAAGGAAGGATAGCAGTTGTTATTTCACCCCTAGTCATCGCGGCAGAGTGCTTTCCATCTCTGTTGAGGAAGAATGTTCTGCAGTGCTTTTAGGTGAATGCATGGTACCTCTTTTGGAGCCATCCCTTTTCTGCTAATAATTTTAGCTTAATTTAGAATAAATGATAACAGAGTGAAATGTAAAACAGCCTTTACAAGTGCTAGGTTGTGACAGAAGGAAAAGCAAAGAATTTTTACCTGCCTTTATTTTCCCAGTTTGCTTGCTTCCATTGTCTCCTATGCAGATTCTAACAGAGCTGGAACACAGCGGTGTTGGCAGGATTAAAGAGCAAAGTGCCAGGATGTTGGGTCACCTGGTTTCTAATGCTCCACGCCTCATCCGTCCGTATATGGAACCTATCCTTAAGGTAGGATCTCTACATTTCCTGGTGACTTTGGAATGAGATGACACAGCAAGTGGTTACATGACCCTCAGGAGCTGCAGTTCTTTTGCTTCATCATAGCAGGAAAAAAACAAATCGGTGTAGATGTTACCGCACTAATGCGTGTAGGTGACAGTTTAGCCCAATTTAATTCCAGATTTGCATAAAGTTTGTGACACCAAGTTTCTTTTACTGTTGAAATTCTCACTAGGTGCATTGTGGGGTCAATTTCAGGTGTAAACAAAAGGTAATTTTGAGTACTCTTTAAACACATTCTAATTTGTCCCACTGTCACCCACCAGGCACTGATTGTGAAACTGAAAGATCCTGATCCAGATCCCAATCCAGGCGTGATTAACAATGTCCTGGCTACCATAGGGGAGCTTGCACAGGTAGGGATATACCACAGGTACGTCTTCACCGTGCTTGTTAAGGTTTTGGCAATGCCAGATGAAGGATGAATTTTTGTCTTTCAATAGGTCAGTGGGCTGGAAATGAGGAAGTGGGTGGATGAGCTCTTCATTATAATTATGGACATGCTACAGGACTCCTCCCTGCTGGCTAAAAGACAAGTAGGTGTTTACAACTGTACTAAACTTGACAGCTGCTGTGACCAGAGCTGTAACAAAATATCCACACATCCCATCATAGCTGCTAAAATGAGCCTTTAAATCACTCAAGTCTCTCCTGCAGAGTTACACTTAGGGCACACAGGTGAGGGATTGCAGTGCCTGTTGTGACATAATACAGAGCTGTTAAGAGGAAGAACAAGAAGGAGGAAAAAGCTGTTTTTATTGGAAGGCTTGGGCCTACTGAATTGAATGCTTATTTGAATTGTACCCCTGAGTGAGAGCAATTGTGACAGCCTAAGATATTGTTGATTATTACTTTCTTTACTATTGCTTATTGAAAAATGTTCTTTTAAGGGCTTTCCAAACATGGAAACACATTGCAGTGTGACCTTAAAATGCTCAAAGAAACGTTACGGAAGTTGAATGACTGATGTACCAGAAGGCATAATAAATTCCCTGGTCAAAACTAATCTTCTCTGGGCTTTATCTTTGTAGGTGGCTCTTTGGACACTGGGGCAGCTTGTGGCTAGCACCGGTTATGTGGTAGAACCATATAGGAAGTACCCAACTTTGCTGGAGGTGCTTCTGAACTTCCTGAAGACTGAGCAAAACCAGGGCACCCGCAGAGAGGTATGAACATGAAACTATAATACAGCCACTTAGAAAACCTTTTTGGGAAGAGAGAGCTGCCGAATAAACGTGCCTGCATAGATTTGAGGCAGGGAGGGAGAGATCATTGTTGTGGCTGAGCAAAATACAATAAGCAGAATTAAGAGAGTGCATGTGCAAGCCAGTGAAATGGCCTCCAGCAGCTGGATGGAAAGCACTGTTATTTCCAGGCAGTCACTTTAGTTCCGGATTTTCCCTCTTAAATCATCAGGGTCTTTTCAAATATGGGGATTTGAGTGTTGTCTTTGGCCCTAGTGATGAAGTTCTGGTGAATGTTCTTTATGTCTTTTCAGGCTATTCGTGTGTTAGGGCTGCTGGGTGCTTTGGACCCTTATAAACACAAAGTGAACATTGGCATGATTGATCAATCTCGAGATGCTTCAGCCGTCAGCCTCTCAGAGTCCAAATCCAGCCAGGATTCTTGTAAGCATCTCAATTTCTGTCAGATTGATAGCTTTATGATCTACAAAGAGATCTTGACTGTTTTGTTACCAGTTTGTCTCCCCTTCTTAAAAACTCGTTAGTGTGTATGTTTTCAACTTAAACTCAGATGTTCCTGAACCCATATTCAAGACAATTTAATACCTAGCTTATGACACTGCCTTCTTTCTCCTAGCGGACTACAGCACCAGTGAGATGTTGGTGAACATGGGGAACCTCCCTCTGGATGAGTTCTATCCAGCAGTCTCTATGGTGGCACTGATGAGAATTTTCCGAGACCAATCCTTGTCCCAACACCACACTATGGTAGTTCAGGCCATCACCTTTATTTTCAAATCCCTTGGACTGAAGTGTGTGCAGTTCCTGCCCCAGGTCATGCCAACGTTCCTTAATGTAATACGGGTTTGTGATGGTGCCATCCGAGAGGTGAGTGTGCTAGGGACCACTCCTTCTTCCTATTCCACTGTCTGAAATTAAGAATCCATTTCCTTGAAGAGACTTGTGACTGGCTTTGGGCATTGCTGTGCTATGTGGTGATGCCAGGCATGCTGCAGAAGTGAGGTTCAGCTTTGCTTTTTCCCTCCTGTGAGCATTTACTGGAATGTCCAATGCAAACAATTTTTCTGCTTTTTATTGAAACAGCTGCTTTGAGCATAATCCTTGGAAGGCCAGTATTTGATTCTGTGTTTTCATCAAGCTGTTCTTGATGATGTTTCTTGTTCAGGAAAACACCTGTGCAGCTTCCAGAGCTTTCAGTGATCTCTGTGTTAATACTGTGTGGCAAACAGTATTATTAAATAATAAGGGTAGATTCTTCACATTTCTGGTGCAACCGTGTACTTTGGCTCATCTCTGAGAAGGAAAGCTCAATTTGATACAGTCTGCTAACATTTAGAGCAGCGTGGGTGCTGATTCCAAAGCAGTGCTTTCTCTTCCTTCCCACTTAAGTTACAGTTATAGAAGGAAATGAGAATTGCGTGAAGATGATGATGGGCTTAAGGTTCACCGAACCAGAGATGCCTGCTGTTTGCCAAGGCTTTTCTTCAGGCAGCCGAACGCTCTGAGTTGTGAAGGGCAGTTTGTACTCGTTACTGCTGCTGTGTTTTATAGGTGGGATGGGTGCTCCCTTAGCAGAATCCCAACTCTGCTGTAGAACTGCTGTTTTCTCCCAGCCTGAACTACTACTCAGATTGGAAGGAAAACATCTCACGTCTGGGTTGGCTGAGGTTCTAGACCTGTCTGATCTAAGTTGCTTGAAAGCTATGCAGTTGTGCACACTCTGTTTAAAAATTTTCAGGTAAAAGAAGATGGTGAAAGTGTACTGGGGAGAAGAGCTGAGGTGGGTATGCATGACATAAAGCCTAAAAGAGGAAGGTCCTTGTCCTGTATGTAAGCATCCTCTCGCTACACCAAAAAATAGGCACAGTATGGGAGCTCAGAGTTCATAATTGGTAAATGTATGTGTACTGCTCTAACTAAAGAAGCTGAGATTATTTCTTATTTAGTTCTCATGAAAGTGTTATCTCTTTTTATGAGCTCCATGTTGTATTTTGTGACTGTAGTCTTCAAAAACTGCATGAAGAAATGAAATTTAATGGATGATAACTTATATTTTCCTATTTTTCTAGAGAAGATAGACTATCTACATCAAAGTGATTTAGCCCATGTGATTTCATACTAATTTAAAGAGTAAACATTGTCACAACTGAATGTTTAAGATTGTATTGTGATAAAAGGAATTGCAAAACTGTCATAATGTATCCAAATAAAATTGTCTAAGTCAAAATTCTTGGTGGTGAACAATGGATGGTGCAATCAACCATCATTTTAAAAAAATGTGGTGTTTCTGGCAAGGACCTAACTGCATTCCCCAGTAACTTTTCACCAATAGGTGGGGATGGTAAAGAGTACAGAAAGAGTATCTTAAACTGTGTGTCAGTGTGGTTTTTAGGCAGGGGGAAAAGACGAGGGGCTAAACTTTTGGAAGCATCCTTCAAATCTAAATTACAATGCTCTGTAATTGCGGTGTCTGTGCTTGCAAGTCTGTTCTGACACTATAGATTTGCTGGCACTTCATAAACCCCTCTTTGTGTGCTTGACTGACTGAGGCTTTGAGCTCACAAATTTTTTGATGCAAGCTGGGGGGAATAATATAATAATAAACCCAAAATCACTTTTCTTCCCCACTCCCCTCTTAAAAAACAGCAACAAAAATTAACCAAAACCCATAAAAACCCACAAAACCCCACCAACCCAAACTCCTGAGATGAAGCTGCCAAAAATTTAGCCCCAGATTTTAAGTACATAGGAGCTATGCATGCTATTGTTTGGTAAATGAACTTGCAAATGCTGTGAAACTCTTTACCCAGTGGCTTTGGTATTTGGATAAGCTACACTGATTATTACACATTTTTTCCTTCCAGTTCCTGTTCCAGCAGCTAGGAATGTTGGTGTCCTTTGTCAGAAGTCATATTCGGCCCTATATGGATGAAATTGTCACCCTAATGAGAGTGAGTACCATCTTTAAGCCAGTACTTTACTGCCACAGAAAGGTGGACAATGTTTATCAAATACATTATCAAAAGTAACAGTTACTTCATAAGTTCATATGAAGTACAGAATTGCATATATTTGAAGTAATAACTGTATTTTGAAATACCATTTATTTTGAAGTCACAATATACATTATTGGTAGTAAGTGAAGTAAGTGTAGTTTCAGGTTCTGGTAGTGACTGAGTTCTTTTCAGCACTTGGATTTTGTGCACTTACTACTTTCAGAAACATAGTTTTAGCAAGAGATGTCTGGAGTTCATAAGTAGGTGTAATTTCACATAATTTTCACTAAATGTTTGCAAACTCGTAGAAGGATTAGTAAAAATAAGTTGTCCAGAGGTTGTTTTCAACAACTATAAATATACATGGAAGTGTAGAGTGTTTTACAAACAGAAAGTATAGTCCTTCCCTGCAATCTTGAATTTATCTACAGACTGTCTCCTACAGCTTTTTTCTTGTAATTGGTACAGCTCAGCTGAAGAACTGAGCTGGATTTTTTTTTCCCCTTTTTTTTCTTTCTTCTGTAGGACTTCTGGGTTATGAACAACTCCATACAGAGCACAATTATCCTACTTATTGAGCAGATTGTGGTAGCTCTAGGCGGCGAATTCAAACTTTACTTGCCTCAGCTCATTCCTCACATGTTACGAGTCTTCATGCATGACAACAGTCAGGGTCGCATTGTTTCTGTGAAGGTGAGTGGGGCTGCAGCAACTGCCTTGCTTTGGGCACTGCCCAGGCAGGTGTGTTCCCAGCGTGCCATGCTCAGCAGGGCTCCTTGCTTGTGTGTTGCACAATCAAATGGGACGGGTGCAGTTCAGCAGTGGCTTGGTGTGAAATGATGCAGACAGTTGTTTAAAGTGCAGGGTTGAAGCAACTTTTCACTGAATATTGACTTGTTTAAAATGGATCTCATCCATGACTTTGAGTCACACTGGGTCATTTTGGTTGAAGAATGTGATTCTCCCCTTTCTACTCTGCTCTTGTGAGACCCCACCTGGAGCACTATGTACAGTTCTAGTGACCTCAATGTAAGAAGGACATGAAACTGTTGGAGCAGAGGTGGCCACAAAGTTGATAAGAGGACTGGAGCACCTCCCCCATGAAGACAGGCTGAGAAAGTTGGGGCTCTTCAGCATGGAGAAGAAAAGGTTGTGTGGAGACCCAGTATATGAAAGGAGCTACAGGGCAGCCAGAGAGATACTCTTTGTCAGGACCTGTAGTGACAGGAAAAGGAGTAACAGGTACAAATTTAAAGAGGAGAAATTTAGGTTAGCTATTAGGAAGAAATTCTTTACTGTGAGGATGGTGAGACACTGGAACAGGTTGCGTGTGGAAGTTGTGGATGCCCCAACCTTGGCAGTGTTCAGAGTCAGGCTGGTAATGGCCTTGAGCAACCTGGTCTAGTGACTAGGTGCCCCTGCCCATGGCAGGGGAGGTTGTGACTAGATGATCTTTAAGATCCATTCAAACCCCTTGACATTTTCCTCTTCTATGATTTTTCTCTCCAGCTACTTAATGCAATCCAGCTCTTCGGAGCTAATCTGGATGACTACCTTCATTTGTTACTACCTCCCATTGTAAAGCTGTTTGATGCCCCAGATGTCCCTGTGGTGGCTCGCAAGTAAGTGCTGGTGGCTTTGCAGTCTCTCTCTTTGCAGTTTTACCTGTGATATCCAACTTCTGCAGTGGATGAATGTTTACAATGAAATACCACTTAGCCCCTTCCTCAGCTTTTCTGTGTTAAATCATTGTGGAAGGTTATTTTTGTTTGGACATCACAGCACTGTTACTAGCTTTTTGGGAGTTTTTTTGTTTGTTTCTTTCTTTGAGGTTTTAAAAATTTTTTTAAATTTTCTGATTCTCACCTGCCAGTATTTTAGTCACTTGCAAACTGTCCTGCAAGTACTGGCTGCATTAACAGAGTTCTGGTGGCCTGTTTTTCTTATTAATCTTAGAAGGACTGAGCACTCAAGTATTTTTCAGTCTTATTTCTTCTTTCTTAACACTCTGAGAGATAAGTTCTTCCCTCTTTTTTCTCTGACTTTAGAGCTGCTCTAGAAACAGTGGACCGCTTGACAGAATCCCTGGATTTCACGGATTATGCATCACGGATTATTCATCCCATCGTACGAACACTAGATCAGAGCCCTGAGCTACGAACAACTGCAATGGACACCCTCTCCTCTCTGGTGTTTCAGCTGGGAAAGAAGGTAATATTGCTCTTTGGCTTGAAAACTCACAGAATGCGTGACTGTCCCAAAGATCAAGGCTTTAAAGTTGAAGTTTTGTAATGTACTGGATTTTCAAGAGAGCTGGTTTTTCTTCTCTTCATTGTTTCTGGAATTGGGAGTTACTGAAATCAAACTGTCAGAATTGGTTTCTTATTAATGAAACAATGTGATGGAATTTTACTGCTCTTGGTGCTGCTGAGTAACAAGTTTATGATGCATTCCCTTATACAGTACCAAATTTTTATCCCAATGGTGAACAAAGTCCTGGTGCGACACAGAATTAACCATCAACGCTATGATGTTCTCATCTGCAGAATTGTAAAGGTAAGTTGACAAGTATACAGTTGCTTGCACTTTTGGGATGTTGTCATGTTGAAACATGTAGCTAGAACCTTCACTTGGAGTTACTCATAAAATGAGGAATGGTTGTTGCTCTATTTCTGTTTGAAGTGCAGCTTTTTAAGGAGACTTCGAGATTGCGTTGGGAAAATTTTTGTCTACTGGTATTAAATATTTCCTATAGAAAAATAGTGGCAAGTTCTAGGGAAGAACTTAGACTTGTAGCCAGTGTCATTACTATTCTTCTTCTTGGTAGTTCTTAAATGTGGATTTATCCTATTTTTTCCATGGTTTCAGGACTTGAGGAGACCTTGTTATCTCAGTATTTTCTGTAGAATGTCTTACATTTTAAAAATTTAGTAACTGGTTTACAATTTGTGTGGAACAAGCAACCAGCAAGTCAAATAGGCAGGAGTGCTTGTTTTAATGTACATTATTTTGGCTTTTTATACTAGCAGCTAAGAGTTCTTAACAGTTACCTTGAGTAGCAAAGGGATATTGTTTAGAGTTCTCTGGCTTATAAGGTGTAATCATTATAATGAAACACAGTTATTTGCTTCACAGATTTTGCTGTAAGATATTGCTGCAAGTGCTCTGACTTTATCATCTGTTTGGCTTGTAGAGAATTGCTTCTGTATGTGCAGGTGTGATCTTCACTGTAAATCAATTATTGTAGGGTTACACTCTTGCTGATGAAGAGGAGGATCCCCTGATTTATCAGCATCGAATGTTGAGAAGCAGCCAGGGAGAAACTTTGGCCAGTGGTCCTGTGGAAACAGGTCCCATGAAGAAATTACACGTGAGCACCATCAACCTGCAGAAGGTAAGACTGGAGCCTTCACAGCATGAATTTTCTACTGAAGGGAGGAGCTAATGTGTCACACTGAAGGAGTTTGCCTGGTGCTATGTGAACTGCATTTATTTATATTGCTTTTATGTTGCTTTTCTATTCTGTACAAAAGTGAGGTCAAAGTAGTGAGGTCAAAGACTTTAAAATTAAAAGGTGCTGAGCAATTTTAAAGATAGGAGACTTTGAACTATTAGACTGTTAATAGCTTTGTAGTAATCTTTACACTTGTTAAGTATGAACAAGACTTTCTAGATCACAGTGAATAATCTCTCCCTATTAGAGACATCTATTTCAGAGCCTCTGCCTTTTTTCGTATTTTTGCTTTTGCTCCTCTTCTGTCTTAGTTTTATATTTTCTTGAAGGCAGAACATTAAAGCTGAGCACTGGCTAGGTTTGAACAGTACGTGCATGCAGCACTCAGTAATGGGATGGATTGGTTTGAAAATGCTGGACTTAAAAGTGTAATTCTAAATGCATTAAGTATTTTTAAGCTGATGTTTCACTGTGGCTTCAGCTCTACATGTATTTTTGTAGAGAAAGGATTGTTCATGTTAAATACTTGCCATGTCATGACAGGAGTACATTTAGGGAAGATTTCTTAGACATGAGACTTAAGTACTGCAGATTATCTGGTAAAGGTGATGGATTTCAGAAAATTGAAAATGGATTCTCAGCATGTGGTTTAGAGCTGTAAAGAAGTAATGCTGCCTGCTGATGGATTTCTTCTGCTCTTGGATAGTGCTTTGTTTGGTAGGTGAATTGTCTTCCTTTGTACTGCAGGCCTGGGGAGCAGCAAGAAGAGTTTCCAAAGATGACTGGTTGGAATGGTTAAGAAGACTGAGTTTGGAGCTGCTGAAAGATTCTTCCTCACCATCGCTGCGCTCATGTTGGGCCCTGGCTCAGGCCTATAATCCCATGGCTCGGTACAGTATTTCTGGATTTTTATCTCACTTGAAATGACAGATGCAAGCCAGATACTATAAGGAAAAAATAAAGTTATTTAGAAGCTCTTAGGTTTCATAAATAGAGACAGTTCCTGCTTTGGGATAAATGAAAGAGCCAACATCTTGATTTCATTTCCACCCTTCCTAGTTGGCTGCTCCATGATGTGCACAAAATCTTTCATTGGAATTCTGCATATTAGTCTAGAAATAAGATAAGGCAAATAAGTGAAGCTGGAAAAACAGCAGAGTATGAAATAGTTTTGAGTATTTACTGTGGGGAATAAAAATGCCTTTGAGTGGAATAAGCTGCAATGCTTTTTTGCAACCAGCATGTTTGGAGAAACTTTGATAGCATGTGATAGTACAATATTTCTATTATTGTAGTATACCAGCCTATTCTTTATTTTTTAAATGAAGGTTTCAGCTTTATAAGAACTAATCACTATTTATTGCAGGTAGGCACGTAGGTGTATTTTGTAGCTCTCGTTCTCTGAATAAAAAGGTGAGCCCATTGTCAGACTTTTTCCTCATGAGTCCCCACCTCTCACTGTCTTTTGTGTTCCTCCCCAGAGACCTCTTCAATGCTGCTTTTGTTTCATGCTGGTCTGAACTGAACGAAGACCAGCAGGATGAGCTGATCCGAAGCATTGAGTTGGCCCTGACTTCTCAGGATATTGCAGAAGTCACTCAGACTCTACTGAACTTGGCGGAATTCATGGAGCACAGTGACAAGGTAGAGATGCTGTTGGGCAGCTCCTCCTAGTGCTGGCTTGGTGGCTACTCTGTGGAAGGGGTGTGACAAGTTCATGACTAGTTTGGAATACTTATCCTGCTTTTGATGTGTGTGCTTCTTCCCAGGGCCCACTGCCTTTGAGAGATGACAATGGCATTGTCCTTCTGGGGGAAAGAGCTGCCAAATGTCGAGCATATGCCAAGGCTCTTCACTACAAAGAGCTGGAATTTCAAAAAGGTCCCACCCCAGCTATTCTAGAGTCTCTCATCAGGTAGGACCACAACTGGTGAGATTTCTGCTCTTGCAGTAGCTACAATTTAAGATACCACTAGGATTAATCCAGGCAATTCTTAGGATTTTAGTCTCTGTCACAAGATGTAGTTAAACTACCTGCAAATGTGCACTTTTAACTGCTGAGTTCTGTCCTTCTACTGTGTGGTTAGAACTATGATAGAAGCCCAGGGAAGTTTTGCAGGAAGAAGTGCAGGAAAAAGTTCTGATTTCCCCTTCTCACCCTTCAAGTTCACTATGGAATTTCATGAAATGGCTGCAGGTTAAATGAGACAGATTTCTACACCTGCATTATAAATAAGTCAGAAAAGTTGAAGTTCTAAATTAAAATTTCTCATCACATTCTGCTGATTTAGCTTAGATAGGTCTCATTGCTTATATGTGAAATAGAAGATATGATAAAGTATGTGTTGTTTCTGAGCTTTGTCAGCAACACAGATGTTAGCCTGAAATACCTGCACAGGATTTGGTGCTTAACTACATATTTTAAAATGTGGATCTGTGTTCCATATCACAGAAATGTTAGCTTAGCTATTTAAGATGAAGAAATTGATCTTGGTTGAGCAAAAACTTAACTTTGTCTTTATGCAGTGAATCTTGCAACCCTCCTACTCCCTTGGAATTGTGTTTTCCAATTTTTTTTCTCCTCTTTTATTTTTTCACCCTTTGTTCTGCCTCATGTCATTGAGGAAAATACAGAATTCAGTGTATTTTTTTTCTTGGTCTCAGTTGCTCATGCAGTTGTTTCTTTGTGTATCAAAAAAGCAAGGAGCAAAAAATTGACATAAAGCACACTTAAAAATGAAACAATTTATTAGAAATGAAAAAGTTTTAGAAACCTTTAAAAATCTATTTTATAGACCATAGTTAAAATAGTTCCAATCATAGGTCCACACAGTTGAAATTTGCAGTATGAATAGTTGAACACACGTAAATTCCCAAGACACCTTTATCTTCCATTTCACACAAGACTGAACAATCTAATCTAGGTTCAAACTCTCTTCAAGGTGACTAAAAATAGATATATTAATGATAACGATCTCTTCCAACATATTCAAACAATGGTAGGGCTATAGGAGGAGTCTCATTTTTTTTTTAACTGTTATCTTTAACATTGTGTTATGCAAGGGAGAAGTGTACTATTTTTGACAGCCCATCTCTAGGTAACTTCCAACTGGGGTAGCTTTCAAAACAGATTTTGATACTTTTCAGT
Source organism: Corvus kubaryi (assembly GCF_017639235.1). Classification (NCBI taxonomy): domain Eukaryota; kingdom Metazoa; phylum Chordata; class Aves; order Passeriformes; family Corvidae; genus Corvus; species Corvus kubaryi. The sequence goes on along the minus strand of NW_024582062.1, from coordinate 75,022 downwards.
CTGCTGTGCTAGTGAACATCCCCTTACATTGAAATAACTGTTGGTGCTTAGGGATTCTCTGGTGTGTACTAGTGTTCTGCTCATGAATACAGTAATTTTAAGTGTTGGAGTTGGGTCCTTTGGCTGGGTCTGGACTTTTTTGGCTAACCTGCTGTTCACTCTCAGCCTTACTGACATATAGCATGTTTGTGTTCTAACCTGAACATAATTTGGGGACAGCCCAGAAAGTTGCTTTTCTCGTTTATCAGCATTTAGGTGATTTGTGTGAATAGAAATAAACATCAGAGGGCACATGGGACAAATCCTCCTCCAGTGTTACTATCTGTTAGGGCAGCCTTCAGTGGGGATTATTTGAGGCAGCAACAGGAGGTGGCAGTAAACCTTCAGGGGAGAATCTGGACAATGCTAATTAATGCAACACTTTTGAGCTTTGTTCCTTTCATCTGTGGGAAAGTAAGCCACTTACTATACACTAAAGAAAGGTGCATCAGGGACACTTCTGACTGATTCCTCTGGCTTGAAATGAGTCTATAACTTTTGTGGTTTGAGTACTTTCTGAAAGGAGTTGCTCAGCACTGCTTGCTCCAGACACTGAAGGAAAGGCAGCCAAGAGGCTTTTGCTTTTCAGTCCCTGCCTATCTGGTTAATAATACTAAGGCAACCCAGTAGTCACACTGTTAGTGAAAACACACCCGTAGGTTTTCTGAAGGTGCTATAAGTGCGTTCAGTTCTAACCTATTCTAACACAATATTTTTCCCTTTGGAAAGAGCCCGAAGAGGAGGAAATAAGCCTGAGCCCTGATAATACTGGGGGCTGTGCCTGGTGTCGCAGCATTTGTGTACATCACCAGTACATAGCTGTTGCATGTATTGGATGAAATGAAAAACTATTTGGCTGTTCATTGCCCACCTTTTGCACGATGACATCATGTAGCTGTACAATCAAAGGGTAATTCCTTCTATGGTTTGAAATCCTCTGGCCGGATCTTCATCTCCACTCTCTTGAGTGAATAGGTTGATCCGTGCCATCCATACCAGGTGATGCCATCCATGTTCTTGGTGTGTTCTCCTTTGCGGTAGTAAACCCCGTTGAGATTGGAATCTGTGCAGCAGTTGTACCAATATCCACCTTGTCGGGAAACAAATTAATAGATTCCTGGTGAGTCATTTGTATTAATGATTACTACTTTTTCTGGCAGACAGTGAGCAGAATGCAGCATTTAATCCCTGGAGTTTAGGACTCTAATAGTTGGGATTGCAGGTAAATTCAAAACTTAACATAGATATTTAGGAACTTAAAGGCGTTACAGTTCTATAGTCAAATTAGTCCAATAGCTTTTCATTTAGTTGCTCATTCCTCTGAGAATATTTCCTTGACATGTTTCTGACTCTGATTCAGTGAATTAGCATAGGAAATGAATCTGGGTAATTCACTAGAGCATCTTAAGGTGTTTAAAAAGTTCCTGAACTCAAATAAAAATACTAAATTAAATGACGAGAGTAACCTCATTAGAGTCTTGTAATAAGGTAGGAATAAAGATCACAAATCAAGCTGAATGTGGAGGTGAGTATAGGAGAAGAATTACAGGTGCCTAATATTACAACTTGAAAACGTACGAAAAAATAAGAACCTGATAGATATTAAGGAATAACTTCCTGTATCACTGTATTGCATCAGCATGTGAGATAGTCTGGCAGATACTATTACGGGCTGGGTAACTGTGTGTAGGTGAGAGCACACAAAGTTATTTAAGAGTACCGATGTCTGTAATACACAGTCTGGCTCTTTGTAAATGAGCTTTAACTGCCAGATTTCCACATAAGTGTATTTTCCAGAATTGGTCACCTCTCCCTTGATTTACCATTCAGATGTTACTAGTTGCACAGAAGGAGGGAGTGTTGGGTTCTCTAAAACTGACCCAAGCAGCTCTCTTGGGACAGGAAGGGGTTTGTGTGTTTTACCTTTACGGAACTGGGCACAGTCATCCACACACTTGTCATTGTCCTTGTCCTTCGTGCTGAAGGCTGTGTTGTTGTGGTACCGCAGGGAATCCCGCCCTGTGTTCCCGGTGTAATTCCCCACAAACAGCCGGTAGCTATTTATTTCATTGCTAAGGGTGAATTGCCGGTATTGGGCATAGCGTGTGTTACCTTCCCAGTCCTGCACAGAACAGGGGAGAAGAAATCAGTCCGATTAGAATGGTTATGAAAAGACTCCAACATCCATGGTTATATACATATATTTTTACTATCTTGGACTGCAGAAACTGCTCTTTTAAGGCAAAGGAATTTTCCTTTGCAAAGCATGAAACTTCAAGTCTTACCTGCACTGGTATTGTACAATATGTCAGAAACCTGATGTGCAGCTCTTGCATTCAAAATCCTTGTGTCAGCATGCTGCCTCAAGTAATGTTTTTTCCTCTCTGAAACAGTGACTTTTAGATGTAAAGCCTTTCAGTTTATACATATCCCATCCCTCAAAGCTATTGTGCCAGCTATAAACTAGTCTAAGTCAAACCCAAGCCTTTAGCAGACTGAAGAAACTGAGGGTAAAGCAATGCAAATTCTTGTACCCAGGCTGGAAGGAAGTGCTGCACAATGAAAATACTCAGAGGCTTGAAAACTTTATGGGACATCTCTTTTTGAATTTTTAAATCTGAGATGGTCAGCAGTTTGATCTCCGTTTGCAGTGGCTTTTGCAGGATTTCCTAGAACCACACGCGTTCTGAAGACACAGTCTATGTGCAGACAGAAAGTTGTGCCACTGCACAGGAGAGAACATACTTCTGTCTTGTGTTTGAATGTATCCCTAGATTGATCCTACTTCCTCCTCCTGTAATTAAAGCCTGCAAATCCTTTGGGCCTCCTACAGAAATAGGAGATGGTATCTGGTACTGGGGAATCACTTTGTACAAAAAGCCTTTTGCTGCTGAAATTAAGAGCTTATTAATTACCTCCAACTCTACTCTCAGAACAGTGGGGCGTCTTGAAAGTCTGTAGATATTTTCATTTCCCAGCCAAAAATCTCCCCTAATATTGCCAAATCCTTCCCTGTATTGTTTCCAGTCCCTATTGAACGATGTCAAACCAACTTTACGTCTTTGGATGATAGTCCAGCCACCTCCATCTGTCTCCATGTCACAGAACACCTTGAATAGAAAAACAAGGCAGTGGTTACTTGTCAGTAGACTTAGAAAGGTTCAGTTCCCTTAACACAAGACATTGTTCCAGATTTCACAACCTGAAGAAATTTCTATTTTGTTTAAAATCCATGGCAAAAAATTATTAGATAAACCCTTTTTCTATTTTCCCTCTTAAGTGTACACTTTCTCCTTCCTTGAAGTTTGCTTACGTAAAGATGCTGATGGCAAGTGCAAGGTAGCAAAACTTAGTGTGTGCTCTTTTCATCTCTGTAGAGAAGTATTTCTTGATTCTATTTTTAAAAACATATACACTGTGTACTAAACATCCTTACCTCCAGCTCTGGAATTCCCAAAAATTCATCAGGAGGTAGCTTGTAAACACCAGAAATTCTGTAGTTCCTCTGGTAAAGTGATGAGCAGTCATAAACAGCATCTACTTGAATCAGAACCAGAAAGTGAGAATCTGAGCAGAAAGAACTCCTCTTCTGTGAAGGTGGTTTCTGCAAAGTTTAGTTTGTAATACAAGGAGTAATGAAGAAGGCTTTCCACAAGTCAAATGTTTTCCTGAAATGGCTTCGTTTTGAGTATGCATTGGCAAAAGGTGTTGTAACACTGGGATTTTGTGATTTTTATTAATTTTTTTTTTTTTTTTTTTTTTTTTTTTAACCTCTGCTATGCAAAAAGACATCTCTGCTTTCTCTTCACATTGCCACTGTGTGTCTGTGCTGGAAGGTATATTTGCTGACCCTTTCTCTCAGTAATAAAGACTTACCTAATGGGATGGCCAGGCCTGCTGCCAGGTGTCTGTTTTGAGTGTGTGAACATGTTGGCCAAGTTTGTGGATGAGGGATATTTGTTCAGCTCTTTCTGCACTGGTGTCTGTGACAGAGAAGGTGCCTTTTAGCTGCAGTCAGTCTGTGAAAGCCTCTTTTCCTCCTGGTGCAGGAACTGACTTGAAGATGGTAAAATGCACAGCTATTCTGAGGAGGATAAATGAGCTGAAGCAAGGCTTTATCCTGTCTGACAGTTTTCAAAAATGTCTCTTACCAGATGAGGTGAGACACATCTGTCTTAAATACCTTCTGGGCCAGTTTCTGCTGTGTGTTACTGTTTTTTCTACAGCTTCAAAGAGACTTGTTAATGGCGAGACTTTTTTTTTTTTAAGGCCTACTGTAAATAAGGATGTGTCAAAACTAACCAGGTGGAACTATTTTAGAGGAAGAATTAAGTAAATAGATTTAGAAGTTTTCCCTTAATGGTAAAAAAAAATCCAAATGAAGTTTTTTGGCAAACCCAATTGAGACTGAGATTTAAGCTCTTTTCAGTGAATTTCATTTGAAGAGAAAAGTCAACAAAGAGGATGCTTTCTTGTAGAAGTGCCTTTCCAGGTAGTTGATCTAAAAATGCACCTGCATTCCACATTTAGTACAGGCCTGTGCAATCACTATGTGCAGTGAAATTTTCCCTCAGGGAAGAGAATTTTGAAGAATTTAACTGGTCTGGCTAGGTTTATACTACAGTTTGTATCTTGCATCATCTATAGCCTTGAATTTTTAAGAATTATCATTCAAAAATAATGGATCACTCTTTTTTACTCTGGTTCAGAGACAGTTGTAAAGATACAATTACAAATCTTTAGTAATTCCTGGAGAGCATTTCTAATTGTTTTAACAATTTCTAGTCTTCTGTCAGCACTGTGAACTCAGAGGTTATTACTGCCAGAGCCATTCCCTTACAAAGACAGCTCTCATTCTTTTAGGATTGGTACTGTAGTGCTCAGAAAATGAAATGCTGGACTGAATATGAAATGTAGAAATGCAGTACCTGTTCAGTTTCTGCACTCCCTGAGAACAGACATAGATATAAAAATACAGATGAACAAATTCAAACTAGTTTTCTCAGGATCACTGCTTAAGCAGCAGTGTTCAGTATGCATACTTGCTAACCACATTAGCGGAACATGCTAGCACTAGGAACTAGTCATTAGTTGTGCATTGAGAGATGTATCTGGGAGCTTGGTGACTCCCTCCTTACCAACTGATGTTTGTGTGACCGTCTGAGCTGCCTGGAGTTGCATGATGTCTATCTGGTTGTTCATTTCGGAGTATTTGCTCTCAGCGTCGATGAGGCGGGACTCCATCTGCTTGGTGCTCCCTTCCAGCTCCATCACCTGCATCACCACATTCGCCCAGTCCCCTTCCTGCTTCTTGCTCAGCTCCTGCAGCATTCTGCTGAGGTTGGCTACCTGCAGCTTGAGCTCCTTGATCTCCTCACAGCAGCCTGGCATCTTCAACTGTGCATTCCCATTGATCATTCTCCTCTTGGGAGGCTTCTGCAGCAGTGCTGGGTAGATTGCCACAGACACGGTGACAATGCAGAGCCATGCCAGCTGAACTGTGGGTCTTGCTGGCATTTTTGCTTACAGCAACAGAAACCTTCCGGCTGACTGCAGTAGTCTGAATGCAGCTGGGGTAGGTATGAAATTTCCTGCAGCAGCCTTGTACCTTCCTTGCTTCCAATGAAGTGAGTCTCTGAAGGTGGAGCCTGAAGAAGTGGCTTTTTTTCAGACCCCTCCTGTCAGAGTCTATGCACTTTAGAAGTCTGTCTCAAAGCATCTTATATACTATTTTTCTGTTTACTTCCACCCCCCTGAAACTATGAAGAGCTTGCTGGCCCCTCCCAGTTCATCTGTTCATATCAGGTGTTTACAGGGTGATATTGGAACAGGTTTCAGCCAGGAAATGTTGAGCAGAAGAGACTTCCCTCAGTTCTGTCTTGAGGGGTGTAGGAGAAGGCTAGGAAATGAGGAGAATTTCCAGCAATTATTGCCTATTGGATTGGAGCCATCTTGGTGACTAGTTCTGGCAGTTAATAACATGAGAGCATTAGAGATGCAGAATGTGAAAAGGCTGCTCAAAATGGGTGAGTTTATAGAAGTTCAAGGACGGTAACTCCCTAGAAGGTAGCCCTGGCTGCTACAAGTCGTACTAATATATTCCCCAGAAGTTGTAGGGGGTAACTCTATGCTTGCAGTATTTCTTAATTTAGACAATACTTTAGCAAATTAGTCAGTTAAGCATCTAATCCTTTTCTCTCTGGACACTGGGGTCTCACACTATTAGTGTTGTAAAATCCAGTGCTGTTCTTTTAGAGGTGGGATATCTGAGGGTGGGATGGAATGAAATCTGCAGAATATGTAAGTAAAAACCCACTCCTCTGTTTATTCATAGTGGGCAAGTGAAAGGATATTAAGTAATGGTGAGAGTCTATCTAAAATTGACACAAGATGGTTGTTTTTACAGGCAATGTGATCTAACTCCAGTGTTATGAAGGCCAGTTTATTAATAGGATTTTGAGAGGAAAATCTATGGGTAATCAAAACATTCACAGTTACATAAAGAGTAGATTTTAGAGTAAATCTTAAAACTTTTATAGACATTCAGAGTGTTGGTCCAGTCTCAGCTGGCTGAAATGGCAACTTCCTCTCCTCTTTTATATCTTTTTACCAGTTCAGAATTTTATTATAGCAGTTTGATCCCCAACTAAAACCATTTCAGCAAAGGTGCAGACTTCTGCAAAGAGTCTGCAGGCTTAGTTCTAGATCCTTCAGGATAAGTTGTTTCTCCCCAGACCAGCTGCTCTGTGATTGCCTAACATGTGGGTTCTTGCATCTTCCTGCAAAATTTCTGACTATGATAATGGGCAGAAATAAGATGAAATAAAGGATTAAATGCCTCATATATCTGCTCCTTGCATAAAAGCTGTGAAAGCTTCTTGATGTCCAAGCAAACAAGAAAGCTAATCTTGCACCTCTTACAAAGGACGTTAGGGCAAACCCAACTGACACTCACTATCCCATCTTGGCTTCTTTTGCTGATCCAAAGTGGCTGCAGGATTTCTGCTTGATTAGGAACCATTAGAAAAGCCTTGCGGACATTTGCTTTTAAATAGAAAGCCCAATTGCTTGTTGATGCAGTTTCTCTCCCTCCTCAGCTCTGCTACACTTGTTGCTTGACGCTTTGTTATTGGCTATGATTTGCACTGGGGCTGGCTAATAGTTTTTCTCCAAAAAAGACCCACAAGAGTGCAAAGATTTTGGGAGATGAAGGCATCAAAGCACTGCAGGAGTGGACTATGAATACAGGTGTCTCATAAACCTGAATATTCATAGAGAAGGAAGAGGGGATCTTTAGGAGGAGGTCAGAATTAGAGCTCTCCAAACAAGCAGTTGTCTTGTGGGTGACTGACTGCCTGTGTGCTGTGCTCCAGAGAAAACCAGTGGGTCTGTTGTGTCAGCTGGCGAGGACACTGTGTGGGATTGGTGAGCTGAGATATTGCTAGAGATATGCAAGTACAATTTGATTAAAGCACTGAGGGTACCTCCACAGCAGACCATAGGCTTCAGCCAATTTTTGTCATGGACATTCCAGAAACCTTCCATAGCAAAATTGCTTTTTATACTTCAGACCAGAAAGTGCCACTGCACACAGATGAAAGCCTGACCTTTTTGTTCTGCCTCTAATCCTGTCTGAGCCCTCTTCCAGCTGGATCTTCTGTCATTCCCAGGGGCAAATTCTTCTCTGGCTTCCTGTGATGAGAAACATGTTTTTGTCAAAGTTGGAACAGAGAATAGGACAGGCCAGGCTCTGCTTCTCTGCCCCAAAAAGCCACCCTGCTAACACCTCCATTGTGTTACACAGGACTTCAGTCCATTCTGCTCTTGCTCCCACTTACCATAACTCTCCTGTCTTAGGCAGATGTGGAAGAGGGGAGCCACTTGTAGGTTCATGCATTCCCTCTTTATACAAATTTTGGAAGGATCCAAGATTCAGTTGAAATACATGTTACAAAACACTGCAAAAAGACCTCCAAATCCCTTCTCTAAACTGAAGTATTTAATTGGAAATGAGACACGGTTTTATTTTGGATTCAGCTTCTAATTTGTATATCTGAATGCAAGCCATCTTTCTTCTGGGTGCTTTGATTTATCTGTTTTAAAAGAGAATACTCCGTTCTGTGTTAGAGGGTGACAACAGACATATTATGCGGGAATGGAAGAGAGCACAAATCTTCCCATCTGTCATTACTTTCGAGAAAGCATTAAAGGAGATTTGGGCAGAGACATCCCTTGGCAGAGATACCAGCCTTAGTGGAATTTGACATTTTAATGAGTATTTGAAAGATAGGTCTTTCCCAGTTTCATGGAGAACTGAATGTGGTCACTGAGGCAGCAATAGCTACAGATGGTAGTCATTGCCAGGTTAGGTCAGTAGTTGGAGCTGACAAAAGCTGTTCCGCTGTTCTGTACTATTCTACTTATGATTATTTGGATCCTGTTATATTTTGTAAAGAGGTAAAGTTTGCAGCATAGCTGGGGAGAAATGAATTCCATGATTACTGAGTGGGTCCTGTTCTTTCTTTTCCCCAATATTGATGGAGAAATTGAGCATTATTTGGCCTGAAATCCATCACCCTAGTTTTCCTCCATTATATTTTGTATGTGGAAATACTGTGGTACGATAGCTAAAAAGACAAGATCCTAAGGTCAAGATCGAGACAAATCCTTTTTGACTTCATTCATGATGTAGTTCTGAAGTGGTTGGGAGAACTGAAGCTAAACATGGTTTCAATTTGTACGTGCCATATGTTTATAATGTTGATTGAAGTTACTAAATTCAAATATATTAGTATTACTTGATCAGAACCAGTTATCTCCTGTCCCTGGAGGGCCAGATTAAATTAGAAGTGAGTTTAAATGATTGCCTTCTCTGGGAAGCTGTTCTGGCAGGTGTATGCGAAGCTGAGACAAGAAGAAAAGCTCAGTGCCCTGTGGCTATTTATTTGGTAGCCATTCATCGCAAACCTCTTAATATGCATCTGGCAAATGCTTAGAATCTGGCATTCCTCATGCTTGCTGAGGTGGCAAAGGCTCTCGTCAGCTCTCAGCTGGCCCATCATGGAGTCCACACTTGGTTGGAGCTCTGAAATCCTGCTTTTCACTCCCAGGAAGTGTGAAACTGCTCACCTTTGGCTTTGGAGATGTTCATAAATGCTCCAGCATTCACTCTGCTACAGCTTCATGGTCGGGACTGTGTTGTAAATCTCTGAAGTTATATGGGATAGGTGGAACAGGGGAGAGGGCTCAATGAGAAACAAAACACTGCTACTTCCTGCTGTCATTTGTGATTTCTTTTTTTATTTAAGGCATTCCCTCTTTGCATAACAAATCACAAAGTCTAGCTCTGTGTTTCACCTTTTTTTTGCTTAGCAATTTTTTTCTTCTCTGCTTTCTGGTTAATAAAAAATAGGTGATACAAAACCTTTTGCAGCCTAAGCAGCAGGGCTGGCTAAGAAATTTATTGTAACATTTTTCACTGATTTTTCTTTCACATCTGATGAATGTTTTTATTTGATTTGCAAGCATTTATATCAAGATTGGGAATTTGTCCAGTTTTGATGCCTGTGAGAAATGTGGTATGTCCTTGTTGGAAGCCAAAGGGGCTGCTCTGGCCTGGAAGCACTTGAACATCACAACTCTTTATTGAAAACAGTTCTTTCCTGGTATCAGTTTCTCAAACATATTTGTTCCTGGAATGGGAATAATTTTTAGTGGCATGATGGACATGCGTTGGTTTTCTGAGTTGTTTTGGGGACTGTCGGTTGTTTTCTGAGGTTTCTTGAGTCAAGGACTGGGGGATGCCTGAACACAAATAAATCACAGAACTGGGGAAAATGGCCAACAAAGCCAGTTCCTTTTGCCAGGGGATTATCTGTTCCCCCAAGTCTCCACAAAGTAGCAGTGCCTTCCAATTCCAGAGGCAGCTCTCAGCACGTCTTCAGAAGGAAAAACAAGCTTGACTGAGGCTGGTAAAATCTATCACATAGAAAATCTTTTTAAACAAACTTGAGGAGACTGAAAAAAAGAAGAGTTTGTCTTCTTGTCTAGACTCTGCATACAAGCTGCTTTATTGCAAAAATAACGTTTCTCTATTATGTTTTGGGATGCATTCTTGGCAATAGGAAATGTGTGTTTTCCCTCATGGATAAGTTTGGGACCGCTTGAAAAGGCTTTATTAAAATAAAGGGGTTTTTTTTAATGAGACGATGGAGAGAGTCTGGTTGCTTCTGAGTTCTTGAAAATGTTATATATTTTGAGTGACAGAGAATATCGTCAATATCAAAGATAATGGAAGACAGAAAACTCCCAGGACTGCATAAAAGAGGACATTTCTAGTAAACATTACACATTTATGCCTTGGGTTTGTGGAGGGGAGAAGTCCATCATTTCAGTTTGATTCCCACTGAAGACAGTAAAGTTGTTTTTGATTCCCAGTTCATGTCTAGTTTCTGTTTAAATAACCTTTAAAATATACAAGCAGTAGGAGTATATTTCTCTTAAATATTGTTATTTTTTGTGATTCTAACTCAGTGTACATGTAAGACCTACAGTGTTGATACCTTAATAATCAAAAAGTAGGTTTATGTAGCCTTTCACTACTAATAAAATTTGAAGATGTAAGATTTTTGACCAAGATTTTTATATTAGGGAGTCACTTCTTGTGGGGATAGAGTGACATAAATTGGAAAATGTTTTTTATCAGGAGGCGTGTTTACATTTTAATATCCCACTCATCATGATAAAGTGCTCCAAATAGGTCAGGGTTGGACATTATTCTGGCTACAGTACAGATATTTTTTAATAAACGGGGGCAGATTTAAATTATATTGTTCTGCATAATCTAATTATGCAGTGAGCCCAAGTGGGCTGAACTCATACAAACTTTACTGATAAGAATTAGTTTTGCAACTGTTTTTTGCTCATTTAGACGGAAAGTATAAGGATCTTCTGTTGTTTTGTTGTTTTTTCTAATCACAATGTTTGTTGAAAAAAATGTGAAACAAAATGGTGGGTATTAAGCACTGAAAATAGTGCATTAGTTTTAAGTATATAAAAGTCTAGTTGATATGACTCAAGAAATCTTGTTATTTCTGTGGTGCCCCACTTGCAAGCATGGGACAGCTCTGTCTTGAAATAGCTTCCAAATACTTTAGGTAAGTATGTTAGCATTGAAAATACATACTTTTGAAATACTTTCCTTGAGCATTAGTACTAGAAGGCTCTGCCAGCCCATAGCTGGCAGCAGAGCTGAATACTTGGGCCTTTCCTGAGAGATGAGATGTAACCTGTGACCTACCAAACGTACACCTAAAAATTCTAAAATGTTCTAAATGCCCTAAAAATGTTCTTTTATGCCCTCCTGCCAAGCCTTCAAGTAGGAGATAGTGGTGGGGTTTTTCTAGCTTTTTAACAAAAATGAACTGATGAATATGTTCTTCCCTCAGTGGGCATGGAGAACAAGATCTTTTCCTTTAATATTAAACTTAACATTATTCTGAACTAGGAATAATTGCAAGGACATCTGCCAGTAAACAAAGACTTTAAATTACTGTCTGACAAGTTAGCCAACAGCATTGTTTCTATCTTGAAAGATGTTTTTCTACCTTCTCTTTTAATACGGAGAGATTTTGTAATTTTTTTTTTTCCAGATACAAGGAGAAATCCATCCCCTTGATCCTAATCCGGTAAACTGCCCTGATTTCCAGCAGCAACACTGTGGCTAAAAGTCCCTAGCAACTCTGCCTGGCTGGAATATTAGCCAGGGCCTTTTCTGAGTGCCTGGATGCTTTTCTGCAGTGTTTTTCTTTCTGTTCAGTCTCCAGCACAGTGGCTAGAAAACAGCTCTGTAGTGCTTTTAAGAGTGTTATGACATTTAGGAAGATTCTGTCTGAGCATAGACTCCTCGGGTCTGCAGGGAGAGGGGCAGTGCCTTCATGGAAGGAAGGTGAAAGGGAAGGAAAGCACAGAATGTTGTATTTTCTAAATGTGTGTTTTGAGTGTACCAGGTTAAAAGAGTGTGTACACAAAATGGGCTGGGAGCGGGGAACCACATTTACTGCTTTCGCAGAAATGGTCCTAAGCACGGGGAGAAGCAGCTGCCAGGAGATATCCCAGTAAGAGGCTTATCCTAGTCCACAAAATCACCTGTCACTGCTCACTCTGTTCTAGATCATTTGTTACAAGAGAGTAATTTATGATTAACAACTACTGCTGTGTATTCTTGTAAATCAAAGTCTTTCTCCTTTTCCTCCCCATCTTTTCCTTCTCTTTGCTTAAACCTAACCATTAACAGATTTGAGACACTTAATTCTACTTTGGACAGCCAAGAAAGTAAGAAACAAAATGAGTAGTTGAGTGCACCAGGGCGGTAGAAGAGCAGTGTTCATTGTCGGATAATAAAAGATAATGGCCAACTTTGTCAAGTGTTGTCAAGAAAGATAACTTGGAAGAAATTAACTGTCTGACATGCTGGAAGTGATGTGTCTGCCAATGGCTCTCAAAATCATCAGGGCATGAAACGTGACAGCCATTTATCGCTTTTATGAGGCTGCTGCCAAGCTTTCCCTTTGGGAAGCTAGCTGGAGTTAGTGAAATCTTTGACTATCTTGTTAAAAAAATGGCATGGGTCTGTTTCAAGTGCTTCCCATTGTTGGGTGCCAGTCATCTTGAACTGTGATTATGGTGTATTTTTAGTCTGGCTAAATCTGATTTTAGCTCAACCAATCTAAAGTCGTATTTCCAAGAGTATTTTACTTGATCTTCACAGGTATCCAGAGTATGTCTAGGAGCTTGATTCTTTACTTGTCAGGAAAGGAGGCTTCCAGAGACAGAAGAAACATAGCATTCATTTGAAAAATTTCCCTTTTATTGTCTGTATATTACTCCTTTTAATAATTCAGATTTGCTTGTCTCTTACTGATCCCCTGCTCTCTTATAAGGGGGAAATCATGTAGCCATTCTGATGATGGCAGGCAAGAAAGAGCATTTCTGAGAGCTGCCTGTGTGTATAGTCCTATTCAAAGACTCTTTGCAGAAAGAAAGTCTCTTTGCATTGCTCTCTGTTGCCATGTTTTGTTTTGTTAATTACGCTGTTTCCATTCCAAACATTAACTAATGTTAATATTGGGCTATAGGATGTGTTGTTGGTGCTCAGGTGTTGTGATGTTGCCTTGAACATTTTGCACTTCTGGTTCTCCAGTGTCAATAGGGAAAGAGGAGGGCAATGAACCAGAGGCTGTTCATAAACGAGCTTTATAAAACACCAGAAGCTTAATAAAAAGTTAATTTCCTCATTAAATTGGGGTTTAGGAGAAGTGCTGCTCACTGAGTACCCCGTTTCTGATAGAAAGATAAGAAAACCAATGTGAAATAGAAATTATTTATTTAAGGGAATAGCTGTACATCATGAACTAGAGAATCAGGTTCAAGAGTAGCCTGTTTGCTTGTGCTTCATAAAATTCAGCTGGCCTTGCAAAGCAAGTGCCTCCCTGGTACAGACTGAGGATTGGTTGTGATGGCACCAGTTTCTGGCATGTTCTTGAAAACCAGCAAAAGAAAAGCACCAGTGCTGGTTACTACCAATGCAGAGGCTTTGTATTAAATGTGAAACTGAAATTAGGATTGCACACTTTTTATGTAATTTCCTGGTGATAATCGTCAACTGTTTTAATGATACAGACTGTTTCCTGCATCATTAAAATCTCTACTCTGATTTTTAAAGGAGATGTTGATCTGTTTAAGAGAAAGGGAAGGAAAAAAGTTAGTACTGTAAAGCTCTTAAGTGCAGCTGTTTGAAAAATCATGCCTTTAAAATTATTGGCAACAATTCTTCTCACTATGCAGGCTGTTACTTAGAATTGATAATCATATACCATCTCTGTTTTGTGTAACAGATTATGTGCAGAGAACATGTGCACCTGTTGTTTTGAAAATACAGTCTTTCTGTGCCTTATGTAGTTTAATTGTTCATGTGGAAGTCTTAAACAAAAAGGAGAGTGTTCCATTGGTAAATGATAGAGCTTGGTATTATCAAGTAGAAGTTTCTACCAACCCCTAATATGCCAACTGTGTTAAATCATATTTCTTTTCCTGCCTTTCCAGCATAAACAATAAACTCCAACAGCCAGAAGCAGCTGCTGGGGTGCTAGAATATGCCATGAAGCACTTTGGGGAGCTGGTGAGTCCTGCTGGGTAATTTGCTTCTTCATGTCTTATGTTTTTATGGTTTCTGTAGTTAGTTTTTTGGTGGGTGGTGGTGTGTTTTCTCAATCAATCACATGGAGGTTCTATCCCTGCTTATAATATTTCATTGTTCATAGTGAAGGGCATTGCTGCCTACAGGGATGTTCAGTGGGTGCTTTGCAGCAAATGCTGGGTACAGGGAGAGCTGCAAGAACCTGACTTGGAGGAGAATTTTGCAGCTGCTGTTGATACTAAATGCAGCTGTGAGCAACTAGCAACCTGACACCGTAAGTCCTTTTATTTAGCATAAGCTGGGAAGGGAGGGAGTAAGTTCCTGTTCTAACCTTGAAGGATTTGAGAAACTGCATCAACACCTTCCAGGTAAGGATTTTAATAGAGGTCATGCCTCTAGCCTCTCTCAAAAGTGTTCACAGGTAATATTTAGAACAGCAAGTTAACCAGTCCCTTACAATTTAGACTGCTCACTGAAATCAAATAACCCCATTATGTATTTGTTCTGTGTCTTTCTCAGAATAATGTACCTTTTTTTTCTTTCTTCTCATTTTATAAGTCATTTAATTTGTGTTCAAGGACCAAACCACCTGTGCTCTCCTGACAGTTCTACTGGTAAAAAGATGATTTTGCAGTGGTAATTGTTGTAGCATTTTAGGATGATTAGGAAAAGGAAGGCAGCCCTGGAAGCACAGTAGACCAGCTTCTTTAAGTAGTAGCCACTAGAAAGGGGGGACTAGGTATAAGCACAAAATGGTGGAAGTCCTCTGGTGTAGTATTATGTGTGGTTTTAACCTAGACTGGAATATAAGTCCTTTCTGGGAGAAGTACGGACTTCAGAACATATTTGCAGCTTCTTATAATTCCTTGGGTGGATTGAGCAAAGTTCTGCATTACCTAATTCTGACTTCACTCTTTAGCAGCAATATAGTTCTAGCAGTAAATGTAGTTCAAAGCACAGAGTTTGCCAGAATATGCAATAAAAAGAAAACTAAGAGGAGCTGTGAGCTCTACTTTCAGGGACTTAATTGAAATATGACTTAGCTGAGAAGTTAAAGGGCTAAGTGGAAGACCTGGCAACCATGCAAAGCATGGTTTATAGTGACCCTGCCCACAGATCTGGGAAAAGAATCTGCTCTGCAGCCTATGTCAAGACATGAGCTTCCACGGACTGAGCAGAAAAACACTGGCAGAGAAAAGTGTGGAAATATATTAAGGCATTTTATTGCTTGAAAATGAGAAACAAAATGTATAAAGACTGAAGAAAAGTGTTTAGCTGATAAGGATCACTGCTTTGCTAACTTTTAGTGGCTTTGTTACAAACCATAGCCTTCCCTTGTGAAGGGTGTGACCCCAACTTCATACTACCTGCTGTATTAAGTAATTGCCTAGCAGTAGCCAGATGGGAAGTTTGGGCTTTTTTTTACAGTTAGTTTAAAGGCATGATTTTTCAAACAGCTGCACTTAAGAGCTTTACAAAACAGGGCTGTTTTTCATGTTTGAATGCAGGCATGTGCAACAATGGGGAGTGGAATATGTTATTGATTTACCCTTTTTCCTATTCCACTCACCCCACCTCTCCAAAAAGAAAAGCACCAGCTGCTGAGCTGGCATTTCAGTGGCACTGAGTAAGGGGGTGATGTTGGATTAATCCCTCTGGTAAACCTGAGTTCATTTCTGGGCAGGTGGAGCAATGCCAGGATTCCAGTTTTCACACTAGCTCAAGGCTCTTCTCTATATCACAGAAGTCCATGATGATATTTAGAATGAAAGAAGGATGAAGTGACCAGCATAGACACAGAATTTTTTAGGAAAAGCTGTGGTAATTAATACAGAATGATCAATGTTAATCCTGCTGTTTATTTTTACTTTTTTTTCCCTTCCCTTAGGAAATTCAAGCTACCTGGTATGAAAAGCTTCATGAATGGGAAGATGCTCTGGTGGCCTATGACAAGAAGATGGACACAAACAAAGATGATCCTGAGCTGATGCTGGGACGGATGCGTTGCTTGGAAGCACTTGGTGAATGGTAAGCAGGGAATGCCTGAAGACTGAGGGAGATGGTGTTTATCTGTTCTCTGGATGTTACCATTCAGGTGCAATTTTTTTGCCTGAATTCCTATTTACTCCCGTGTACTTAATAGTTTGAGTATTTGTGCAGCATCTCACTTTGTTCATTGAAGTCAGAATTGGTAATAACATCTCTAAGCCTTTTGGGACTGGCCATCTTGTGAATTAAGGTCTCTCTGGAAGAGAATCTGCAATCTTGTAATCAAGTCAACTCCATTTATAACAGAGAAAGACACTGTAAATAGAGAAAACATTAATTGAGCAGAAATTGTCAGAAACAGTCATAAAAGGAGTTCATTGTGACCTTCCTTTTTAAACTCTGATTAAAACAGGAGAGAGTTCTGTGTTTATTCAGTGTCAGACCTATGCCTTGTAGAAGGATGAGGCTTTCCTTATTAGTCTTTTTCAGCATTTCTTAAGCCTCATCTTTGTGGACATTTAGTATTTCAAGCTTTGTGTCAAATGTCTGTTGTCAACACATAACTGATTCAAGTCAGTGTTTGTGAGAGGGTGAGCTGCTGGTGACTTACAGCTTGCTACTTAACGGGGGGCTTCGGTTTTTCCTCGCTATTCAATTCCAAGAAGGTAATTGAAGAAGGCACCCTGTTCACTGTGGCATGCAGTTCTACCCAGGGGCAGGTGTGGGTTCATCCAGATTCCACCTTTCTACTGAGCTTTGTATGTCACAAGCTCTCTCCTGATGGGTCCTGACATGAACCCACAGGATGGCACCACAGTAAGGAGATTCCTCTTCACTAAAGTCATTTTACTGCTAGAAACAGGACTGTTTGAGAAACCAAATTCTGGCAGCATTTTTCTGCCCTTTTTGTTTCTGAACGAGGGCGAGACATACAGGGTGTAGCTTTTCCAGTACAGAAAATAGATCTCTTACTGAGCATTCCTCAATCAGCATTTCTACGAGTAGGCAGTTCTCATCAGGGATTTGAAGAATTTTTCCCTCCTGGAGGATGTGTATTTGTGTAAAGTGTCCTTTGTGAACCTCCTACTTATTCATGTATCAGCAACAAATCTATGGAACAACAGAAGGACAATTTTGTTCTGTTGGACTGAGATATCAGGGATCTATTGATAGTCTGTAGTGATGACAGCAATCAGAGTCTCCAAGTTCTCTTGTGGAACTGGACTACAACTCTGTGCAGATGTTTTTACAATTCAGAAGTGCTTTTGCAAAGTGCTGTCTGCTGCCTTGCAGCTGATTCTAGAGAGGCCGTCCTGAGGCTGAGGATTCCCTAGTTCAGCTGCTGATACTCTTCAGTAGCATTCAACTTGACTGGTTGTGCTGCTGGAATCTGCTTGACAGGATAAGGCAGATAATCTAGAATTATATTATGCAGCATCATTGTTTCAGTACTCTGCTGTGATATTTTGAGAGTACAGCCAAAACATTCTTAGCTATTTGTCTCCTCATGTAGTTATTCCTGTAGGACCCATAGTGTTTTATCAGCATCTCTGAGGTCCTGATTTACTGTTGTTGCTAGGTTTGGCTTTGTTTTTCATTGGCCTTGGGTTTTTTTTCCTCCTGGGCCATTAAGCTGTCAGAATTACTGCCTTGCCTGTGGCAGCCCATTGGTTCTGTTTGACTAACTCATCTTCCTTTTTGGGAGGGGGGAGGGTGACAGTAGGGAAGGCAAGTTGTTCTCCCTCACAGTTGGCAGCTGTTTCACTGCTACAGAGTATCCAGCCTGAGAAATTCTGGAACTGCAACACCGAGGGTAATTGGTTTGATTAGTGGAGCATTCACAGTTGATTTGAAAGAAATAATATAAAAAATCCTGATGCTTCCTCTCTGCTGGAGATGAAAGATTCAGATTCCCTCTGAGATCTTGCCATGACAAGTCCTCATATGAGGTTACAGCAACATTCATTCTGCAGTCTTTCTCTTCAGACTTGATGAGTTAGTTCAAAATTTTTGCCAGTAGGAGCCATGCCCAAGCGTTTTAGATCATACGTTTCTTCTAATGACACTTGCAAAAATTTTAAGCATCCTTTTTTTGGTGGTGGTTTGTTTGTTTTCTTGAGAATTAGGTGTTTTTTCTCCTGTATTTATAGACTGGCAATATCAGTCCAATTTGTAAAAGTAGGCATTAAGAGCTGCTGAGGAACAAATGCAAACTTCTCTTTGGATGTGTATTTTCAAAACATAGTGTGCCTTAAAATTATTTTCTGATGATAGGATATTTATCGTCAGACTAGCATGAGTTGGCCAGAGGAGTCAAATCCTATTCTCCACTCAGTATAAAAAGAACAATGGGGCTAGTTGTTGTCTTATCAGTGGGAAGTGGTTGTTTAATGAGGCAGAATTCTTGGAAGAGGCTTTTTGCTGATCAGAAATTGTGGATTCTTCTTAGGGGGCAGCTCCACCAGCAATGCTGTGAAAAGTGGACCCAGGTGAATGATGAAACTCAAGCTAAGATGGCCAGGATGGCTGCTGCTGCTGCTTGGGGTCTAGGTAAAGTATCCTCCTGTGCTGGGGTGTGACAGCCTATGAAGTGCAAGTACAGATAGTTTTAACTTACTTCAGAACTACAGAATACAGGAAACAGCAACATCAAGGAACTGCATTATTTACATTGGGAAATGAAGTAAGTGTCGTTCCATATTGAAGTCCTTTGGAAAATCTGCATTTACATCAAGTCTCCCCGTGTGGTCTCTAGTAACAGAGTGATCTGAGCAGGTGATCAGTTGCTTAAATGCTCCCTTTTGCTTGGCTTTACACTGAACAGAGCTCAGGTTGGAAATGAGATAAAAAGACTTTCTCAGATTTGTGGCAGACTCTTATTTACAAGAAGAACAGTATCTGTTGAGCATTTTAGAGGTTGTGTCTGCTGAGTAGACAATCTTAAGTGGAATAAATCTGTAGTGGTCCAAATGTCCATTTATGTTGATAGTGAGATATTTATTAGAGAAGCTTATGAATCACTTGCTCTCTGCCAGCCTTTGCTGAGAAAAATTCATCTTTTTCTTTGTATGGTACTAATTAATTCAAATGTTCTGGAAGTGTCAGAATTTTAATTTTTTCATCACAAAGAATGAAAGAACCTTTTCCACAAGGATAACAATTTGTCTAGAAGAAAAATGCATATGTTTTTCTTGTCTGTAGCTATGTGTGTGTTTATATATGTAACAGTGTCCCTGACAAAGATAAGCTGTCGGAGAGCTGACTTAAATGCAGAAGTACCAGACAGCACTCAGGCCTAGGCACTGATGTCTAAGCACGACATCATAGTTCTGTTCTGTTCTCACATTGCAGAGAAGGCCGTTGCATTACTGAAGATATCTGTGTCTCTGCAGGTCAGTGGGACAGCATGGAAGAATATACCTGCATGATCCCCAGGGATACCCATGATGGTGCTTTCTACAGGGCTGTACTGGCACTACATCAGGACCTTTTCTCACTGGCTCAGCAAGTAATTATCTTCCTTGTTGGTATCCCAAAACCTGGTTAAAGATGTTCTAGACTACAGAGTTTAATAGAAAAACAGTCTGTTTTAAAGAGGTTGACTATAACCTATGAATTGCCCAATAATGTTTTTTCCATGGATATATTAGACCTGGGTGATAGATCTTACCTTGTATTTCCAGAAACATAGCAGTGAATGTATGTACAGATGGTAGTGGTCCAGTGCTGTAGAACATAAGAATGCCTTAGTCTTTTTTGGTTTTTTTTTACTTCTGTGCCTCTTTTCTAGACAGGCAGGGCACAAGGATTATGTCAGCAGAGGTTCCATTCTACAAGGCACTGATTGTGAATTGCCAGGAATGCCTGAGACACCTGTAAGGTTCCTAATGGATTTTTTGTGCACTTCTTTCTCTTACAGCTGTTTCGGTGAAGTGCTCATATGTATCATGTACAATAACTGTAATTTTTCTGGTAGCATTGATAAATCTTAAATCTTAGGTTGAGATACCAAGACAAGGAATGAGTCTATTAAACAGAGCTGTATTGATAATGCTTGTTTGTCACAGAGATTTGCAGAGCGACTCTGTACATGTGAAACGTGTTGTTTACTTTCCAAGGAAGCTCAAGTCCCATTTCTCAGAATTCTGTGCTGGCTTGCCAACTTAGATAAAGGAGTAATTCAATCTGTGCTGTCAAAACCCGTACATAAATTTTTGGGTGATGTGCACAGTAAAATTAACCAGGCATTCAAAAGAGTAGAGTTTGTGATTAACCTTTAACATTTTGAACAGGAAAAGCTATAGGTGAGAGATTATATAATGACTAGAACTAGAGCAGGATTTATTTCATGCTTGAAGAGCCTGTCTTAGTTTGAGGATGAGACATGGAATTTGCTGTCCTGTAAAATTCATAAAATCCTGTTGGGTTATGTAAAACAACAAAAGCTATTTTCTTTCATTGTATGGTATCAAGAGGCTCATTTCTTGAGGCTCCTTTTTGTAACCAACTCTCATGCACTAAAATGTGAACTTTTCCTCTACAAGTGTTGTTTATGATGATCTCTACAATGACAGTAGGATTAGAAATACTGCAAACTTTGATTTTGTAGGAAGACAAACTTCAAACTGTGCAGGTGATGAATGAAGCTCCCTTGTGTTCCAGTTTGGCCAAATTTAGAAATATATCCTCTGAGAGAAGGCAGGTCACCACCCCTCCCCCACCAGGTTCAGGGAAAATAAATTTTCCTCAAAGGAAAGTGAAAGAGATAAAAACTATTTATTTAGCAAACACACGGGAAAAGGATAATAATGCTAAATAATAAAATCTCTCGCTGTGGAGAAAAAAACCTGGGAAAGTGTTAAAGTCCTCCCTTTGGTCTCCTCAGAGCTGGGGCTTGGCCCAGGGCCAGGCCCTCTGCACTTGGTGGAAAGTCCTCCTGATGTGTTCTAATATTGAGCAGTCCAGTGGAAAAGGGAGAAAATCCGAAATTCCAGGGAAGGGAAAAAAATCCAACTCTCAGTCTCTCTTTGGAGAAAAAGAAGCTGAACCACTGGCCAAAAAACTGACTCGGGAAACAGCAAGCCGGGTGCTTCCTCCCTCGCCTGCCGCAGCTGGGCAAAAGTTGCTATCTCTGTGTGACCTTGAACAAGCTGCAAACTGCTTTGAAAAAGTTTTGCTCAGTTTTTCCTTCCCCCTCTCAGGCTCAATTTAGAGGCATAGAAAGGCATAAAGTTAATTTCTGGGCATACGGCAGTGATATGGGATACACATCATAAAGTCACCCCAAGACACCTTGACTCCCCCTATATATGCCCTGGACACTGTTTTCCTGTCAAATCTTTCTGTTGATAAGATCCTTTCCTAGTTCTTGTTCGAGAGTTGGAACAATGCCAGCTTTGTCCATGAGATGAAACAGCTGAACAGCAGTGTCAACAGTTGACTCTAGATGAAACACACTACCTTTGCCCCAATATTTTGTTCTGTTTCAGTGCATCGACAAAGCCAGAGACCTGCTGGATGCTGAGCTGACTGCCATGGCAGGAGAGAGTTACAGTCGAGCCTACGGGGTAAGTGTAGCGCTCAGACTTCATTCCCTTCATTGCTGCTTCAGACCGTCTCTAAAATGTGCATAAAACTTCAGAGTGGTGCTTGTCTCAAGACCTATGTACGCCCACAAGCTAAATGGCTTTTGTCAGACAAGACATACAGCTTTGCAGGAGCAGCTTTGGGACAAACTAAAAGTGAAGTGAGCTCTACCCCCTCAAAAGAAATAAAAATTGACATTTAGGGAGTTTGAATCAGCAGGTCGTCTAGGTACCAATATATAGCAGTTGGTCCTTTATCTGTTGGGCAGCCTATGTATTTTAAGATTTTGATGCCAAAACACTGTTCCTTAATTATAGATTTGTTCTGTAGTGATTGGGATGGAATGTGAATTTTTCCTTCAGGCTATGGTATCCTGCCAGATGCTGTCAGAGCTGGAAGAGGTTATCCAGTATAAACTTGTACCAGAACGCCGTGAGATCATCCGCCAGATCTGGTGGGAAAGACTGCAGGTACATCCATGTAAAGGTCAAGGATGGAGATGCCAATGGGCTGGAATGAAGAGCTTCCTTTTAAATCAGTGTGGTGGCTCAGTAAATCCTTCCATGTCTCTCTCCATCCCAGTAACATCCACACTCACATGGCTGCATGCTCCATCTCCTTTGTGCTTTTCCTGGTTGTCTGGGGTTTTGGTTTGGGCTTTTTTTTTTTTTTCAGGTTAATGTTCCTGAGGTCCTGATATGACACTTTAAAAGGGTGAACTAAGCCTTGAAATAGATGTATACAGAAGAGAGACACTAGTAACATCTCCAAGGCTGCTTATCTCAATAGTGGATTACATCTGGAAATACTGGTTTGGATCAGGCTAGTTTGAACTTTTTACCTGGCTGGCTGCATTTTAAGAAGTGAATTCTCTCCAAATTCTGGAAAACTGGTCAGAGAATTCACATGCTTGTAAAATAAAAGATTATTCTGTTCCTTTTGGGCGTCTTACAAGAACATTTCCAGCTGATTTGTTACACCTAGGGACATGGCTTAGTGGTGCAGTGGCAGTGTTAGGTTTCTGGTTGGATTTGATAATCGTAAAGATGTTTTCCAATTTAAATGATGCTATGATTAACCTTGACCTTTCAGAAGAGACCTTTAGCAATGTTGATTTTCCTGTATTGAAAGAGAAGTTTGTGCCTTTCTTACTCTAGACATCAAAAATCCAAAGTACCTCTGAAAATTTAAATCAGACAAATATTTGACACTATTTCCTTATAAGAGGCGTCCCTACAGTGAAAGTGAATATCCTCAGATGCAGTAGTACATACAGGAATACTGTTCAAAGAGGTGATTTCTGCAAGAGAAGGGGGTAAAAGACGAAAAGGGCGTAACTAAGGTAAAATGCTGCCTGGAGGAAGAACTTTTGTGCAGAGTTCTTCACTGGGACTGCTATAATCTGCCGCCTTATGAAAGCCTGCTGTGTACTTTTTAGCTGTTTGGGAAACTGTGACAAAGCTTTTAGTCTCCAATCTGCATTCCTGTCTGGAAAAGCTCAGGCCCAGTCCACTGGGGTAGAAAGATGAAGTGGCAGGAAGTGTAATGTCTGAATACAGCTTTTTATAGTCCTGAAAGCAGTACATACAGTTCTTTAACGTTTTATAGCTGGTTTTTAATAATTTTTTAAATGCCTATTGGAAGAAGTTTATTTGGGTGTTAGAAAACAAGCTTTGCCTTCCCAGCCCTCAACTTGGGGGAAGAAGGGAAAGAATAACTTCTTTGGTGCTAAGGTCCTTGCTGCCACTGGAAAATCTCTTATTTACCTCAAAACTAAGTAGTTGCTGGCTGAATAGAAACTTTGGAACATCACTGTTACCCTGTACTTGGCCACTATATAAAGCACCATGGATTTGGTTGCTATGGTCCCTTCCACAATTCTACTTCTCTGTAGCGTCCTTGAATGTTTGAAATACAGACTCATCCTGCTCTGACAGTGTTGTGCCTCTCCCATCAGACAGACAAGAACCAAACAATGCTTTCACAAGCAGCACAGCAGTTGAAGCTGCAGTTTCTGGCAGAAAACCAGTTTAGAGGTGCCAGCCTCCAAAAGCAATACATGCAAGGAAAAGGGCAGTAACAAAAATATCTTTGCAACCATTTGGTTTTCTACCATTTCCATGTTGATATTTAAACCAAAAATAGGTTGAGAAGGTACTTTGGAAGGCACTTTGACTCACTGTGGAATTGTACTAAGAGCTTTCTTGATTTTTGGATGCATTTCAGCTTTAGGAGCTTTTCTCCTTTTTCCATTAGAGGATATCGTTAGACTGCAAGCAGTGAGCTGCTTGCAGATTGTGAGAGTTAGGGACTGAACCTTCTTCATGCACTGCAGTGTTAAAGAAATAGACAGTTCCTTAAGACACGGTCTTTAGCTGCACCAAGGGAAGTTTAGGTTAGACTTTAGAAAAAAATTCTTCTCTGAAAGAGTGATTGTGTGCTGGAATTGTCTGCCAGGGAGGTGGTGGAGTCACCATCCCTGGGCATGTTTAAAAAAAGACTGGACGTGGCACTCAGAGTCATGGTTTAGTTGATGAGGAGGTGTTAGATCATAGGTTGGACTAGATGATCTTAAAGGTCTTTTCCAACCTAGTTCATTCTGTGATTCTGTGTGATTCTGTAATGTCAGTCTGCTGTGAATTATGGGCACAGAACTCTCTCTCTTGATGGAAGTCCCTTCAGATTCTGAATCAAGGCTCTGTGCAGTACACTGGAGACCAAACACTAGTAAGTTCTCCCTTCTTTTTCCTCTCAGGGCTGTCAGCGAATCGTGGAAGACTGGCAAAGAATATTGATGGTCCGATCTCTTGTTGTGAATCCTCATGAGGACATGAGAACTTGGCTCAAGTATGCCAGCTTGTGTGGCAAGAGTGGGAGGCTGGTGAGCATTGTCAGGCTCTGTCCTCTTCAGCAAGTTTTCGGACAATTTGCTTTGCTGTGCTGCTTCAACCTTGAGCATTCCTAAATGCTTTCATTGCCCAGGTGGTATGGGCTCTCCTCTGAGGAAGAAACTAGTCAGAAATTGTTGAAATGCTAAAATTGTAACCAGCATAGAGTTCATGCTTGTACCCAAGGTTATTTTTGTGGGACTGGTATTATACATGAGAACCCCTGAGCCAATTTTTTTATTGCATGCTATAACTGTAAGTTTTTATGCAGCACTGGAGATTATTATAATAGCTCTCTCTGCTAGAGCATCTAGAATGTGATGTTACTGTTAAACATTAGAGTTCTATTTTAACAGTCACCACAAAATTTATTGCCAAATACTTTTAAACAGAGACTTTACACTTTCTACTGGTTTCTGAAATGAGAATCTAATGCTCTGATCCAAAGGAAGACATAAGGTTTATCATGTGGTATTCTTATGAGTCCAGGGAGTCTGCTGTGTCTGTGTTGTATCTGGAGGGTCAGATGTACTTTTTTAGTGTTGGGCAATTCTGAAGCAATATGAGCTGGAGGTAACAATGAGCTTGTTTAAACCTGCTTTTTGTCTTTGCCACTTTCTCCAGGCTTTGGCCCATAAGACTCTTGTCCTGCTCTTGGGAGTAGATCCATCTCGACAGCTGGATCACCCACTGCCAACAGTCCATCCCCAAGTGACTTACGCGTACATGAAGCACATGTGGAAGAGCGCCCGTAAGGTACAGGAGAACACAGCACTCTGTTTCACTGCTCAGGTTTTGTGAAATGCCATACACAATAGCTCTTCATGTTCCCCACAGAACAAAGGCAAGGCTGGAGATTTTACTTTTGCTCCCCTAAAAGAGAGTAACTAATTCCTTTCCTTATTGTTATTCAGATTGTAAGCTGGTTTTTTCCTTTAAAACTCTGTAAGGCAGAGAAAACCTGGCCCTAATTTTATTTCATACATAGAAAGAGTATTTTTGCTAAACCAGTAGCTGGTACCCAAAGGATGTAGCCAAGATTAATGGTCAGTAGTAGCTCTTTTGTCCTGTGTAGGTTTGGTACTTTATTTTTCATCCACTGTTCTGATTGCCAAGTCTCTACACTGTACCTGTGGTCAGGGTTACATGCTGAAAGAGGGAAGTAAAGGGGGGGTTATTACCAGTTTGAAAAGTGTCCTGAACAGTTTGCACTTAGTTGCTGAGCAGAACTGATTTTTACTAAAGAGATTATTGGAAATTTCTAACTGAAAGAACTGGAAAGTACAGGGGCTTCTGTCATGGGAACAATTTGGCTCCAGAGAGCCCAGGGTGAATGTTTTTGACATTGCAGCACAGGGAGAATTTACATAATCAAATCCAATAAGCTTCAGACTGGATAAGTTATCTTTTTTTTAATGTACATTAAAGCCTCCATTTATCCTCATGTTCTGCCACGTATTTTTTATTTTTTCTGCCTTTGGGATTGCCAGCACTGGAGCAGAGCCATTGCTGTGGGAACATTGCCATGACCTAACTATTCTTTATTTGAATTAAAAAGGCAAGAGGAGCTGTTGCTGAGGCCCAGTTCTGTTGGCTCTGTAAAACAGTGAAATTGCCTCTTACCTTCTTCAGTAAATGACCCCAGAAGTATGTGGGGTCTTTGCCTGCCTCTGTGAGGGAAACCGTGTTTTGCAGTGTTTGACTTGTGATTAAGAAATAGATGGACATGGTGCAGGACACTGATGCAGTTGTGGAAAGCAGAATGAGAGAAGGCACAAAGATTAAGGGGCTGGGAGAACATGTCTAAAATTAACTGATGCAAGAATAGGTGGAGTCCATGAAAATGGGGGAAAACTGATACCAAAATAGATAAATAATACATAGTTACACCTGGTGATGTGTGTAGTTTTATGTAACTGTGTGTGTTCACTTCATTTGATATCCTAAGTAATAAGCTGCTGATGTAGGCTGGTATGGTGGGAAATGACCATTTTTTCTAGCTGAGCAGTTCAAGGTTCCTCTGTTGGTCTAAAATGTTTTCAGACTGCCATCTTGGCACTTGCCAAATCCAGCAGGAAAAAAGATGGCATCTAGAAGGAAACCAACCACACAGCACTTGCAGAGCTCCACGACAGTCTTTTCTCAAACAACAGATAAAAATGGATAAGTAAACCCTATTACATTTCTTCTAACAAGGACCTTTGCCAGCAGCTGTGTTCTAAGCCATATCCCATAAAAAGGCTGCATAAAAACTTAGGAATTCAGTTGTTCTGGAAGACTTACTGCTTTCAGTCTTAAGTGCTCCATGTGTCAGTTTTTGGCGATCCGTTTTCAGTATTAATGGAAACTGAAGAACAGATTGTTGCGTGTATTTAGATATGAGAGGGGCACATAATAAAAAGATAACATTCTGCGCTGATACTGTTTGGCAATATATTTTCTCTATTTTTAATGGATGTCTAGCATCACTATTTATAAGATTGTTATCCCCCCCCGCCCCGTCCCTTCTATCTAGGTTACCAGCTGTGGAATACACCACCACGTTAATGTTAAGAGTATGAGCCTTTCTTTTTTTTTCACCCTGGGCTAATACCCTTTTTCCTCACCACGGAGTTGTGCACGCTGACATTTGAAAGGGATAGATGAGGCATTTGAGCTCAGGTGGTTCGTATCTCTAACATAGCTCATTCCTATAGATTCGCAAAAGTAAATTAGGCTTCTAACAGCATATTCTGCAGTTCCTAACCTGAAATTACCTTGCAGATTGCAGGAGCTTTAGTCTTAGTTCTTTCCAGTGAAGTGTGCATACTTTTTTCTTAAATCTTTAATTTTGGGTTTTCCTACCCCAGAATTCTTTCCAAGGAATTTTAAAAATATTTTTTCCCTCAGAATTTGGTAGTGCAAGTTGCTTTAGCACTACTGCCCTATGTATTCTGGCAAAGGAGCAATGCACATTTGTACTTCTTCAATAACCTTAGGAGAAATCTAGACTTCAATTTGTTGAAGCAACTCAAACGTTAATTGTTTCTGTGACCCAGCCCACTGTGGGTCTGGGGCAGCATGATGCCAATCAATCCCAGCCCATCCCCTGGATCGAGTTTCCTGAAGAGGCAGACTCAGAGGGTGGGTCGATGGGCGGCTCAGAAGCCTAAGCCACACCCCCCCCAGGCGGTGCCCGGGTACAAGCCACCTCCCCTGGTCTGGGAAAATTCTCGGTTACTCGGTTGTTCATTGGTTCTTTGTTATAACTCCCGCCTCTCGGTTTCCCTCAGTGGTTCTTGTTAAATTGTATCCTCCCCCTGGCTTGTAACTCATTGGTTGTTTTCCCCTTTCACTGCGGGTTTTCAAGCTCTCGATAAAACTGAGGACAAGCCTTGGGAGAGCATCCCATCGCCTTCCATCCCTTCCGAGCTTGTTCAGGTTGCGAAACTTCTAACAATAAACCTGTTAGGCGTCAGACCAGAACAGCCTCTCTCTTCCTTTGTCTCCGAGCTAACGTGAGCCGATATCATCGGCTTCTGCCGTGTCTCCCTCTGCAAAGATGCCAGCTAGCTAGCTCAGTCAGCAGCACTTTTTCTGATGCCGAAGTCGCTTCAGCGACACACAGAACGCAGCTGGACCCTCTCTGACCTGGGCACACCAGAGCTCGTGCCACGAGCACAAGTACTGCGTTAGTTAACATCCCATGGTGTGTACTTCAAGCCTAGCCAAAGCCGGAAGGTTAGGAGGAAAGATCAGGAAGCTGCAGGTTTTCCTTCAGGCATTATTTTCTCGAATTGTCTTTTTTTTATTGTCTGGCCATAGCATATTATAGGTAGGCTTCTCTGGATTTGTGATCCTGTCTGTTTGGTATTGTCCTGGTCAGATACAGTTTCTAACCTATAAACATTCGATTGTTGGAATTGCCAGACTTAGTTCGTGCTCAGCTGCAAACGAGATACCTCTGTATCTGTACTAGAATCTCGCACTGCGTGGGCAGTAACAGAACATTTTCTGCTGTTGAAGTTTTCTCCCTGTACATGTGACCTTGTTGCTTTGGCAGAGTTGAGTTCTTGCACATCAGAGCATGGTGTTAACTTCTGTTATGGTCAGTCATACCTTTGACTATCTGTCTGTATGACAATGAAGGTGTGCCTGGCGTTGGAAGGATGCAATTATTTGTTCCTCAGTTTAGCCATTTCAGAGACGACAATCTCTAACCTCTTCATTTATTTGGACATATTCAAAGTGTAAAGTGACTTTAGAGGGATGTCAATGGCTGAAAAGCTTTGAAAGAAAACCATAGATTTTTATTTCAGTGAAAACTCATTTCCTCATTGTCTTTCTCCCTTGAGAAGTTGTATTTAAGCCCTGTGGTCCTCACTGCCTCCATTATCCCTTTGCAGATCGACGCGTTCCAGCACATGCAGCATTTTGTGCAGACCATGCAGCAGCAGGCCCAGCATGCCATCGCCACCGAGGACCAGCAGCACAAGCAGGAGCTCCATAAGCTCATGGCACGGTCAGCACAGGGTCCTGGGGCACCCTTTAGCTCTAGACTGAAACCGAAGGCTTTCCTGAGGTGCAGGGTCCCTGCAGGTGACACATTTCAGACAAAGCTCATGCTTTGATTAAAAAAACAGGGGATTTCTCATTTAGCTGCTTTGGTATTACGTTCTTATCTACCATGTAATGTTCAGTAGATGTTACTGGCACACATCAGCCTAAACAAGCTTGTATTTGTTGCTGGTGGCTAGTTGTATTTTTCCAGCACTGTGGCTCACTGGCAGAAGGCAGAGCACTCAGCATGGCTGTTTCTTTGCTTTTCAGGAGATGCAGTCACTAGGAAAGAAACACTTCCCACACACCTGGCACATCTGTATTAGGTACACAGGCTGCCAAGCAGAACAGCAGTGCTTTGGGCAGTAGGTGCTCAGCATGTGATGGTCTCTTATAATATTGTTGCATTAAAAACCCTTTCTCCATTTTTCTCTGTGGATCTGTAGGTGCCAGATCTGTTTTTTTCTGTTTAAATTAAAATTTGCATAGTGCTTTCTATTGAAGGTTTGCTTTTTTTGAAGGGAGGCATGCACTCAATTTGCTTTTATTGGGAGGGGAACTTGGTAACACCATTGTCTTATTTTTTCAGAGACTATCATGGAAAACAAATTAGTGATGATTTGCATACAATCTTTGTCTTGCACAACGCTTTCTGGAAAACTCAAAGTACAGAAAAGACAGCCATGTAACTGTGGCATTTAAAGTCTGCTGAGGGAGCAAAGTATTAAGTTTTGCACAAACCTTGACAACCCCACCCTGCTGCAGTAAAAATACGTTGTTTTTCCTTTCCTCTAGGAGGCAATGACTTAATGGGGTTCTGGCTGGGGGAAGAACAGTTCCTCTGTGTTTCCATTGTCTGTCTGTCAGTGTTCTCCCCAAAAGGCTCATTCATATGGTGCTCAGTGCAGCTCATCACCACGTGTGTATGCATTTTATCAGCAGAGACTGATGAAGTCTTTCAATGTTGCTGTTACATCTTCTTACATTTATTTTATAACTCTTACAGATGAGGAAAAAAGTTTGATCCCCACCTTTCCTCTTAAATTAAAGCTTCAACTAGTTAATTCCACACTACAAGCAAGATGGAGATATTTTGAACCTTGCATCCAGCCTGCAGGAGAAGCTTCCTGACTGGATTCACCACATGGAATGTCTTTTAGATCCAGATAACAAGTTTGCCTTTTAGTCCAGAGGTTTTGTTTTCATTTTAGGTTTTGAATCAATAATCCCTTTGCTTAACCAGGTGTTTCCTGAAATTGGGTGAGTGGCAGCTGAACCTGCAAGGCATCAACGAGAGCACCATCCCCAAAGTCTTGCAATACTACAGTGCTGCAACGGAGCATGATCGCAACTGGTACAAGGTCATTACAGAAAAGTTGCCAGATAAATTTGATCAAATCCCATACTACAGGAAAGGAATATGTTAATTGGAAGATCTCCTATAACTGTCTGCCTTGTTACTGCCAGTAGGATTAAAAAAAAAACAAAACAGAACCAAAAAACAGAGAAAGTGGCCCGAGGCAACCATGAGATTCTTGTTTAGAATTTTATCTGGTTGGTAAAACTAGGCCACAGTTCAGTTTCTGTTCTTGCTTTTGAGACTCTCTCCTGTCAGTTAGCAATGAAGGAGAAAGAAAATGGAGAAATTTAACTTGTTCTCAGTCAGTAAACTTGAACAAGGAAAGTAGCCCTGTTAATTCTCCAAAGAGCCCTTGATTTCAGGGTTGTGATATTTCAATTAATATTTGGTGCCAGATTTTCTCTGGGGCAGCCATCTCCTGCATTTTTTCCCATTACACATCCCCAAGTCCTAACATACTAATTTTCATTTTAGCCTTTGAAAAATTAAGGTATATGCAAACATAATTTAATTTTTGGTACCAAGCTCATTTGCTTTAATATTCAACAGGGAGTTCCTGGCCAAGAACTCAACATGATGTTATTTAAGATAATAAGACAGTTCAAATTACAAGCAATTAGAGAAATCAAAGCATTGTGTTGTCGGCAGGGTATTACTTACTGCTGTTGTTTGCAAACACAGAAAGGTTGGATTGTATCTAACAGTTAGAAAGTGCATGTTGCAGAAAGGAGTCATCTTCCTTCTGACTTCTGTTCTCTCCTGTTGGCAGGCCTGGCATGCCTGGGCAGTGATGAACTTTGAAGCAGTGCTTCACTATAAACATCAAAACCAAGCCAGAGATGAGAAGAAGAAACTCCGTCACGCGAGCGGAGCCAGTGTCACCAGTGCTAACGCTGAGGGCAGCAACAGTGAGAGCGATGCAGAGAGCACTGAGAACAGCCCCATCCCATCCCCAGTGCAGAAAAAAGTCACTGAGGTAACCTCCTTCCTCCCTCTTCATGTTGAGAGATTGGTACTTACTGCTTAAACACAGGAAAATTTTATGGGCTAAATTAATGCAAATGATTATTAGCTGTGGCCTAAAGCAGAGGCTGAGGTGGCTGTCATAGGTGATACAGTGCATTAACAAGTACTGCTACTTAAGCCCTTCACAGAAGACTGTGAGGAATCTCTTTCATTTACCAGTTATAGTAAGGTGGTTGTTTTTAGGCTGCTTTGCTGTCCATAGCTTTGCAAACAAACTGAAGTATAAAACCATTTCACAGCGTTTACCCTGCCAGGCTGAAAGACCTTTGTGTAGTCAAGCAAAACATTAAATCCTAGGAGCAACATGTCCTAATGAAGAGTATGAGCAGACGTCAGCTACAATGGGGATTACATCTATATTTCCACATATTTCTTCCTCTTTCCCCTTCTTGAGTTTAGGATTCATGTGGGCTGATGTGCTTGCATAGAACTAATGCAGCAATTTTCATTCCAAAAGGATTTATCCAAGACCCTCTTGATGTACACAGTCCCTGCTGTCCAGGGTTTCTTTCGATCCATCTCTCTGTCTCGAGGAAACAACCTACAAGACACTCTAAGGTACATAATAAAGCACATAGTAAATGAAATCCAGCTGACAAGAGCACATGGTTGCAGATTAGGTAGAACACATTTTTGCTATTTTTTGTTACGGTTGAGTTAAGTGAATGCTTCAGTCCAGGCTAATTTTTGTTAGATAGATTATCCCTGCTCTCTGAGGGTTCTGGGAAGAGAAGTTGCTTGTAAATGAGTTTTGGTTGGGGTTTTTTTTTGTTGTTTGTTTGGGGTTTTTTTTGGTGGGTTGTTTTTTTTTGGTTGGTTGGTGGTTTTTGCTTTGTTTTGGTTGTGTGTTCATTTGTTTGTTCCTAACAAAAGTATTTCTCTTTTTTAGAGTCCTTACTCTGTGGTTTGACTATGGTCACTGGCCTGATGTGAATGAGGCTTTGGTAGAAGGAGTCAAGGCGATCCAAATAGACACTTGGCTGCAGGTAAATAACACAAAGAGAAATCCCAGTTCTGGGGCTAGTTTGGGGATTTGCTGCATGATATCCTTGATGATCCTTAGCTAAATGATCCTCTGTAGGTGAGTGCTGAGAGCAGTGTGCAGTACAGTCTGTTACTGATTTAATAAGCATCTTGAACACAAAAATGAGAAATGTTTCTGTATTTATATGCAGATTAGTACATATTAATGAGAATGAAAATTCTTAAAGATGATGCGGATTTAGTGATGATCAAGTATAAAATACCACTGTCCTGCTCTGATGTAGTTCACAATCTGTTTCAGGATTGCCTTGTAGAATGACTCTTGTAATTAAATTATAAATACTTTATTTCCTATTTAAGCATTATACTTCAAGATGCAGCTTTCCATAGTAGGATCCTGTAACAGTTTTGCACAGAACACTTGTGATCTCACTGAGCTGTTGCACATTTCTGTTTGGAACCTTGTGTTACCCTCTGACCAACTCAAAAATGAGTGGCGGGCTTCCCTGTCCCCTTTAAAGGCTGTGAGGTCTCCAGGAGAGGGCAGAACATCTGGTGCAGTGAACACATGAGATGACAGGGGTGTTTATTTTCCTTATCCTTACTACTAAGGTTATCCCTCAGCTCATTGCCAGAATTGACACCCCTCGACCACTGGTAGGACGTCTCATTCATCAGCTGCTCACAGACATTGGTCGGTACCATCCCCAGGTAAGCATTAGCTTAGAGGAGGAATTTTCACAGGTGTCAGTTAAGGCCTTTCCTGTGTTCCATTTCACCACATCCAGATGCCTGCACAGGAAGTCAGAGCAAGTGATGACAGTGAGGCTGAGAACAATTTCTGTTGCTGCTGCTGCTTTCACCTCAGCACTGTTCATATAAAAATGGAAAGAGGTGAATGAGCCATGCAGCCTGGGAAGAACTCTTTGTCTAATGTAATTTAATGTCTACTGGGTAGTGCAAATCACCTTAAATGTCTTTAAGTAACTACTAAGAACCTACCTCACAGGTTTTATCTAAATTTCTTTCCACAGTGTGGAATATCACAAAATCCTAAAACCTGTTTTGTTCTTCTAGTTTGAAAGAGGCTCTCAATTTCATTCTGCTACTCAGTGGATTAAAGTCTTGAAAGCCTTTTGGATCAGAAGACTTCCAGTAGCAAATTCCTATCATCACTTTCCAGAAGCAAGCTTGCTTCCTCCTGTTTGTCCCTAAGGCTGCTGTTTATTGATGTTTTGCTAATTATTAAATTTATGTAGCTCTTCTGTGGGGTTCTAAAGTATTACTGATTGTTGTCCCTTGCAGGCTTTGATCTATCCTTTGACTGTGGCTTCTAAATCTACGACCACTGCTCGGCACAATGCTGCAAATAAGATCTTGAAAAACATGTGTGAGCACAGCAACACTCTGGTGCAGCAGGCAATGATGGTGAGTGCTCAGTATAGCATTAAGTGTGTTATGTTGGATGGATGGATGTCAGTTATAATAACACAAAATGACTATTCATTGTTGATTCTGTTCAAGTACAATTAATTTGGGGTATTTGCAACTGGTAGAAGTTACAGTATTAGTGTAATTTCCAGAGAATGCTTTATTTTAAAATAATTCTCACACTGAGAATTACTGAGTTTTCGTATTTCCTTATGAATAAATTTAGAGAAGAAATACATGAAAAGTGTTTGTTCCATAAAGAGGTGTTCCTGCTTAATGGAAAATAGAAACAAAACTTACTGAGCATAGCATGGAAAGAGTAATTTAATTAATTTGATAAAGATTTTTATGAATAAATGAAAAATAGTGCTTTCAGGGCAAGCTACACAAGCATATAAAAAATTTCAAAGGTAACAAATAAGGTGAGAAAAGCCTGGTCTGCAAGAAGCTTCTTGCAGAAAAAAATGTGCCATCACTGTGGTAGTTCTTGTGGCTCCCTCTGGCTGCCGGGAACAAATATCTCATAACATTAGAGAAGAAAGGAGTTTTGCATTTTTAAGTCAGGATGCAGTCCCAGGGATTTCTTTAGGCGTTTAATCTTTTTTTTCTCTCCTAAAACAGGTGAGTGAAGAGCTAATCCGTGTGGCCATCCTATGGCACGAGATGTGGCATGAAGGGTTGGAAGAAGCATCTCGTCTCTATTTTGGAGAAAGAAATGTAAAGGGAATGTTTGAGGTGCTGGAACCACTTCATGCAATGATGGAGCGTGGGCCTCAGACTTTAAAGGAGACATCCTTCAATCAGGTATCAGCAAACAGCCAAGAGGCTGTTCTTCAGGACAGCCACCTGCCCCAGCTGTGTTACAAGAACCTTTGCCATTTAACACAAAAAGTGAATCCCTTGGGATTCATTATGTTAGTTGCAGAGTTCATTATTGACATTTATCTTCACATCGGTGTCACTTTTGGTGACTATAAGGGGCCATGGTGGTCCAGATTGCCCTGGAGTCTTGTATTGGCAGGGTGCCTGATAGGGACTGGAAAACAATGACTGCTCTGCAGTTAATTATTCTGCTTTGCTCACAGTAAGCACTAGCACAGATAACAGAGAATTAACTGAGCTTGTGAGCCTACTGTTAAAGGGTGATTCTAAGCATTTAGTTGCCTCCTATAATGAAGTCTACTTGCGAGCAATGTTGTTTGATAAATTCAGTGCAGATCTTGGATCCAGGAATTTCTGGATCTTTAATTCTGATCTGCTATAAAAATGTGATATCAAGTATTTGTAGTGCAATTTGAAAAGAGACTCTGATGCTCTTTGTAGGTGTTAAGTGGTCTCCACCTGTTACACTACAGTCTGTTAAAATTCTTTCTTCTGTTGTTTTCCTCCCTAGGCCTATGGCAGAGATCTTATGGAAGCTCAAGAATGGTGCAGGAAGTACATGAAATCAGGAAATGTCAAAGACCTAACTCAGGCTTGGGATCTCTATTATCATGTGTTCAGACGTATCTCAAAGCAGCTGCCTCAGGTGAGGGGGGAGATTCAGTTCTTCTGTGGGTCTTACAGTGCAAGTTGTCAATACCAACCTTTGGTTTATGTTTTCTGGTTATTCAAAACATACTAATTCAGTATTCTGGAGATAACTGCATAGGGTTTGCTGCAAATTTGGTGTTCGTGCAGCACTTCCTGTAAGTACCTGAAGTATTGGTTACTGCCTCAACTGTTTTAGGTCCCTTGACAGCATGAACTCTTCAGGTGCTTCTTTGAGATTGAACTGAAATTCTAAGGGGGTGTATTTCTTTTGGTTTTGGTAGCTCACTTCTTTGGAACTACAGTATGTGTCACCAAAACTCTTAATGTGCCGGGATCTGGAATTGGCAGTGCCAGGAACATATGATCCCAACCAGCCCATCATACGGATTCAGTCCATCGCACCCTCACTGCAAGTCATCACCTCCAAGCAGCGGCCCAGGAAGTTGACATTAATGGGTAAGAGAGAGCAGTTTTCACTTAGCTATGCCAGTATTTAAACAGTTGTTGCTCTCAGGTCAAACTACATATTTACCTGGTAAAACCTCTCCAACCTTTCCTTTCAGGTGAGGTTTTTCTTAGTCAGTCTGACTGCCACACTTTCCAGTTTTTGGGTGCATGTGTATTTACTCTTGTCTGTTTGTTCAATGAGAATAAACTTTTGTGCACTAATTCTTTTGCAGGAAGCAATGGGCATGAGTTTGTATTCCTTCTGAAAGGTCATGAAGACCTTCGCCAAGATGAAAGAGTGATGCAGCTTTTTGGGTTGGTCAACACTCTGCTAGCAAATGACCCAACTTCTCTTCGTAAAAACCTCAGGTGTGTGCTCTGGGTAATCACTGAAAGTGTTTGTGCATATGTGACTCCTTATGTGGGTGCAGCTTCACAAGTAAACCTTGGCAGAAGCAGTTGGTTTGTGAAGAAATGGCAAATCTTGGAACTAAGTTAATTAAAAAGAAAAACAGCATTCATAGAATTCAAACACGGAGGAAATGTATCTGAGGGGATTGTTTGTTTCATTTAATTGAAGTCCTATCTTGTAAATTGTTACGGTCTTTGAAGCAACGCCTATTTCAAGACACCTTGAGCACTGCCTTAGGAGCCTGAGAATGGGTTTTTGCCGAGGATTTTTTATTATAGTCACTAAATAGCTTGGCGAAGAGTCACTGAGTGCAATTCTGCAGAGCGTCTATCAAGCAAGAACACATCAAATATCATGTGCAAATAACAGATCATCGTAGGTGACTAACATGTACCTTCTGAAAGCAGCCTTTCAGTGAAAACCACATAAACTTTGAGCTTGTCTGTAGATTATCTGGCAACAATCTGTGCAAATGGATGTTTGAACTCTGTTTGAAAAGACAAGCAGAGCAACTATTGACAAGACAATTTGGACCAGAATCAGATTTAACAGTAGTTGTTTTAAGCATCTCAAAATCTAGTAATTCACAATAAACAACAATTCGAGCTGTGATTCTCCATTTCTCCTATAGCATCCAGAGATATGCTGTTATTCCACTGTCAACAAATTCAGGTTTAATTGGCTGGGTGCCCCACTGTGACACGCTGCACGCACTGATCCGAGACTACAGAGAGAAGAAAAAGATCCTGCTCAACATTGAGCATCGCATCATGCTGAGGGTAAGAGGCAAAGCTGGCAGAGGTTTTGGTACATTCTTTTAGGACACCAGTGTCTTAATGAAGGAAAATGGTGCAAGGCTTCTTCCTCTGTCTCTTTTCTGATTGTTAAAATAAATAAAAAATATTAGATAAGAGTTATAGCTTGCCATATGTTTATTTGTTTTTCCTTTCCAGTTGTAGCAGTGACCACGAGTTGTTGCCATCTGGTGACTGATATGTGTTTGGAATTTTGCATGATTGATGTGCCTCGTACAAGGCGCCATGCTGCTGGCATTGCAAACGTTGTGTCTAAGCAGCAGGGCCAAAATTAGACAGATGGGAGAAACTGAACACGACTAGAAAATTTGGAATTCCATGCCAAAAAGGAAAGTGTTTTCCAGCCCGGAAGACTTAGTTGGATAATGGTTCTTGAAAAATACTTACCTTTGCAGTTTTCTGGTTAAATAGGGCTGTGGGCTACTGACTTTGTGGATACTAAATCATTTGCTATCCCATTTAAAAAGAATTCTTCACTGTTGTATGATCATCTCACTGTGTTCAAAACATACTAGTCAGTCTACAAACAATTTAAGTATAAACTTGATATGAAATTAATTATGATTGTTGTGTTTCTCACAGTACAACCAGAGGCTACTGGAGGTGGCTTTTTAATTTGCTGAATGTCACTTCTGAATTACAGATGGCTCCAGACTATGACCACCTGACTCTGATGCAGAAAGTAGAAGTATTTGAACATGCTGTCAATAACACGGCTGGGGATGACCTTGCCAAGCTGCTGTGGTTGAAAAGTCCAAGCTCGGAGGTGAGTTCAACACAAGTACTGGCAAACATTAGTGTGTGTAATTATCTTCTCTGCAGAATGAGTGAGAGATGGAGTTTATTCATCCTAAACCCCAGCCAAATCACTGCAGAACACATATCCACACATGTGTCCCCACACGAGGGGCCTTACAAGGCTCAGAACACAGGTGAAGTGCAAAGCACAAGACTGGAGCTGTCAGTCTCCATATACTCTGCAGGGGAGAGAAAAGCAGAAGCCCCAGAATATATTCTCTTAATGACTTGGACATCTAATTCAAGGGCACTACTGAACCTAAGCATATCACAGTTCTGCTTTGTGCGAAATGCAAATGGTTAATGTATAAATTAAAATATAAACTGAAACATGCAACGTGCCTGCCTGGCTTTTTCTATTTTGTCTCCACTCGTAGGTATGGTTTGACAGAAGAACAAATTACACCCGTTCACTGGCTGTGATGTCAATGGTTGGGTACATTTTGGGCCTTGGGGACAGGTACGTAAAGCTATAAAGGTTTCTTTTATTTAAAAGCACAGACTGTGAAGGTCTATCAGTTCATTCCTTGGATCTGATCTTGTGATAACATCTTCCATTGTGGTTACTGCTGTGTTGTCGTGATACCATCTTTCAGGTCCTAATTGTGCTGCTGTTATTCTCAGCACTGCAGGTATGAGATGCAGTTTGTGTATCTTGAGTACAAATAAGGCTTTCTTTCTTTTTGAAATGAATACAGATGGAACTACATCAACGACCACAAGTTCTAATTTTGCCCTTTTACAGAATGGGAAATCTTTCTCCATCCATTTTATTAACAATATAACTTCCAAAATACTTTTGAAGACAATGTATATTAGATTTAAAATTTGTAATGCAAAAACAGCTGAACCCTTAAATGTTTTAGTAACAAGAGCTCTTATTTCTGAACTTAAAAGTCTCTAACATGAAATTATAAATCTTTGAAAATGGAATTAAAACAAAATTGGAAGATGTAAGCATGAATACAGCACTGTAGTTTTGCTTTTGGCTAGCCTGGATTGATTTTCTTCTCTGTTGGTGGTAAAACAATTTGTGCTACTTCAAGTGTAGCATAATGCATTACATTTTTCTATACTGAAAAAAATGAAAAAGCATAAAACAAGCAGAAATATTTATCCTAACTGAAAAACATTCATAAGCATTTGTATCCAAGAAATATACTGATAGTTCTGGTCCAGGAGGTTATTTATATTCCAAGGTGAGAAGATCTCTAACTCCTGAGAGGTAATTACAAAAGTAATGTGACAGATGTACTGTCAGGAAGGTCCTGTTCATCCTGAGACTGAAGAACTTGAACAAGCAAGCTATCACTGGCTGTCTTGTTCATGAAGATAAATATCTTTTCAGACTGGAGCTGCTGTGATTTACTTTGAGTTTTTGTAATGGTCTTGTCACCCATGGTCTGTTTTTTCTCCTACTCCTTCACTAAAGACACCCTTCCAATCTGATGTTAGACAGACTGAGTGGAAAGATCCTGCATATCGACTTTGGGGACTGTTTTGAGGTAAGTCTTTGTATTTCGACATGACATTTTTGGTAATATTTCACATTTTCCAGTGGAACAGAAATTAATCTATAAGCCAGGACAAACTGACCTTGGAGTCTGATCCTGGGCAAACCCTTTGGCTCTCTTTTTAGCTTCCCTTTACCTACAGGCAAGATGAAAATAATAGACACTTCATCTCAGAGGCATGTCTTGGTGATTAGCTGACTACTGGAACAAGCAAGCAGTGCTAACATCACTTCCATGAAATTTCTTGGAGCTATTTAAGCTGCTGATAGGCAGTCTGTGTTGCTGGGCACATGCTTGAGTTTTCCCTTTCTTAGCAAGTTAATCATCTGGCTTCTCCCAGTAATTTGTGAAAAATGAGGAACAAAGTTGTGACTTTATTTCCTATTTGGAATAAAATCTTCAGGACTGTAGCAAAAAGATCCCAGTACTTAATAAAGAGTAGGTTACCTATTAATTTACTTATTCTCCATCATCATGTGTTTAGGTTGCAATGACAAGAGAAAAGTTTCCTGAGAAGATTCCATTTAGATTAACAAGGATGCTGACAAATGCCATGGAGGTAAGCATCCCCTCTTTGATTTGGAGGGGACTGTTCCTAGGAAAAATGGCAACCATTTCTCAGTTTTTCCTGTATTTTTTGTTGTGGCTAAACTTTACCACTCCTTAAGAACCAGAGGTGTTAATATTTCAGTTTAATTTTCTGTGAGTTAAAATATCTCTGGTGATATTTGCAATACATTACAGTGGAAAGCAACCTTTTAGTTAGAAAATAAACTAGAAATTCCTCCTATTTCTTAGGCCTTCCTTAGTTTCCCCATTTCAAATAGCTGTTTATATCAGGCAGACACAGTCAGTTGCATGGTACTTCACAAAGATCATCTTCATGGAGAAAAGAGCTTCTTAGTTTGTAATTAACATCCGTCTTGTTCTCTTAACAAAGCATAGTGAACTCCAGTTCAAAACCACTTCCTGCTCCCTGAGTGTTGCGGTTGGAGTTGCAGAGTGAACAAAGCAGTGGTTGATTCACTTCTTTTTCTTCCAAAGGTGACAGGCCTTGATGGGAATTACAGAATCACCTGTCACACGGTGATGGAAGTGCTGCGTGAACACAAGGACAGTGTCATGGCTGTGCTGGAAGCCTTTGTGTACGATCCCTTATTGAATTGGAGATTGATGGACAGTAAGTGATTCTGATAAAATAGTGACAGCAAGAGAGTATTTATACAAGAAATCCAGAAGCCTGAAATCCATTGTGTTTTCTAACAATCTGATCAAGCTGTTAGTTTGCATGTGGTATTTCTGTGTGCACACGATTTTAGGGATTTTAATATGAAATTACAGCAGTGATCAGGAGATTGAAATTATTTTCAGGTGACATCAGATCTGGAGAAGGAGAAAGGCAGCCAAATCTGTATTGTTTGGGGACAAATTTGCTCTGAAACACTGAAACTCCAGTTCATGCTTTCCAATTCCTTGTTTTCTTGCAGCAAATACAAAGGGCAATAAGCGCTCGCGAACAAGAACAGACTCCTACTCAGCCAGTCAGTCAGTAGGTGAGTAGAAAAGATGGTAGACGTCACAAATACGCTTTTCAAATGAGCCGATTAACAGTCTTGCTAATGTTTCCAGAAGAATATTTCAGCTGCTTTTCAGCTTCACATTGATGCTTCTGTGTTTTTGTGGTTTTTTCAATAGAAATGTTGGACAGTGTGGAATTGGGTGAGACAGCCCATAAAAAAACTGGGACCACAGTGCCTGAATCCATCCATTCCTTCAGTAAGTTTCATTGTTGTTTCTATATTGATCCAGAAACTTAGATCAGAAAATTTCATCATGATCCAAATGCAATTATATGAGATGGGACAGATAGAGTCTCTTGTCAGCATAAATGAGGAATATAATTACCTGAGTTCTCAACTCCAACAAAAACGGTTGTATCTATAGAAAATGCATCTGGGTTTGCTCTCAAAATGGTATTTGGAAAGGGCACATCTAACCGCAGAATAAATGCTTTTGTTGTTCAGATGAAGTCCTAATTCTGTGTCCTATCTCTGTCTTTTAGTAGGAGATGGTCTGGTGAAGCCAGAAGCTCTAAATAAGAAGGCAATTCAGATCATCAACAGGGTTCGAGATAAGCTCACTGGTGAGCATGTAGTTATGTTTATATAAAAGAAACATAAAATCTGGTGGATCAGCACTATCCTTAGTGTTTGTATTTTGTGTTAATCCTTGAATTTAACATATTCTGATTAAGTGGACGAGGCCATTTTCCTGGTTTTATCCAAAACCTAAGTACTGTGCCTGCATTTAGATACAAATAAGTGTGATTTGAAAAGTACAGAGGTGTTTGTAACGACAAAGACTTAATATATTGCATGTCTTAGCTTGTTAGTGGAAGTTGAATTTCTGCTGTCCTGGCTTCATAGTTCGCAGCATTTAGTTGCAAACTTTTACACTTTTAAATGTTATAAGAAACTACTCCTGATCTGCCAGATAATGTACTTGAAGGGATTAGGACCAGGATTTGTGATTCCTTTCATGGTTTTTTTTCATCCTTTAATTTCCAAGGTCGAGACTTCTCTCATGATGAAACTCTTGATGTACCCACACAAGTAGAACTGCTCATTAAACAAGCAACTTCTCATGAGAACCTGTGCCAGTGCTACATTGGATGGTGAGTTTGTCACTCAGCTAACCTG
Organism: Corvus kubaryi; assembly: GCF_017639235.1. NCBI lineage: Eukaryota > Metazoa > Chordata > Aves > Passeriformes > Corvidae > Corvus > Corvus kubaryi. The sequence continues at coordinate 32,765 of NW_024582062.1, read as the reverse complement.
GCAAAACTGTTCTGGAATAGTCTGAGCAAGGAACTACTAAAGAGAACCTCACTTGTGTAGTTAGTTATTTATAGGAGCCTTACCACATACTGCATCTGCTCTGGTAGATTTTGGAAGCCCATGGCAATGCCATAGACAGTCCTCTAGGAAAGTTGCTGTTATAAGTAGTGACAGGGATTTTACATTTTAAGTGTTTGAAATAAGGAATGTGATGGTCAGTTACACTGAAGAACCAAACAAAGATGATTCAGTGTCATTTTGAGAGTTAGATAACTTAGAACTATGCTTAAGGAAGTAGATCTCTTTCCTGCTAATGTTTAAAAATTACAAAGATCACCTGGCAACTTTTCCTGTGCTAAAATGGTGCCTAGTCTGTATGGAATCTCACTCCTTCTCAGTGTTGCCTTTGTGAAACTACATGCAAGTCAACATTAATACAATATCTTTCTTTTCTTTAGGTGTCCTTTCTGGTAACAGAAGATTCCAGAGTATGCACAGCCTTTTATTCTGGAGGCTTTTTCACTCCAAACTTGCTCTTCTACAAACAGAAACTGAACGTTGGACTGAAATACAGCCTTTGTCAAATATTTTTAAATGTAAATGAAGAGAGTTATTGTATATTAAAAGTTGGTGTAAGCCAATGTATAGCTGCTGTTGGAAAAACAAGCTGTCTGAAACACAACACTTGATTTGGGTTTCCAGGACAGTGAAGACTGATTGTACCACAGATGTCTATGGTTCTACTTGGTCTTTGGGGAACTGGAGATCCATTGAAAATAACTATACGGGTTTTCACTTACTTTGCAATGTAACTAAATAACTTGCAGATTAATTATTGCCCTGGTCATTCCTGTTGATGTGGGTGCAGTAAGCTCAATGCGCTTGTGCAGGAGGCTTCATTTAGGTTTGGGGGGAGCTGCATAACTGGAAAGAAAGAGAAGTAGAATTTTACCATTGTTTCCTCCTGTACTTTGTTTTCAAACTTGATTCTTGCCTCAAAATTGGAAATTGTCTGTCTGCTCATTACACTAGTTCAGGATTTGCGTTTCTGACTAGATCAGGGTTTTGACCACGTCCAAGATTTGAAAACCTTGAGCTGAGCAAAGTCAGGTTGCCTCTGTGCCACCGATCACTCTGCAAACTGGATGTAGAGTACAAATAAATACCACTTGGGAGCTTCCTGCAGTGTCTGGGTTAAAAAGCAGTGTTGGGAAATAACTAGGGAAGGTTAGGGTTTGGCACAGGAGGCAGATGGGGGGTAGAACTGGTTGTAACTTGAAACAGAAAATAATGGTTATTAAACATGAGGTTGAAGATAAAGTTATGATTTATGAATGAAAAATGTTAAAAACAATGCACAAAATACAACAGAGTAGCCATGTTTAGATGCCATGTTGTATTTGAATATTTTTGTGCTAATAAATTACATCAAAATGTGAACAGTTTGGCTGTGTTCCTGTTTATTCCTAAGTCTTTACTAGGCAGGGACAGGGAAGCAGATTACAATTTTTTTTTTTTTTTTAAATTTTTTTTTTTTTTTTTTTTTTGAGTTTCCTGTTGCTATTGACTTGTCTTTTTGATCAGTTCAGGTTGTTGGCTTTATTTCCCTTCTGGTAAGAGCTGAATGAAGTCTGTCAGTTGTATAAAAAGACTGTGACCATACAACCCCTAAATTTTTGTTCCTAGTAGATGTGATGTCATCTCTGTGATAAGAACATCAGCTTCTTTGGGCTCAGGGTCACAGCCACAGTTCCAGGCACAGCATGGAGTGTCAAACACGGTTCCCTGGGCTTCCCCAGCTGCTTGTGCAAGCGCTGCACTCCAAAACTGGGAAATAGGGAGGTGGCAGTCACAAATTTGCGTATTTGCCCTAGCCCTTCTCTAGGCACTGGTGTGGCCATCAAGGAGACTGGGCACCACAATATAAGGAAGATTATTAAGCTGCTAGAGAGTGTCCAAAGGAGGAACATGAAGATGCTGAAGAGCCTGGAGGGGAAGAGGAGCCGCCGAGGGCACTTTGGTCTGTTCAGCCTGGAGGAGACTGAGGGGAAACTGATCGAAGTCTACAACTTCCCCCTCGAGGGGAAGAGGGAAGACAGGCACTGATCTTTGCTCTGTGGTGACCAGGGACAGGACCCCAGGAAATGGCTGGGATTGTGTCAGGGGAGTTTTAGGTTGGGTATCAGGAACAGGTTCTTTACCCAGAGGGTGGTCAGGCACTGAACCGGCTCCCCAGGGAATAGTCACGGCTCAAAGCTGCCAGAGCTCCAGGAGCATTAGGACAATGCTCTCAGGCATTGAGATGAGGCACAAGGTGGGATTGCTGGGGTGTCTGTGCAGGGCCAAGAGCTGGACTCGATGATCCACCCCTCTGGCTCCCCTCCCACTCAGGATCTTCTGTAATTCTATGGGTCCCACTGGTGGGTGTTAGTGGGGCGAAAAAGGCCGCGTCTGCGGCACTGAAGCCCAGCCAGGTGCCCGTCAGCGCTTCCCTCAGGGCCTGCTATCCCATACAGGGCTTGTCCTGCCCCGTGCTGCCGCTGGGGGCGAGTGCGGTCCCCGCTGTTCCTCTCCCCCCTTCCCGCCACCAGTGCTGCGTTCTCGCAACAGCGGCTGATTCTCGCGATAGCGCCGCGCATCAACATGGCGGCTGCGGCCCGTGAGGGGAGCCCGGCGGGGCGGGCGGGCAGCTCCGGGACGCCCGCGGACACTGGGGGAAGCAGCGCGATGTCAGCCCTGCCCGGCTTCGACAGCCCCGACGCCTTCGTTAAGGTGCGGTCGGAGAGGGGCGGGGGGAGCGGAGGAGGCACTACTGCTCCCGGCGTGCCGTGTGCGCTCGCGCCATGCCGGGAGCTGTAGTTCTGGCCCGCGGGGGCTACGTGGGGACCCCAGCCCGAGCGGGTGACACCCGTAGGGTGTCACCCAGTGCGAGAGGGAAGGTGTGGGCCGGGCCGGTGGGTGCGGGGGCCAGAGAGGGGTATCGGGGCCTGTTACCGGCCTAGGTCGAGCCCTGACCCTGTCAGCCACCGGGGCTTCCTGGGAATGCCAAGGAGTCGGGACCCTCGTGAGGGCCTGTCGCGATGGGAGTTGCTCCCGGCGTTATGAATCGCAGCCCCCGTGTGTTTTACCTATGCACGATGCTGCTTCCAGAGAGGGAATGGCTGCTAGTTCCCAAGTAGGAAGAGTTGTAGGGATTTGGGGTATTTTGTTTAAGTAATAAGGTAATTATCTGCATTCCTGCAGACTTAGAATTGTAGAATATTCTGAGTTGGAAGGCTCCCACAAGGATCATCGAGTCCAGCTCCTGGCCCTGCACAGACACCCCAGCAATCCCACCTTGTGCCTGAGGGCGTTGTCCTAATGCTCCTGGAGCTCTGGCAGCCTTGGGGCCATGACCATTCCCTGGGGAGCCTATTCAGTGCCTGACCACCCTCTGGGGGAAGAACCTTTTCCTGATATGCAACATAAACCTCCCCTGACACAACTTCAGGTCAAATCTGTAATTGTAGATTGAGTTATAAATCTAGCTTTTAGACTTTCATAATTTAAAGCTGTGTAAATGAGCTAATGTGAAGTTACTCCTGGTGAAATACCACACATTAGAACCACGCAGTTCCAAACAGCCAGGCAAAGTGCATTTCTGTCAAAGAGTATCATGGGTAAACAGGAACAAAATACTGACAAAATGCTGATAATGGAGTGTTCTTGCACAGTATGCTCTTGGCACAGTGGTGGCTGCAACAAAGGCATCTAATGGGCTCCCCCAGCCTGGCGACGAGTATGATTTCTACTGCAGCTTCCCTGGCTTCCGTGCATACTGCAACACGCAGGGTGACCGCCTGCTCCGCTGGTAAGGGCCCCTTTGCATCTCTGGGCTGTTGCTAATAGCTCTCAATCCAAACCAGAAGGTAGCCCCCTACTTTGGCAACTCCAAACTTGTCATGGGTGAAAAGGTGGTTTATTTTACACATCTGATTTTAGCTGCTTTTCTAGCACTTGGCAGCTGAAGTGACAAGCTTAAAGATGGCCTTTCATAATGATTGCCGTGAAGAGCTGTGCAGAGAGGAGCACCTGATACTGAACATGTTAGGCTGTCCATTTTAAAAATCGTGTTTGTGAGAAATTATTTCTAACACTTAATACTGTATAGGTGCTTTTTCTGTTCACTGCTCATGTGGTGGTATCTATAATATGATTTATTTTCGGACTTCGAAGTATAGAAAGTCAAAGAGAACTGGATGTTTTAGTGTTTAGATTGCCTGCTTTCAGATTGCTGACAGCTGTGCTGTTCTCTTGCAAGCATGAGCCAGGTGATGCAGTACCATGGCTGCCGGAGCCTCATGAAAGATTCCAGCAAAGTGACAGGGCTGGAAGATAAATTTGATATGCTGGTTGACTCCAATGATGTCATTCTTGAAAGAGTGGTAAGCAAATTATTTCTGGATATGGTTTTTATAAAGTGTTCAGTTGCCACAAGTTTTCTTTTTCATTGCAAGAACTTTAGTGGCAGTGCTTTCACAATTAGTCACTATTTCCTCAATCTGATGTATTCCCTTTTTATTTTAAAAACCCTTCCATATGCTAGGCCAGAGATCCCAGCAGCTAAGGCAGGTGGGCCAAAGGGAGGGAAGGTAATATGGGATGCATGAGGAAACTAAATACAGTTTGACATAAAATCCTCACAGCCTGAGAACATGTCTGTACATTTTAGAGTGCTTCTCTGAAGAAACTCTTCCCATCCCTGATATTCACCATACTCTTCCCATGTTTGTCTTGTGTTGTGCAGAATTTGGGGGAGATGACTATGGAGGTACCTACCTACACGACTTTCTTTACTCAGTCTGACTAGAGTGTCTGAGTGGGGTGATTTAACAGGTGTTTCACATTGTTTTTCTGGATTTTAGAGTATTTTATTGGATGAAGCATCAGGAGTGAACAGAAACCAGCAGCCAGTCCTGCCAGCCGGGTTACAGCCCCCACAGATGATCGTTTCCAGCTGGAACCGTAAGGTGAGGCCTTGAGCTTGGTTTGGCTGTGTTAGCTGAGCTGTTCTCCCTGCCATTGCACTACCAGTTCTCCAGTGGAGTTGAGTAGTTAAATGTTCTCTCATGTTTTTCACACATTCTAAGTAACTCTCTTTTTTACTTTCTCCTGTTCTGAAAATCTGATTCTGAAATCTATGTGCTTTCAAATGCCATTTCAGTTTCACATGCTCAACAGCCTTTCTTGTGCTTATGAATTCATGACCTTGAGTCCAAACACTTTCATTCCTCACTGAAAAAAAGTGACTCAGTTTTAAGTGTGGGGTATAACTCTTCCTCTGAATGTTAGATCAGAGTAAAAGAAACTCTGAATGTCTGATAAGTCATGTTGGTTTTACCTCTGATGTTTTAAATAGGCAGGAGAATTCCACAAGAGAACTCAGTTTGAAACGTTCCGACTGCTTCATGCCAAGAATATTTCTCGACCACAGCTTAAGTTTCATGAAAAGATTGACAATTCCAATACTCCCTTTGTACCTAAACTTTTTATCAAACCAAATGCTTTGAAGCCTTTGCCTGAAGGTAAGGGGTTTCTTTTTGTTGGGTAATTTGTTGTGAGTATTTGACACAAACCTGTCCTCACAGTCTAGAGGAGAAATCACTGACTGTAAAAACAAATAGCAGGAGATGTTGAATATTTGGGTGTACTGATCTTGGTGACACTGTTTTTTCCATATGTGTAATGTCAGGATAGGTCAGCAAACAGCATCTTCTTGCTGGTATACAGCAAATAATCTATTCCAAATAGATAATCTGCTGTTGCTTTTTACCACCTTGAACATACACGAGAGTCACTTCTGTATGAGAAGTCTTGACTAGTCTAGTTGGCTTTACAGATATTCTTTCAGATGAGTGAGCTGCACCAGCTGTGTGGAGAGACCTACCTTTGGTTTTGGTGCTTTATCAAAGCTGCTGGTCACACCCTGTCTCAGTAACACATTCTGCTGCTGCCAGTTCATCTGTATTCTGCACTGATGCAGTTGTACTTTCAGAAACTGGGAATGATTGAAAAATTTTTCTAAAGATTTTTCAATTTGTATCCAAGCTTTTGAGCAGAACCACCTTGTGTCTTGCCTAAAAACAGCCAAGTAACTTAGTTGCTATTTGAGGTACAAAATGACAGCAAAAGCAGCAGCACTAAATTGTTAAGATTTTTGGTAATTCAGAGACTCTTGTGGTGGGTGGAGGGGGAGATAGTAGTAGTCTGAGAACATGTTATGTGGGGGACCCAGTCCAGTTATTCAATATTGGTTGTTCAGCCCTCACAAAAAGTGGACGGCAGAGAAAGGAGCGCCCTGAGGACTTGGATGTGCCAGCTGCTTTGGCAGACTTCATACATCAGCAGAGGACGCAGAAAACTGAGCAAGACATGTAAGAAACTAACCTGACAGCAAGGTGCTTGGAGTCCCCTGGGTGAACCTGTGTGGTCAGATTGTGCTGATGCTCATCATGTATACAGTTCTGCATGTGTTTGTGTCCACACTATGTTGTGTGTGATTTGCTTTAGACCTCTGCAGTTATGTTAAACCTCTGCTTAAAAAGAGACAGAATAGGGAAATTACCACAGCTCTCAAAGCCTCTGTGCTCTGTCCTCATTAAGAGGACTGGAATTTAGTCTGTGCTTGTCTCTTTCTAACTTCAACAGGTTTGCTCATCCTTACCAGTATGAACTGGAGCATTTTTCTCCACCAGATGGAGTTCTCAAGAAACCTGAACTCCAGGTTGGTGCCCACTTTAATTTTAAACTACAGATGCAGTACATTTACAGCCATACTTGACAAATTTCAGGTTTGAGGGTGGAGGTTGGGGTGGGAGTTGACAGTGAACATACCATGCCTAATTCATTTGCTCTGCCAGATGTACAGGCCCATTGAGGAAACACCCTGTCATTTTATCACCAAACTGGATGAGCTGGTAGAACTAAATGAAAAGCTTATGACTTGTAAAGAATTCGCCTTGGACTTAGAGGTAATCCAATTGCCTTTTCTATTTAAAAGTTATACATGTACTTTTAGGAGCTAAGAGACCATTATATTCTTCTGGGGAGGGGGGGGGGGGGTTGTGGTTTTCTCCTGGTTTTTGTACTCCCCAACATGAAAAGACAGTTCATGACCCCTGATCTGTCAGACATTATCTGTAAGGTTGAAATAAACTGTGTCAGTATTAGAAGTTTTCCAATGGCATGGTTGGCTGCACACTTCTTAGTGAATCTGATCTTCTTTCAATTAATCTTTAGGATTTTTATGTCATCTTAGTAACTGCAAAGAGAAAGTTTGCTCATCCAGTTGTCTTTTTTTCTCAAAGAAGTCCTTGTTGCTCTTTCTTCCCTCATTTGGAGTGCTGTTTGTTTTATAGTATTGTTTCTGTAATGAATCCTAGGTTACATCTCTCTTCCCTGTTTTCAGCACCATTCCTACAGGAGCTTCCTTGGCTTGACGTGTCTGATGCAGATTTCCACCCGAACAGAAGACTTCATTATTGATACACTGGAACTGCGCAGCGACATGAACATCCTCAATGAGACCTTCACAGACCCTGCAATTGTGAAGGTCAGCTGCCAAATTCACCAGGGGTTTTTTTTAATTATTATTATTGTTGTTTTAGTTTAAGCTTTATTTTAGTTTAAATCACACTGTGTGCTTTGTCTTGGTCGCTTGATTCTGCTTTCACTATAATTTGTTCAGGAGCCTGTTTCCTTGATGTTAGTTGTGAATTACTTGCCAGATGCACTCATTTAGTAGTTCTATACTTAACAGTAAAAAACGGAGAAAAGAAATCTGGTCCTAGACACATGAGTATGAAAGCACAGTACTACCAGCCTGGAGTAGAAATGTTCTTCATATCATTCCCAAATTTTTATGCTTTTCAAGGTCCTTCACGGTGCTGATTCAGACGTGGAATGGCTGCAAAGAGACTTTGGTCTGTACTTGGTGAATGTGTTTGATACTCACCAAGCTGCTCGCCTCCTCAATCTTGGCAGACATTCTTTGGACCACTTGCTAAAGCTGTATTGCAGTGTAGATGCTGACAAGAAGTACCAGCTGGCTGACTGGAGGATACGGTAAAAACTGACCCCTAAACAGGCTGGAGCTGCAAGGTAGCACTTCTCCTTGTTTGCATTTCTAGAGCTTCTACTTGCAGAACCCATAGTTATAGGTTAATCTCAAAGTGAATGAGCACAGCATTTACCTGGCTATGTCCAAAGTTTTTGAGTGTTATATTTTCCCATGTTTTTTAGAAAATGAGTTCTTTTTGGAAAGATCTGAGAAGATGAAGGAATTATAATCTCCTGGAAGCCCACTTCTTAGGAACAGTTCTTAACCACTGCGGTGTTATGGAGACAGTATTTGCTCCTCTACTGCCCCCACAAAAACATTTAGTCACCTGCGCAGGGTAGAGCAGATGGTGTTGGAGCAGTGAGCTTGGCTATGCAGGTGCACCCGGCACACCACAGAGATCTCAAGTCTACTTTTGTAGGCTCTGCAGAGAGAAGAGAGCTATTACAAATACCGTAGCAAGCTGTTCTGCCGTGTGACTTAGATATACAGCAGTTCGGCTATCCAGCCCACAAACAAGAATCTGAATTGGAGAGTGCACAGCATTTTACTGCTGTTGCCTAACCAATCTTTCACTAAGAAAACAGAAGCATTTCCATGTTAGTTCTTGGCATGTCTCATACGCAGTTTGCCATAATATGCCTTGCAAGAGAAAAGTGACAGTTTGGTGGGACAACTGAAATGTGTTAGTGTTAATTGTGGCTCTTTTTCTAGCCCTTTGCCAGAAGAAATGATCCGCTATGCCCGTGATGACACTCACTACTTGCTCTACATCTATGATAAAGTGAGGGAGTCACTGTGGGAGAGAGGGAACGAGCAGCCCACACAGCTGCAGGTTGTGTGGCAGCGCAGCAGGGACATCTGCCTGAAGGTAAAGCTTCACCTGGTTTGATTACCTGGATCAGAGTATGGGAGTAGGAGAGAAAGTCCCTTGCCTATTCTACATCTTTTCCTCTTTTTTTGTCTGAAAACAGCTGTATAAACTCTGACTCAGTCTTGTGCAGTCACTTGTTTCACTAGCTATGGTCCTTGGATTCAGATGCCTTCCTGCTCTTTTTTGAATGCTAGTATTCCTTGGCCTCACAATGTATTCAGGTGTGTCTTTTCTAAGAGAGATGTTACATTTCTGGTTCTGCTGGATGTTCCTAAAAGTTCAAAGCCTTACTGGAGAGTTGCATTCTGAGACAACTATATTGTGCCTATGGAAAACACTGTCTACTGAAAGTAGGCTTTGTGTAATGTAGTAAAGCTTGAAGACAGTGAAGCTGTTCCTGGATTTGATGAGGCTGGGTTTCCCCTAACAATGGATGAGATGTGTGTTTTTCAGAAATAGGCTCCTACCAATAGTTCAGGATAAAAAGCTCAAAGATACATTGTACCAGAGTGTATTCAGTCCCCTGATGTGTCCTTGTGAGATTCTGTCTGAGAGAGGCAAAACAGAAAGCTCACGAGTGCTTCCTTTTTTCCTGTCTAGAAATACATCAAGCCCCTCTTTACAGATGAATCCTACCTTGATCTCTACAGGAGGCAGAAAAAACATCTTGACACCCAGCAGCTGGCAGCATTTAGGCTGCTGTTTGCATGGAGAGACAAGATAGCACGTCAAGAGGACGAGAGCACAGGGTAGGAAGTCTTTTGTTATGGACACTGGCTTCAGTAAATCTCTTGGATTATGCCCCTTCCACCCCTGAGATGGGACTAGTTTGTTACCTGTAGAAATTACTGTACTGCCTCAGGCTGCTTGTTACACAGAAGTCCTGTTATGTTTCTTTTCTTTTTAACTGATTTCATCTTCTCAGACCTTGTAATGGGGGCAGAGTTGTCTACTTTGAAGTCGTTTTTTAAGTGTAACATTCTGTTACTTTCACACCACCTCTTTGTGTTGTAGATATGTGCTACCAAATCATATGCTGTTGAAGATCGCAGAGGAGCTGCCCAAGTAAGTTTTGTTCACCCTGAAGGAGTCTTACTTAATTTTAATATCCAGCAAGTCACTTCCAAGTGTGTAATTAGTTCTGCAGTTGGTCCCTTCATTCCAGCTGTCAGTACTGCTCTTCTCTATAGTTGTTCAATTTGGAAGAGAAATAAATAGCAATACTCCTTCAGAAGGCTCCAGACTTCTGGGACACATCACTTGGATTTTATTGCACTAATAAACCACATTCCTTTGCATTGCTCTATGTCACGTGTTCCCTCTGAGATTCCTTCACTTCTACAGAGCAAGAGAGGGATGAGTTCCCCCAAAATTTATTTGGATTTTATTTGCAATTCCTAAAGGGGTGGGGAGGGCAAGGGGCAGATCCCTTAAAACACCCAATTTATACAATATTTTCCTCAAACATTTGGTACTCATCACCTAACATCCATACTTGAGAATAATAAAAACGCATCTTTAAAGGCAGGTCCACTGCTGGGCTCAGCTTTCATAGGTAATACTGAATGAAATGATGATGAGGACAGACCGCAGAAAAGTGAGAGGAGAGCTGACTTGATAGCTTCTCCTCATCTGCACAAACCTGATGCAGAATTTCATCACAGAGATTAATCTGACTTGTCTTGCTCTGTCACGGTCAGGGCAGTGGTTATATCCAGTTGCACATCCTTTGATGCAAATGCCCAACATACTAGCCATAAATACAGCACACTGAATTTTCCTTCTCTCTCTTTAGAGAAACCCAGGGTATCATTGCTTGCTGTAACCCTGTCCCACCACTTGTTCGCCAGCAGATTAATGAATTGCATCTGCTCATTCAGCAGGCCCGGGAGATGCCTCTTGTCAAGGTAGGAGTAGCTTGAGACTAATCACTGGCATCCCCTAAGCGAGGCCCTGGAGCTGAATGGTGACCTGTGATGATGTGTATGCTGAAGTTTGCTTTCTGAACACTGAATGTAGTGTTCTGTAGTAGAGCAGAAAGATTTGTTGCAACTTCTTGCCTGTCTGCTGTATGGTGGCTTACACACAGTTTAGTTTCCTGGAAAGCTGGAGCAGTAAACAAACAGACACTGCTTGAACAGAAGGCAGTTGTCTATCTTTATACTGCACATCACATTTGCCTGTGTGAGGAAGAACTGCGCCTTGCAGAATTTGCTGGCTGTGTAAATGGACTCATAAATGTTTTACAGCTATGGTGAGGCAAAAAAGAAAAATCAGCTTAGGTATAAGAAGTTCATTAGTTAAAATATATCAGCAGCATGTTGATATTAATACAGCTTTCCTCTTGTAGTGAAAAAAACCATTTGTGAGCAAGAATGTACCCTTGTGTGAGGTGTTTAAATGTACAGCCAAGTGCAAACACTGCAGAAGAAGAAAGTAATTTTATTAACCTGCTAGCTTGTAATAAATGTGTTGAAAACATTGATAAGGTGGCCAACCTAGAAGAAACGGGGCTTTTAAGTGACTTACCTTTCTCTCCCATTCTAGTCAGAGATTACTTCAGTATTCAAGAAGAGAGCACCTCTACCCAACCCTGAGGTACTGTTTGCATTATATTTTTACCTAGTGTCTTAAGCCTTAAACTTGGAAACAAATGTATCAAAATTCTACCTGCTAGTAAATTGCTTATGTCATCCATTTTACAAGTCTCTCTGCTTTAGCTTAATGGTACTTTTCTGTGCTAGACTCATAATATTACCAGGTGTAAACTGGTATTTTGCAAACCACTATAAAGCAGCACTTAAGGTTTCATCAGCAAACACTCTGGCTGCTGGACAGTGTCAGTATGTTAGAATATATTGACTGAGCTGTAAGAAGAGAAGATTCAGATGAGTTTCTAAGGCTGACTCGTTCTCCCTCATCATGTGTATGAAGTAAAGCATCTCATTAGCTCGTGGGCATTTGCACAGGTAGCCTTTTGATGCCAGATGCAGTGTGCTCTGGCATATCAGCTACACTAAGATATTCCATCTCTGAATTTCATCCCTTTTTTTGGAATTTTCATTGAAGTGTTTTTGCAGTATGTGAAAATAATAGATTTATAGTGTGTTAATGGTGTTTATAATCTGAATCTCTCTGCAGAAGCTGGAGAATGCCCTCTTTGGACCACATGACAGTTCACGGATTCTTACGGATGATTTTCAGAATAACTCTGCCTTGGGTAATTTAGAGTTAACCTAAAAGCTGTGCTAATAATGCAGTGATGGAGATTTGACGTGGGGGAAATAAGTGGTCCTGAAAAAACTTTAAGGGAAATCTCATGACACAAAAGAACAGTAAAATACACAAGAATCTAATAAAAATTTTGTCTCCTTTTCATGCAGACCCTGCACCAGTTTTGGAAGATGTTTGCCTGTTTTCAGACATTGAGAGGACAATTCAAGATCGTCAGCCAGAGTCAACATGTCTTGTTGCTACTGCCACTGTCAGCATATTCAATGTAAGCAGTATGTTTGTAACAGTGTCAGTATTGAAGTATTAGAAAACAGACTTTAAATAATCTGATAAAACTGTGTGGAAGTGTTGAAAGAAATAAGGTGGGAATGCATGGCAACAGTACTAAATTTTGTCAGGCATATGGCCTAACCAAGACAACTGGGTTAGGAGGCCAGCAAGTTAATTCCATGTCGGAGGGTCACTGCTATCAGTGGGATTTCAGAGGGAGAAGCAGCATGGCATGAAATGGCAGTAGCCAAACCAAAAGAATATTCATGTTAATATTTCTTCCTTTTTTTTCCTTTCTTTTAAGGAATGTGATGAAAACAAAGGAAATACGAGGATTTTAACCACTGCACAGCGGAAAGCTCAGCTAATAATGGAGTCCTTTGAAAATCCATTTAAAATGGTAAAAGCTCCCAATAGTGGAACTCAAATTACCCAGTGCAGAGGATGCTCTGAGCTGGTTTTCCAGGCATATCAGAAGAGCTTGATAGAGCATCAGCTGCTGCTTCTCTCTGACTAGAGTGAAGGGATTGTCCTTCTTGCAAAGACACGTGTGGACTTGTTTTCAAAACACGTTTAAATACCTTTTGGATACAAGTCTTTCTACATAGTAAACAGACCTTTCACTAGGTTTTTTAAAGCTAGTTTTAATGCTTTATGCTAGATTTGCCTCACATTTTCATCTGTACTTTATGGCTAGGGTTAGTGAGCTGATTCTACTCTTGTAAAGAATCAGAATAACAATAGAATACTGTTATACATTTGGAGTGGTAAATTACTAGAAAATAATATCAAAAATTTTTCTGGTGTGCAGTTGATGGTTGGTCTGTTTGGGGGTGTTTTGGTTCTGTGGGGAGGGGTTTTTAGTTGTTTCTTTCTTTAATATTTCTCTTGGCAATAGCTGTGGTAACTTTTTTTTTCCACAAGGTGTTCTGTCTGTAGAATACTTCTTCAAATGAACTCACCGGTTTACAACAAGTAGCATTTTAGCAATGAGCTAAATGTCACATGCTGCATTCAAAGCAAATTTTTTTCCCTCTCTACAGTACCTACCTCCAGAGGAGAATTCTGCCTATGTCTCACAATCTGCAAAGTTTGACCCATCATCAAAAATTTATGAAGTAAGACTGATGCTAAAATTTCCTGCCAAGTAGTACAAAAGAAACAAATAAGTAGTTTATTTTCCATCAGGAGCCTCAGCAATATAGATTTTTTTTTTTCTCCTTGGGTATTTCTTGAGAAACTTTACATGTTTCTGTGACATTCATATCCTTTGAAGAACCAGGGATTGGAGACATTCTGATGTATAGTCCCTGTCTGTCAAAGCTGAAAACTCTACTGAAGTATCTGCATTTGTTCTCAAGGCTTATTTGTAGCTCAGAACTTATAAAGCATTTGCTTTTACTTCACCTGGTGCAGCAGATCTTAATCTCTTTTACAGTTGAATTTGATCTTTGGTAGTCTTAATGAAGACCAGCATGTCTTAGCAAGTTTTTAAACAACTTCTTGCCATAAAACTTTCAAGAAAGTGTTTCCAGGTAGTATTTTTTTGTTGCAGATCAGCAATCGATGGAAGTTGATGAGTCAGGCACCAGTACAGAAGAAGTCCAAGAATGAAACCAGTAAGACAGCAGCCCAGCAGTCAGGTACAGCCATTCTTCCCTTCCTTAGTGTGTCTGCCAGCATGCTTTTCCCAGGGCACATAGGTTGCTTCCTGTAGATAATGGATTTCCTGATGAATGATATTATTTGTTAACATTTGTACTCTGTTTCACTTGAGACTTGATACAAGCTGCTTTGCTTGCTTTTTCTAAGCCCCTGGCTAACTTACTCCTGCTTTTTACAGTAATGCTTGTTTGTCTCCATAGCTGCCCGTGTCCAGACACAGAAGTTGCATAAAAAGGCAGCACAAAACATTGTATCTGTTCGTCAGCAAGCCATGGTATGTCATAGAATTCCTCCTTCCAGCCATTGTCCATTTTGACTGTTATAAGATAGTTCAGAATGAAACTCTGAGCCCTGTAACTGAAATACCTGAATGACAGTGTTTTGATAGTAGTCCTTCTGTGGTGCTGCCCTGGGTGTAACAACAGGCCCCTGCTAATTGTGCTGTGGACATCGTCACATCCCTCCATGTGTTCAGTAGGGAGTTTTCCACTGATGCACCTCTGCTCCTCACTTCCTTTAAGGATCCTCAGTTGTTCTGCATAGGTTCCCCCAAATATGCCAGTGGGGCCACAGCAGATCTCAGCTTCCCATATCCTGGGGAATGACAATCTGGCTTTTCATAAAAGTCCCTACTGTGAGGAGAAAAAAGAATAGCAGTTTAGGCCCCAGGAAAAGCACATTTCTCCCCATGCTACTATTGCCAAAGGCAAGAGCAATCACTGGAGCCTGGCTCCATTGGGCAGTTAATCTGCACACTGGTGCCTCCGCAGAGATGTTTCATTCTCCTTTCTTCAACTTACCTTTTTTTCTGTTCTGTGGGTTGCTTTCACAGCAGGAACAAGCTACTAGGAAGAGGGAGAGAGACACAAGTGAAATGGGAGCAGAAATGGGAGTAGAGTTGCCAACACAAGAAAAGAAACGGCAAAAAACCCCCCAGCAACCAGAGGAGCTGGAAGCACCAAGGCAGTTTACCCCCTTTGATTACAGCAATTCCAACTTCAACGTGTTTGCAGGTAAGATCTGATCCCTTGCTAGAGTGCTGCACGCTGTGGAAAATGTTGCCAGCTGAGCCTTGACAAGGCTGTGTGAGTGTGGGTGCCAGTGCAGTACAGACTGTTACAACGTGCTTACATTATAGTGGGGAAATACTTGAAGAAATTGACTTGAGGAATGTAGACTTTAGTATCCCTTTTCTGATTTGGAAACAAAATCCTGAAACAATTGGCCAGGTGGGTTGTGGACTTGGATTTTGTTTCTTTTCTCTACGTGTTTAACCGGACCCAGGAACTAGGAGGCAAAGGAGATTTAACTCCTTTGTAAAAAAGCACCTATTCAAAAACATCTCCTGCCTTTAAAAGATTGTTCTGGATTTTACCATGTGGAAGGCTGTAGTGAAACCTCCATATCATCAGAGGAACTCTGTGGAATGCATTGTTCTTTACTGAAAATTTTAGTGACAGCTTCTCTCCTCTCTCCGTTAGGAAGCAGCAAATCAAAAGAGTCGCCACAGTTTGATCCTGCCAAGCAAGGTTACAAAGGCAAGGTATGGGCTTGTCATGAAAGGAGGAACAGAAATGTGGGCGATCATACGTACCCAGCTGGGGGCTCTCTGGGAGGGCATATGATATTTTCTGCATCTGCAGAATGTTCCCTAACAGCTGCTGAGATGCGGCTTCCAGTCACAGGTTCATGCTTTGTATTACTACCTCTTCCCATTCAGGGGGAGCTTCCTTGGAGTCCCTCAGACTCCCTTGTTGTTTCCCACCTGTTCATACATTGCTCACATCTGTGCCTCTATACATCACAAGCATGACACTTGGACCACAGCAAACCACCACAAATTCCAGTACCAAATTCAGTTCTCAAAAATCACAGATATTCCAGTGGTTCTAGGACACATCAAGTTTGCGTGTTGCTCATGTTCTCTTCCAAGTACTGTTATTAGGAAAACTCCTCCAAGTACTGTTATTAGTAATAGTCTCACCTCAGAGGTTTTTTACTTAACTTATTGCTAACTGACATTGAAAAGAAGAAAAAACCCATAAACAAATCATGGCTTGCTGGTTTTGTGCTGTCCTTTTATGCATACTTAGGGAAGTCTGTGACCAGCACAGGGAAGTCGACAAGCAGATTTCTGTGAGGCTGGAAAGATCTGGCAGCACGTGAATCTCATGGAATATACTTAGCAGGAACCTCACTGTGGTGGTGTTTTATTTGTTTGTGCAGAAATTTGCTGGAGCTAACAAACTTCAACAGTCTGGAAACCGGAGCATGTCCTACCTGATGGGGAAAGCTGAAAGGTGTGTTGTTAGCCTGCTCTCATCTAGCTGGAGTGTTTGCGCACTCCTGCCCCAGAGCCATGGGCAGAGCTTAGCTATTGTCCTCTACTGGTGTGGGAGCTTTAGCATATGTTTAGTTGAAGAAGTTTCATCACAGACTGACATCAGTTTAAAGGAAAAAAAAAAAGAAAAAAAAATCCCCAACAATTTAGGATTAATGCAATCAAAAACAAGTCTGGGTGGGAGGTTTGAAATGCTGAGGTAAAAGTTTGTGTTAATGGGTGTGGGAGTTGCTTTTTTTGATCAGAGATAGGTGGAAGTGGAGAGAACCACTTGCCTAGCTTGGGAGGAATAACAGTACTGCCGCATATGAACATTCTTATTCTGAATAGATACTTAATGTTTACCTTACAGGATTTGATTCTTGTGTGTTACTTAGTCATAAAAGAGCAACACTGTCTAAGGGCGGTATTGGAGGGAGAAGAGTTCTGTCTGCCTCACGACCCTTTCTTGATAGAAGCGGTGTAACACTGTCAGTTTTCAGTCTTGAGTGAATTTAGAGGAAGAGTTAAAGTGTTTGTTTAACTCTTTTGCAGGGGTTCAACACACCACTGGCCAAAGAGATAATCTTTGTTACAGGACCTGTGGGAGTTGCTGCTGAATGAAACAATAGTTAGAAGTGTTGTCACCATGGGAAAGCAAATACTGGTCATTGATCGGTTTTTGTACAGGAAAGTTTTTAAAACCATTAAAATCACTTTTTTTCCAAAAGGAAAAACATTTTAATTGATGTCACTTTTGTTATATTCACGTTGCTTTTTTTTTCTAATTGTACTCACAGCATTGCTTTGTTTATAATTTTGAAAGTTTATCCTGTGTCCTCAAACACAATTAGGCTAAACTCGTCACTTCTTGGAGCTGCCTGAAGTGCAGATCAGCATGTTATTGGAGTATGGGAGGAACCTCTTGGCATCTCTAAAGGTAGCACAGAAATGATAGAGATGCAGTAGAGGTGACTCAAACCCCAGCAGTTCAGAGGAGGAAGTGAGGCCAGAGTGTCTTTCATGATAGACCTTGCTTACAAATTGAACTGCACAGCTCATCTCTTACAAGACAGAGTAATACGGAAAAAGAGTGTGTTTACCTCACAGTGTTTGTGTATTGTAATGGAAAGATTGTATTTTAAGGGGGGGGAAAAAAAAGAGGTATAGGAGATCAATGGTTTCACCATAAACTTACAGAGTGAAAGTAAGAGGCTGCAGCTGAACCTCTGCAGTTAAAGTAACATCTCCAAGTTTTAAATACAGTGAGTTATCCTTAAGTCTTTGTAGAAAGAGTATCAGAAACAGTGTAATCAGTATTTGATGGGTCAGTTACAGAGCTTATTCTAATGCAGACCTCTGACGGCTGGTAATATTGCTGTGGAGAGGTAGGGAACATGACATTTTATCAGGGCTTTATTTTACAAAGACTATGAGGAGGCCTGAGATTTAGTTTGTTTTCAATCTTTTTCCCTGTTTCTGGGAAATAGGGAGTGGAAGGAACAGAGAAGAGGTTTTTCTCATTAGGTATCTTAGTGCGAACAGTGCCAACTAAGCAGCATTGTAATAGTAGAACAGAGTCTCTTTCTGCTTATAAAATCTGCTTACATGGCTGAATATTAGAGAATGTTTTCTTAAAAAGGCAGTTAAATAGCAATTGTCTCCAAGTGCATTTGCAGAGCCTGCCAGTTCCTTCCTTGTCAGCCTTACCAGTTCTTGTTATTTCTTTAACTTGAAGAACAAGTAAGTGTTAGCAAAAGCCTCATTGGCCCCAGGGATGTTAAAATCTCTGTAGTTAAAATCCTCTACTTAAAATTCCAAGGAAAGTGACATTTCAGGGATGATCCTAATTTTAGTCTTTTTCTGTTTTCCCTTTATGAGTTGCCATAGGTTTTAAAAATGTCTTTAATGGAAGTGACTAGCAACTACATAGTGTTTTATTCACTTGGTTGTGTCTGTGAAGTTGTGGTACTGGAGTCCCCTACTGTGAGGTTATTATACTGTTGTGCAGCAGTTGGAGATCTTTGTGTAACCTGGTTGGAGAACTGCTCTCAGTATAACCTTGGTGTATTTCTCCCAAAGTCTGCTCCTCACAGCACACACCACATTCTGTAAGGCAGCCAAGCCCTCGCCTGGGCCCACCAGCACTAGAACTAAATCTGCTTTTGTGACATCCACAGAATCATAGGATGGGTTTGGTTGGTAGGGACCACAGCATCTGGTCCAATCTCCCTGCTCAAGCAGGGTCATTCTAGAGCATATGGCACAGGATTGTGTCCAGATGGATCTGGAATATGTCCCGTGAAAAAGACTCCACACCCTCTCTGGGCAATCCATTCCAGAACAGCCACACAGGAAGGTTCTTCCTAATGTTCCAGTGGAACTTCGTGTGCATCAGTTTCTGGCCATTGCCTTATGTCCCAGTAGTTGACACCACTAAGCAGACCCTGGTTCCCTCTTCTTGGCATTCTCCCTTTAGATATTTACACACATTAATGAGGTCCCCTCTCACCCGTCTCTTCTCGAGGCTGAACAGGCCCAACTGCCTCAGCCTTTCTTCTTGAGAGATGCTCCCCCCAATCATCCTCATTGCATCCAACCCTTAAAACCCCTAAAAAATTAAGACTCTTCGTTTTCCCGAAAACTGGTCGCGCGTGGTTCCACAGGCAGGGCGGAGCAGTGCCGAGCGCTCGGTGTCCTCCGAGGAAAGGCTGTGGCGGTGTGGGTCGGACGCGCCCTTTCCCCGTGGCGGCGGGGGCGGCCCCGCTCCGCCCGCACTGGCCTCACGTGGCTCGGCCGTCACGGCCGCCCCAGGCCAATGGCGGCGCGCGCGGGCGGGGGCGGGGCGCCGCAGGGCCCTGCGCGCGGCTCCAGCGCCGGCGGGGTCAGGCGGCGGCGGCAGCGGCGGGAGTGGAGTGCAGGTGGTCCGGGAGCGGCTGCTCCGCTCCGGTACGGGATGGAGCGCGGCGCGGCGGCGCTGATCCGCGAGGGCTGGTTCCGCGAGACGTGCCGTCTATGGCCCGGCCAGGCCATGTCGCTGCAGGTGGAGGAACTCCTGCACCACCAGCGCTCCCGCTACCAGGAGATCCTCGTCTTCCGCAGGTGCGGGAGGGCGGCCCGGGGCGGTGGGTGGATGGCGGGGCCGGTCAGCGCCATGCGGTGGGGCCTGGAGGCGCGGAGAGGGAGCGGGGGAGCGCGGCCCCAGGCCCGCTCCAACCCCGCTTCCCCGCTCTGCCCAGCACCACGTACGGCAACGTCCTGGTCCTGGACGGTGTGATCCAGTGCACGGAACGGGACGAGTTCTCCTACCAGGAAATGATCGCCAACCTGCCCCTCTGCAGCCACCCCGATCCCCGCAAGGTGAGTCGTCCCCGGTCCCCACCGCGGGGTCTCCCCAGCCGGGGTCTGCGGACCCACCCCGGCCTCTGCAGGGCTGCTGCGGCCGGGGCCTACCGTGGGCCATTCGGGCGAGAGGGGCCGGCAGCCTCGTGGGCCCCGCAGTTCATCTCCGGTCGTCGGGCAGCACGGGCCCTCAGGGCTTTCACGCCGTTCTCCTTTGGCCGTACAGCGAAAGTTCGCCGGAGCCGACTCCGCTGACAGCCTGTGTTCTGCCCTCTTCTCTGCCAGGTGCTGATCATCGGCGGCGGCGACGGGGGAGTGCTGCGAGAGGTGGTCAAACACCCGACCGTGGAGTCCGTGGTGCAGTGCGAAATCGATGAGGTGCGTTGGGCCCCCGGCTGCGTGCAGGAGCCCCAGGGCCTCGGGGCGGGCGGGCTGCCCAGCAAAACGAGCCCGACTTCACAGCATCCACGGGAGCTGCGGTTTCACCTGTCTCTCGTCAGCACCGTGCGTGTTTGCTGCTGGTTCTGCTGGCGTGACAGTGACAGCGCCACCTCTTTGCCTTACAAGTCATCTACGTGGCAGCTGGATGCCTCTTCCATGTGATTTCTTTCACACACATACGATTAAAGCCCTTCCAGGCAGACATGGGCCAAGCACGGGATCTGGAGGAGTGCCTTGGCTTTGTGGAGGTGCTGCTTTTCCCTCTGCCTCGCTGCCGAACAGAGTACTGCTCCTGGCCGAGGAGGATGGTTGCTTTGCTGAGCAGTCTCTTGCAACCAAAAGCGGGAAATAAGCAGCTTCTGTGACAGATGGGTCAGTTGCCTTAGAAACGGTCATAGTTTTCTGTCTAGTACAACAAACTTGGAAGGGAGGAAGTCACTACCAATTTCCAGAACATGTTAAGGCTTTGGCTTATTGATGCTGACTGTTAAAAAGTGGGCACCTGCTAAGAATCAGCCTGTGGCTGGTAATCTGCTCACAGAAGCCTCCACATGAGAGTCAGGATGTGGGCTGGTAACTCTGTCAGACCACTGAAGTTTACTCTTTTCCCAGTCCTTCTATCAGCCAGTTTGTTCTGATATTTTACTTTCCCAGAAAGTTTTGCTCAGAGCAAAGCTCTGTTAAGAACAAGAAACACTGCTATCTGAGACTGTGTGCTCTGTCTGCCAGCTAAGTAGGCAAATGTGCCTGATTTTGAGCAAGCACTGCCTGACACCGGCATATTTTTTTGTTTTTTCCAGTTATGAGAAGTTGGTAGTAGTCAGTACAATTGCTGGGCCCAGGGCAGTGGCTTTCTAATGATTTTTGAGAGAAAACTGTATCTTACAGGTGGATTGATATAAGAGCTATAGTGCAGAGATGGGGATATTTCTCATACTGCGTTCAGAAACCTGCTGGCATGGTTTTACTTAGAAAGAAAAATAAATTGATTTAGCTGAGATCACCTATGCAAGTGATGTTCCGTAGGGAAAAGGAGCACAGAGCAGTCTGACCTGTAATCATATTTGGTCGGCTCCTCAGGGAGCTTTTGAAGCTCCAGGTTTTTGTTGAGTTTGGCATGGACAGATCCAACAGTGTCACTGAATCCTGAGGCTGTAAGAAAGGGCTGAGAGTAGCTTGCTGGCTGAAGATGCTGGCAGCTCTTGTGGATTTTATGGGCGAGTCAGACTTGCGCTGAAGGTAGGGAAGGAAATGACTCATTGTGCTGTTCTTCCAGTCACAACTGCACAGTAGTCTGAGAAGCAGCTTCTTGTAAGCCTCCTCTGACCCACTTGTGCTCTCTGTGTTGCAGGACGTGATCCAGGTATCTAAAAAGTACCTCCCAGGGATGGCAGTGGGGTATTCCAGTGCTAAGCTGACCTTGCATGTGGGAGATGGTTTTGAGTTCATGAAACAAAATCAAGAAGCCTTTGATGTGATTATCACAGACTCGTCTGACCCCATGGGTAAGAATTCTAGCCATAAAAGAGCACTGCTTTCCACACACCTCCTTCATTTTTTTCCTTCTGCCTACCTCTTGGAAGTTATGCCAGCTTACTCAGGATCCTTTCAAGTGAAAAGACTGTTGCCAACTTGGTTCTTTTAGTGGGGAAAGGGAAAGATGGAAACCATAAAATTGTATTAGCAGGCCTTCAAGCCAGCTGTTACATTTCTCTCCTCAAAATTCAACTCCAGCACCTATTTCTTCTGGCAGAGTTGTTTCCTGAGTCCAGCAATCCGATGGGGAATACAGCACCATGCTGGCAAGGGCAGCTTTGCGCATGTGCCTGCTGATAAAGCAGTGGCTCACACACTGTTGTTGCAGCACCTACCCTCAAGATGGCTGTGGTGAAGCAGCTGGATTTCTGAAGGGTGAAGCTGAGGTAGAGAGGGACCAAATGTAGATATGGCACCTCATTTTAGAAACCCATCAATGAGTGCCTGAGTCACTTTCAGTCTTGCTCTAGTCAACACAGAGAGAGGCATCTCCAAAAGGCAGTTTGGAGCAGGAGTTCTGCTTAAAAAGTGCTCTGTGAAGCAAGAGGCAGCTGCTAGGACTTTCTTTGGTAGGGGACGTGGGCTGGCTATTTAGCAAAGGTAAAATCCTGACTGTTTTGCCCTGGTAGGTGCAGGCCAGAGTTCACCCAGGGTCAAAACTCTTCTTTACTCACCTTTCTCCCAGGTCCTGCAGAAAGTTTGTTTAAAGAATCTTATTACCAGCTGATGAAGACAGCCCTGCGAGAAGATGGGATTCTCTGCTGCCAAGGTGAGGATGCTGTCCCTGGGCAGAGGCTTATGCTTTTACATACCAAGTGTGAGGCACAGAGGGGACTCTTCTTGGGGACATGTGATGCAGGGAATGAAACATGTCATCTCCCAGGTAAAGCAGTGGTTTTGATCTATGTCAGCTTCATTAATTGCTGGACTGGGCTTAGCAAAAGTGGCATAAGGGTCTTGTCTTTGAAACTACGTGAGCTGTACAGGTTGAGACTTGGAACCACCTGGCACAGTTCTGTGCAAAGAAGAGGGGCAGCTCTCACCTTGCATCTTGACTTCCTTTCTCCCATAGGTGAGTGCCAGTGGCTGCACCTGGATCTCATTAAGGAGATGCGTCAGTTCTGCAAGTCTCTGTTCCCAGTTGTGGAATACGCCTATTGCACCATCCCCACATATCCCAGCGGGCAGATTGGCTTCATGCTCTGCAGCAAGAACCCGGTGAGTTTCAGGCACCTCAAGTGCCCTTTTCCATTCCCTAGAAACTTGCCTGAGGCTGTCCCTTACAGAGCTTGAGCTGTGGCACTGAAGTCTCCCAGCTGTGGGGCCTTGAGATTCTTGATGGGCCCTGACTCTGCCAGCCCAGAGCCCCAGAGCTGCAATGCAGCCTGCTCGGTGATGAATGAAGTGCAGAATTGACCAGTTGCTTTAGAAATGGTCATAATTTTCTGTCTAGTACAACAAACTTGGAAGGGAGGAAGTCACTACCGATTTCCAGAACATGTTAAGGCTTTGGCTTATTGATGCTGACTGTTAAAAAGTGGGCACCTGCTAAGAATCAGCCTGTGGCTGGTAATCTGCTCACAGAGGCCTCCAAGTGAGAGTCAATGTTAGGATGTGGGCTGGTAACTCTGTCAGACCACTGAAGTTTACTCTTTTCCCAGTCTGCTTCAATGTGACTGTTAGATGGGTTTGGGTGCCAGCATTGCTGCTGCTGTACATGATTAATATGGATGCTGGCAGCATGCACTGTACCAAACTTCACACAAACATGGGTTCTCCTTTGAAGAGGAAAGCCTTGCTTCTTGGATGCTTGGGTACTCTCACAGCTTCATCTGGTACATGGCTCATGCAGTCTGACCTCATGCACTGACATCTGTGCATAAGGGCTGGTCACAGGAATTACAGAGCATAAACCCCAGCTCTTGGGACTGGGGCTGCGCAGAACCTTTGACTTCATACTAGAACAGAAAGTTATTTGTTTTCCTGTGAGTCGTCTCAATTCTCTGCCATGCATCAGGGTGCCTGTTACACAGTCTTTGGCTCCTTACCCGAATAGTCAGAGCTACTTGGCTTTATTTTTGCAGAATACAAATTTCCGGGAGCCTGTGCAGCAGCTCTCGCAGCAGCAAGTAGAGGAGAGGAGTCTGAAATACTACAACTCTGATATTCACCGGGCAGCATTTGTGCTGCCAGAGTTTGCACGAAAGGTAAGCCAGGCTGTGCCACAACGCCTTCCTCAAGGATGAGGTAGGAGTGGGAGTAGACAGGACTGAGGATTTCCTGCAGCCCCAAAGACTTCAATGGGCAAGTCGGAGCAGGACAGCATTTTGTATGACAGAGTATGAGTCAGTCAGGGAAGACTGGAGTTCATTTAGGAGCTGTTCTTCGGGCTGATATCCCATGCCTTGATGACAGATCACTCCTACCAAAGCCAGGTCCAGGAGCCTGCAGAACTGGTGTTTCCCACTGGAAAGCTCCAAAAGTCTTAGATAAAATGTGGTTGTGGTTACTAGTGCAAACCAGAGGGTAAAGAAAAGATGCTCCAGCATAGTTCAGTCAGGCTTCTTGAAGGATAGTCTGTATTTTTGCATTATTCCATCATCTCCCCACTGGGCTGCAACTGCAGATTCCAGAAAACAACTCCTTAGAGTGTCGTAGGGATGAAGGCAAATACCATAACTGTGTTGCAGAGGTGGTGATTCATATTTCTGCTGAGGACTGGTAGAGCTGTGGCAGGTCCATCCTGACACTTTGTCATTGGCTCTCTGCAGGCCCTGAGTGATGTGTGAGACCAAGACGCTGTTTCTTTCGTTCAAGTTGGATTCTGAGGTCGTCAGTGATGTGGCTGGGACCTTCTCAGCAGACTGCAGATTTGCTCTCCACTGTGTGGGATTGTTTAACCCTTGGCCAGCCAACATTCCATCTGATGTGTTAAAAGATGATGGGGCATAAGCCAGATAAGACTATTGAAAAGGTCCAGTGACTTATTGCGTGAGGTCAAAACTGTTCTTTCCGGTGCTGGAAACGTAAGGTGTCTTTTTCCTTTCTCTCCTCCCTGCACCCATTCTAAATTCTCCCATCCCAACCACACCCCACACGCCCCCAACTGACATGATGTATTTATAACTGACACATATTTCTGTCTGGTGGTCTGGGAAGAGTCCAAAGGGTCCCTGACTCAGCCTTAAGCACAGAGAGAGAGCGAGCTTTGTGCACAGTTAGCTTGCTCTCTCCTCATGGGAGCTCCCTGCTGCTGAGACATTTTGAGTGGTAACGAGTCTGAGCCTTTGTGTCCCACTGCCCTCCTGTGACTCCTGTACTGCTCTGCAGCACAGCTGGAGAAGTCACAGTGCAAACTGTTGCCATTCACAATAGGTCTCCCTCCAACCCTATGGAATAGCAGTATTAAACACCAGCCAGGCAGGCTGGCAGCAGTCTTGTGGGGTTTGTTTTTTTTGTTGTTGTTGTTAATTTTTTTAATTGGTTAGAAACAGAAGTGCTGAGGTACCAACAGGCTGACTCCTGTTCTTACTTCTGCCCTCAGAGTGGTTCCAAAGAATGTTTATTGATATGGTGATAGGCGCTTTATATATATATATTTATATATATAAATATATATGTATAAAAAACAAACCTTAGCTCCATTGCCTGCTGTTCAGTACTGATGTTGGGGAGTCAGTTGTGCTGACAAATCTGTCATCTCAGTTATGCTGAGATGCCTCAGGCCTGGGTATTTGCAAGTCCTTAGGAGGCATCGTTATTTCCACTGCTGCATCCAGATGCATAAGTTGTTTTTCATTGTACTCTGTAAGATGGATCTGCCTCCTCTTCTTTACTTCTGTTCTGAAGATTCCGTACCTCTGCGCAGTGGGAATCACCCTCCCAGCACAACCCACTGTGCCATTGTCACTCCCTTGCACTCGATTAAACACTCGTCTCTGGTTAAGGTGACATCAGTGTGGGTCAGTGTTCTTTGGGCAGAGAGTGGTCGGGGGATAACAGAGATCCTGAAGGTTTGCTGTGCTTCCAGGTGCACTCTATAGTTGGTCTGACTTCCTCCCTCACTTATCTTCAGGGATGAAAAGTTACCATCAAAAGTAAGCTCTGAAGAGTGATCCCATTGCATGTTTTGTATTGTAGTGTAGCTGCCCAATAGCTCCTCCAGCTTCTGTCATCCTCTGTGCTGCAGACTCAGTACCTCCTATCCAAGCTATTCTCCAGTCCAAATGCTGCCTCTGGTACAGTTTTCCAAGTGGTTTTCCAGCTGCCCATATCCCTGCTGCTATCAGGTAGTTCCTGTCAGTCCTGGCCCCACTGAGCTGCACCCTCCTTTCCTTTGCAGAAATGGCAGTGGCTCAGGGGCTCTGAGGGCTGAACCACTGAGCTCCGGCTGAGCAGGCTGGGGAAGGGCACTAGGTGGCATCAGGAGAAGACAAAAATACTCCTCCTGAGAGGCTTTTGGGCTTGATGAGAGAGAACTAGAAGAAGCAGACTTTAGCAAGGCTTGGTGTTGAGCTTTGCCGTAATAGTGACCCTACAAACAGTGTAGGTGGTCCAGCCACTGTGTGCCCACAGCAAAGATTTTGTGGGGTCAGTATTTTCCTGCTTTCTCCTATTTCTGATGAGACTTACAACTTCTTTCTCAGTGTCTCCTTCTACCACCAATATTGGTGCAATTTCTTTGTGGTTGCAAGTGTTTGCAAAGCATTGCTGAGCTGCTGAGCTGAGTCTAGATCTCTGTATTCTTGTGTTGAGAAGATAACACCTGTTTTTCTCTTAATTGTCTGGGTGACTGTCTTCTTTCTCACACAATTAGTTTGGGTTAATGAGGCATTTTCATTGCTCAACTCTTGTATTTTTATGAGGAGCAGACCAGTAATGGAGGCTGGTTCTAGCTCCTCCTGTTTAAATTCCTGTGGCACTTGAACCTCACTCAGCTCTTCATCCTTGACAGAAAACTAGCTCTGGCACTTTCCCCTAGAATGGGAATCAAGACCAGAACTATAGTCTGGGAAGGCCTTAGAGCAGCAGCCAACTAGTAACAAGTTCAAGCCTTTCACCCACCCTTGGTGAGTACAACAATGCCCAGGAGGGAAAGAGCTTCCTCAAACCCGTTGTTGGCCTCCATGCAGCTAATTATTCCTTCTGGTTATTTGAGCTCTCTCCAAATATGTAAGTTCAGCAAGTGGCCAGTGATGAGAGCAGGAAGACAAGACTGTTTCCCATCCAAGTCATACATATTCTGTCCACAGGGCCCTACATATATATAGTTTCTGAGTGATGCCAAGTCACTGTTCTCCACAGACCATTCCAAATACTTCAGTGCCTTCAATGTGAGAAGACAGAGATCAGTGCCTGAATCAAGCACTCATTAAATGAATGCAGCAAGAGAGGGAGCAGGGACTTGTGCAGCTATAGCTGGTTCCACCTGAGCAGCTCCAAGCTTCACGACTTAAAATCACCCCTGTGCTGAGCACTGCCACAGGTCTATGTGCCCTGTGAGCTACTGGGATGGTGTTTGGCACCTGCAAGGCAGTTGTGTCTACAGATCGATCATCTCTTCCACAAATTTGTGTCTGAGGTGTTATACTGCAGAATGTGGTGGCCAAGGGATGCTGGGGGTTGAAGAGACACTGGAAATTTGGGTAATGCTCAACAGGAGGAAACTGGGGAGTCTCATGTAGAACTGAGCACTGGCAGTGTCTCTAGGTGGGCAACTAAAATACCTGAGTAACCTTTTTCAGAGTTTTAGCTGCCTTTTGCCTAAGGCTAGTTAAGCAAGGTTGTTCATAAGCAAAGAGTCACAAAGATGATGTTTGTCTAGACATGCTGCAGTCATGTTCCAGCATCTCATTAAGCCAGGAGCATATGAACAGGGATAGGCTTTGTCCCAGGTAATGTACAATGTAATGTCAGTCAGAGCAGGTGGAGACAAGCAAGGGAATAGAGCCTGATGGGCTTTAGCACATCCATTGCTTAAGTCTCTTGGCACCTTTTGAACTGTGTCAAACTGCTCTGAGCTTTACTCATTGAACTAACTCAATTTTTAGAAGTTCAGAAGAGTGTTTCAAAAAATTTACAGAAACCTCTTGCCTGTACCTCTTGAGCCCTTTCAGTCAGTTAATTGGCATGAGTGTCATATTCACCTAGAGCTAATGTTATTGAGGCCTGGCTGAATTATTGATAAAGCTTGACTGGAGCAAGAGGCTGCTGAAGAATGACATTCATCTTTCATCAGCAGCCTCAGTAAGCAAGCAGTCAAAAAAGTATTAAGAAATGCAACTGGGTTCAGGGAGAAGAAAGTTCCCTTGTTAAAATGATGGGGGAAGAAGAGGGAGAAGTGTGGACAACATGAAACAACAGCTTGGGTCTACCAGAAGAACCAGACCAAATGCTGTTAACAAAGTAAGATGAAAAATCGAAGTTAAATACTGAGAAGTCTGCGGAATACTTTTTCCTACTCATGTGTAGGAGTTTAGTGCTTTTAAAATACGCGAAAGATGGGGAGCTGGAGTCAGGGAATTGCAGTTACAGCACAGTGATGTGTGAAGCAGGTATTATTAGTGGGCATTATAAGGGGGTATTATTACAAATGTTAGGGATCTCAGTGCAGGCCTTTCAAAGACAACAGCTCTGTGGCTAAAGGGGCTTGAAGTACCATGGGCTGCTGAAGCAGGGACCCCACAGGAGGCCTCTCCTTGGTACTTGAGGGCTGCTGCAGCAACCCCCAGCCAGGCATCTTCAGCAAGGAATTTACTAAACATAGCTAATTCTGTGTTAAGAACAAGATGATGTATATGATGCCCCTGCATGTGTTTTGCCTTCTTAAGCTGTAGGAGAGGAGTATCCAGAACCCCACACTATCCGCAATTCCTGACTAAGGCTCTTCCAGCCGAGCAGTGCCTTCTGTAGTGCTGACAGTCTCACGGGCCCATGTGTTAATGCCCCTGGTGAGCTCTTGGAATTCCCATGAGGTGTAGTGCATAAGCAATCCCTCAGGTAATCCAAATTGTAAAGGAATGTTTCTATCCAACTCTTGTCCAGCCAATCTTGCCACCAATGGGACAAGTCTGGTGTAACAGAGGTCAGTGCATGGCAGTAGATAATAACCCCAGACTGCACAGCCTGAATGCTGCCTGCTTGGAGCCAGGCAAAATGTTTCAGTGGAAAACACGTATTTTTAAATTGAAGTGTTTCATAGTGAGTAGTTATTTTTGAGGAAGATTTTTGGTGGAATAATTGAAATGTTTAACTTTGCATGCAGTAAAATAACAGAAGGCTTTGAGCCTACTCCTGAAGCATTTTGCTTGCCCTCCCCTCATCCTCTTGCAGTCCCTTTGGGGTTGGTAGACAGAGAAGGTAGCACAACTCCCCCTCATCAGAGAACTGTGACAGGCTTGTAGTCATGCATGCTGTGAGAGCAGAATCCCCACAATCCTTCCTCCCCTCCTCTTCCTTGCACCTGCTCTGAGCAGGGATGAGGCTCCTGCAGTCTTTTTCCTGGGTTTGTTAGATTAGTGCCAATGAAAAGCCAGGGCTAAAACAGCCACCTGCATATTCCTCCAGGGCCCTGGGGAGCACAGTGCCAGGCAAAACTGCAAACCTGGCCTGTTTAATGAGCTGTGATTTCAAGCCTATGAACGAGTTGGTTTCTCCTTCCGGGAAGGCTCACAACTGTCAGCTAACTATTGCTTTATTTGTTGCATTTGCCTTTGTAACTTGAGGGCAGAAAGCAAGAGATCTGTCTTGGTTTGAAAGACAGGTGTCTGCTAAGGAAGGCAGAAGTCTCCTTTGGAATGGCAGATGCAACCCCCTTCCCTCCGAGTTATTATAATTTTTAAAATCAAGGGGGCTTTTAGGCAAAGATGTGGGAAATAGAAATAACAGTTCTTTACTATTATATGTCTATATGTATATAACAAGTCAAACAAACAACAACTATGGCAGTAACAGCAAACAATCACAAACCCAGTCCCAGCCTTCTCGGCTGTCAGGCCCTTTCCCCTCGGGTGCAGTTCCGCTCGCAGCCGGCAGGGGCGCTGGCAGCTCCCGGTGAGCAGGGCAGGTGCGATGGTTCCCCCGCGGCTGCAGGGGGCGCTCCGGAGCGAGCTCGGGGAGCACGCGGCACTGGTGGCCTGGGATCCCGGGAAGGATGGAACAAAGGCTTCACAAACCCCTGGGCAGCTGATCCCAGTGTCCGGCCGGACCCTCAGGAACAGCAGGCTGGAACGGCAGGCTGGAATGGCAGGGACAAGCACAAATCCCGGGTGGCAGATGAGATGTATCCAAGCGGGGAACCACCCCCGGAGGTCTGGGCCGGCAGGGCAAGCAGGGCTACAACGTAGCGAAGGCTCAAAGTAGCGGTGGGGCCGGGCGGCCACGGCCTGGCTCCGAGCGGGGCAGGGAAGGCAGGCTTGGGATCCCAGGGCTTCTCCAGTAGAGAGGAAAAGCAGCCAAGCAAGCAGACTCTCTCCCACCGAGACCCACTGACCACACACCCAGGTGAAACAAAAAGAGCAGCCAGGTCTTTTGTTCTTCTTAAGCACCTGGCTATTTGTTCCCCTAGCAACATGTATGGGGGAAAATTCCTTTAACAGAAAAAAACAAAAAAAACCCAGGGGAGCTCCTAAAACCCCAACAGGTTCCAGTGACAGGAAAGTATTTTAACTCTTCTTTCAGCTGCAGCTGAGTGCCTTACCTTTAGGAACCAGAAACTTCTGGAAGCCTGGTGTGATTCTGCTATGTGCTTTAAAACATGGTGGCCTAAACCCAGACCAGGCAACAAACAGGCAAAAGACAGCAAATATCCAGGCCATAGAGCAGAGCAATTGAGAAGTTATCTCATTCCTTAATGTGGTATTTGGTTCCAGACACAGTGATAGCTTGTGTTCCTGCAGTGCCCAGTATTTGCTGCTGCACAGACAATCTGAGGAGAGGTCAGAGGCCTCTTTCTTGAATGATAAAACCTCTCCCATTGCATGTTGTATGTGCAGCCTTCATCACAAAAAGATGGAGGTTCTCTTGAGTGATTGTGGAAGCATATTCTGCTGTACTTTTGAACCCACTCTGCATCTATGCTGGAGCCATGCTAACTGTGAGACAAAATCCTTGGAGAGGCAAGCCTTTTCTAGTTATTGTATGCAGAAATTCCTTCTGGAGCATACCCACCCCAGGTTCCCATAGTTGTGTTCACAGGTGCACTGATTTCAGAGAGATCTGCCCTCACTGTGAAATGACAGAAATCCACTCAGGCCATGTACAACTGAGGGTAGGAGAGCATCAAGGAAAACATCTTCGGAAGGGGTGAGTCAGATAACAGAGAAAGTGGTAAGAGGAAAGAATAATCAGAAATGTTTATTGTTCCAAGGGAAGACCTTTACCATTTCCTGTACAGGGTCCTAAGCATTTAAGGGTTAGGGAAAAAAAATAAAAATTGAGGCCTTCTTAAAGGTCAGACAACTAATGCACATGGAGTAGGAACAGTAGCAATGAACAATCCTGGTGCTATATGTTGAACTCTATCTGATAACAAAAAAAAAAGCAAGTTTTATCACCAGAGAGTTATTTTACTTCCTTTGGAGAAGGAGATGGTGCTCTATCTTGTGGTGGGGAGGTGGTCAGCAGCATCTGCAAAGAGGCTGGAGGACAGACTAACATAGGGGAAGCAGCAGAGGGAATGTGAGGGAAGGGCACTAGGGAATATGAAGGAATCTGGAAAAGAGGTGCCCAATATTGAGGGAAGCTGTAGCAGAACTCAGGGGGAACTTGTTTGGATTTAGAGATCCATTCTTACTGTGGGCACTGGAATGTAAGTGCTCTGATGTGACCCTGTTCACTCCTTCCCAGCTGGGAAGAGACACTCAGCCTTGCCCAGGCCAGACATACAGGTTTTGGCTGTGCTGTTCTTGTCAGCAGGGCCACAGGCTTCGTGATGGTGTATGTGAGCAGAAACTGTCTCCAAAGTCACCCCTGCTCACAAGGTAACAGTTATTTTATTACTGCTCTTTAATTCCAGAACAGATTCACAGCAGCCTGGTCCCCATTTACATCTCTGTGGGTCTCCCTGGCTCAGCACATCCTCTCCTTTTTGGTAGCATTGTCACACTTGTGACCCTGTTGGCTCAGTGGAGCGTGGTAGAAAACAGCCCATTCCAACAGCAAGTGGCAGACAAAGCTGGGTTTGTGGGAACAAGCAGTTTGGGTGGAGCAGGTGGCCCCCAGCATGGAGACCTGCCTGCACTGCTCCAGCTGTCTGCCTGGGTTTGGGGCCAGTGGGCCATGAAGATTAGTCCTGTAGTATGGGACTCACCTACTGCCTGCCTGTCAGCTCAAGCACATCTCACACTCCTGGGCACCTGCCCTTTGTTCCTGTTGAGCAGCCAGGTGTACTTTCTCCATTTGGTCTTCTCCCACTTTTACCTCTCCTGAAGCAAACTGGCTGTGGGTCATTTGGTACATCCCTGTAGTTTGTCTACTCGCTGGAGCCTGGTGCTTCACTGCTCTTTCTCAACCCCAGACTGGGAAGTGTTTGACAGAATCCATACACAGGGCTACCACAGCAATCCTGATAAACTAGCATGATTGGTTTAAAAGGAAACAGCTAATGTTTCATCTGGATATGGCTCATGGAAGCCAGCTCTCACATGGAGAGAGGAAGAAACAAGGAGGTAAATTTGTATCTGGAAATTGCTAGAATGTTATTTGTCCCCACAAGACTCTATGACTCAGAAAAGGTTTTTTCTATCTTCCAATGACAGATTCTAGCATTTCTTTTACAGTATGCATGGAAGTGATAGCATCTTTTCACTCAAGAGCATCCGGGGTGGTATAACGGGCAATAGGAGCTGGATTATTTGCAGGCAAATTTCCATTATGTTGTTTTCAGGAGCTGTAATGCTGGTAAGAGGTAGAATTGACAAACAGGTTTTTCTGCCTTCTGTTCTTAGTTCTGCCACAGCATCCCCTGGCCAAGTCACCTCTCTGTG